>NW_025947742.1:0-461201 GCF_000764305.2 Hyalella azteca | reverse complement strand
GTGTGGCTCACGACCATTGTTTTGGCGGCTTGCAGGTCATTGGCTCGCTGGTTTACATCCATGAAGGAATTTAGTCCCTGTGGCTTTCAGCAAGTAATCATGTTGGCTAATTTGCTCTGCAGCATGCTTGCGCACGGGGTGAAGTATGAAAATTATGCTGGTATTGGGCAATGCTGGGTTATTTCAGTCGTCCCAAAATTTGAAGGCCAAGTCAGACTTTTCGGCCTGAAATAAAATATAAATTTTCAACCTACTTCTGTATACTGTGACTGAACACTTGGCACAGTCTTGGAAGAACAACGCTGTATGGGAATCAGTCCTGATTTAGGTTGCTAGTGGCTGAACATATGGTACACAGTTCATGGGTAACTAAGAAATACGAGGGTCGAAGCAGATTTAGGTCGTTATTGACCGAACACATGGCACACAGTTCATGGGTAACTACGAAGAACGGTGATCGGAGTGGATTCATGTCGCTATTAACTGAACACATGACACTCAATTTATGAGCAACCGTAAGGTACGGAACTCGGAGCAGATTTAGGTCGCTATTGGCTGAACACAAGACACACATGACACGCAATTTGAGAGGAACCAAACGGTACGGAGCTCGGAGCAGATTTAGGTCGCAATTGGCAGAACACATGACTCTTAGTTAATGGGTAACTACGAAGTACGGAGGTCGGAGCTGGTTTATGTCGATTTTGGTTGACAACATGGCACACAATTTATGGGTAACAACGAAGTACGGAGCTCAGAGCTGATTTAGGTTGCTGATGGCTATAAAGTTGAGGTAGAGAGATGAGATAGAGAGTTAAGATAGAGTTGCGATGGAGAGTTGTGATAGAGGGTTGTGATAGACATGAGAAATGAATGTCTGATGAATACATTTAACACGAAAAAACAAATATACAAGAAATTATTCAAGTTATTGGGAAGAGTTGCTGATCACGAATGCAACAAAAAAGGCAACTGTACAGAGAATTTAATGCTCAGTGAATATGTATATATATTTATGTATTAAAATGTTCATGTATTTGTATTGGATTCCGTGTATGACCATATAAGTCGAGAACGAGGGCGTAATCGAAACAATTTACACGGGCTAGACTTTGCCGTTAGATCCTAAAAAATACACGTAGAAAGTTTCATTAGGCTACGTCCATTAGTTTATGATGAAATATGGTCGATGTTTATGGTCGATGAAATTTTTCGAAGCCGGCCGTAAAAATCAGCCGCAGAAATGCTTGTCATGTCGCCGGACAGCTGCGTCTGACTCGCGAACGAAGGCGAAATGGAAAAAAATTCACACGGGCTGGACATCACCTTTAGGTCCTTAAAAATACCAGTGCACAGTTTCATCAAGCTGTGTTGATTATTTTAGAATTTATGAGATATTTCATGGTCGCTGTGTATATGTATAATTTTCGCTGTGTATAGAGCAGCTAGTCCGGCCGTAAAATTGTCCGAGACGTGCGATGGGTTCCAAGCGCATCACAGCAAAAGCAACACAATGCAATTACATGTTTATCCTTATAACACTAAAATTTCTAGCCAATCTCAATTGTTTAAACTTTTTGTTAGAGCTCGTTCATGGGGAAAACTGAAAAAAATAATTCTGAAGCGGTTGACTAGGTCATGGTTGAACTATTAGTTCTAATATGGGCTACAGTAGGTCGCCAAACCCACCAGACCAGCTTGTGTTTGAACCAAAAGAGGCTCAAATAAAATAAACTGTGTTTGAACGGCAAGCATCCGTTTGACGGCATTGCACCGTAAATAGTCTAATATTACCTCCCGAGGTCATAGTTTTCCGACCTTAAGTCTCAACGCGATAATTGAAGCATCAAACTCTTTTAAAACGTTGGGAATATGTTCCTTCGACGTAAAATACGACAAATTTATTTAATTAATAAAAAGAATTCTTTTGATTGATATTATAAATCGGAAAATGGATATAAAATGTCACAAATTTCGAGCTTTTTCTCCCATAAAAATGAAATTGGCTGATTTTATTAAAAGAAATATGGCTGAAATCTTGCGTCACAGAGCAAACCCAATTTCTTGCAAAAATTGAAGTCATGGTTCGAAGACGGCGAAATTCGTCATTTTCTACTCCTTTGCACCATTATTTCTCATTTGGTAAGGAGTGTGTGCATTTTACGCTCAATCTTGTTACCTAAATGTTAATTATGTATGTAAGGTTCATGCCTATTTAAAAACCAACCGAAATTTTTACTTGCTTATTGCTAGTACTTTGTAGTACTGAGTAGGTATAAACATGACATTTGAATGATTTGATATGTCAAATGAATTGGACCTGACAGCTTTTAATAATTAGTTATTTAGCTGTACAATATGTGTAGACAACACACTGGCTTTGTTGCCACTTGCCCAGCAGGTATTTTGATTAAAATTGCAGCAAACGAAGATTTTACTTTGATATACTATATAGGCTATCATATATATAGGCCTATTGTTATTTTTTTCAATTTCTAATAAAGTAGGATAGGTAGCTATGTGTCATTATGTGATATTGTGTTTTTGAATAAAATAGTAGGATCCAAACTAAGCCTAAGGAAACTAAGAGCAGCATTGGAAAGTTCAAATTTTAGTTTGAAATATTTTCAAGCTCTTAGAAATTTGGAATCATAGGGCCTATGGCTTGATCAATGATCATACACTTTGGTTAACAATTAGAAAGGAGATGATTCATTTGGTAAAAATCTTGCAGCTTCAAAAAAATGAAAAAAAGGAAGGCCAATTGTGGTAAACGCGGTATATTCCAACATCGTTGGTAATTCCAACACTTCTCAACCTTTTCCATTATATTAAGATTTGTCTTAGTTCCACGCATTTGTTGATGGTTGAAATAGTGATGTCATACTGTTGCGCACCATACTATTGACAAAACATTGAGTCTGGGCCGTCTGGCAACTGGCAGGAAAATGTTAAGATCCAAAGAGAGACTGTGCACATTAGCCTACCCAGTGAGAACATCAAAAAACATGTCAAAGTTGATAGCAGACCTTGCTCTACCAAATAGTGATAAACTGTTTGTGTAAAAATGATATTATGGTTTGAGTCTTTTAAATAAGCCTGTGAATATATTAGGAATCCTTTCAGCTGATTTCAAGTGGTAAATAAATTAATAGATGATTAAGTTAGGATATGGTTTTAGACACATAGAAACTAATTCCAACACAGCTTGGAATTAGACACACACAGCTCGTTCCAAGCTGTGTGCAAAAATTGAAATTTTCTTAATTAAAAGCTTAATAGCTCTTAATTAAAAGCATAATTAAGTAATGCTCAATATTCAATAGTGTTCTAATTTTGAGCTGTGTCGTATTCCAATACAGCTCACACAGACACAGGCCACAGCAATCGGAATTTGAACACAAGAGGGTTGGAATTACGAATTAGTAGTTTGAAGTGTGGCCAGAATTAGTCTCACAAAATGCCTAATTTAGTCACACACAGTGTCGAAATTTATGGATTTAATAGGCTTGCATTCTAAAGGCTTTTAAATAAATATGGCAACAGTTTGTGACGTTTCATTGTTGCTGGCGCATAGTGCGGTGTTTTGAGAGTGATGTAAAACAAACAGAACTTGAGTTGCGCATATGGTGATTTTTTTATAGCTATTCATTTTTTTATACGTCCTTAATGTGTCGGAAAATACAGCATTTTCCCTACCACCCATGGCACCCAATTAGGCTATACAGCAATCCCTTGATTACCGCGATTAATAAATCCCCAAGTTTTACCGTGTTAAGCAAAACTGCGCTAATCAAACTTAAGAATATATGGGAATAATTATAATGAATCCTCAAAAATAGCAAAGGAAAGGAAAATTATGTAGTTTGATAAAAGTGAGCAGTAGATATGGCAGGGATCTTGACCAGTTTAAGGCTAACGATGCGTAGATTAAGGGTAGGTCGCAAATTTTTTTTCCGCGTTAATCAAAACCGTGCTAATCAAGAGATTGCTGTACTTATAGTTCAACAATAGTTGTGGGTCCATTATTAATCTATTGATCTACCTATTTTCTACTTTGCATATGCAGGCCACTGGCTTGTAAAGAGATATTTTCCATGCCTTCTCAAGAATAAGGTAATTTTCCAAACTTTGCATTGTCATAATGATAGAAGTGTGTTTTGACTTCCAAATAATCAATATTTTTCAATGTCTCTGATTCAGTCTCAGAAGTGGGATAATAGCCTAGGTAGTATATGAATTAAATGAGTATGATTTCTTCAAGTACTGTTAAATGGGGTAAAAAGGGATGGATGGGGTAAATTAAGACAGTTGTCCCTCATTTTGTAGAAATGTTGTAGCAGGTAAACCAATCAAAATATTGCAGAACTAAAAATAGTGGTGTAAAGTTCAATATTTTTACTATCCTATGTAGCATGAAGCAAGTTAAGAAATCATACATTTACTACCTCTAAAAATCTCTGAAAAAAGTGTGAAAAGTGAGATGTTGAAACATACCTCTGCTAGGGTCTGTAGCAAAAAAAAATATTGCCATATAAAAAAATTTTACTTACACACAAGTTGCACAAAGGTGTTAGGTAAAAAATGTGATTGACAGAATTTGCATATCTCATTAAAAAAAAAATGCCAGCCATTTCCTGAAGAGGGGGTAAAAAGGGACATCCCCCCCATCCCCGGGGTACTAACGGACACCCCCTACCCAAAAAGCGCATTTATGTTGAAATTCAATTAGCAAAGGCTCCATTTCACAAGAAATCAATTAACCACAACAAATTTTGATTATATCTACCTGGCTCAGCAAAAAATTTACTTAACAAAAAATCAATGCATCATTCATAAAATTGTGCAAATAATGTCATAGAAAGAATTGTGCATAGAGCAACATAAAATGAAATGTAATTAACCTAAATTATGATTTATTTTTCCAAAAAATATGATGGTTGTCACTAGAATATTCCTTTCTGCTTCAGGTAATATACGTTTTTTTTATATTTTTTTGTTATAGTGAAATCACAAGACCCAATTGAAATGGTGTGAAATTACAAGCTGTCCTGTAAGCTTACAGATACAGAAAAGTGCTATACGACTGCTGATATGAAGCTTGCAGACTTGCAGTGGACAAGGTTGTTGTAAATGCTCAATGGCATGTTCATGGATGCAGTAGGGTAATATCACATTATTAATATGGTAATGTATGGATATTGTAATATCATCAAAAAGGAAAAACAAGTAAAAATCACAGAAAATGTCATTTATTCTACATCTACATCATCTGCAATGGAAGCGGAGGACTTCAGATTACTATTAGTGATGGATGAGTACACTCTGCATGCTTCAAGTGTTTTAAAATTAATTTTTATTTTAAGTGTCTTGGATTATCCCATTCCAGGGGTAATTCGGGATGCTTTTATTTTGTGTCTGGCACCTTTCAAAGAGCATATGGAATTTTTTAAATTTTCCATAAAATAGCGCTTGCAAAGAGCTTTAAAATGAGTCTAAACTTGCTTATGAAATGTTTCATGATAATGAGTTGACAAAAAATGCTCAAAACCATCCATTATTACCCCGTTTGACAGCAACCCGCACATTTTTTGTGTTTTTCTACCATTGACTTGTTAATATAACCTCGATGAATTTTGTGCATCAAAGTTAAATTTAATAACCAAATGTCATTTTTACTAATTTATGCACTGTTCTTATAAATTGTGAAACCTTGTTCATAAGGTTCCAGAGAGTCATAACTGATCATTAATTTTTGCACTGTATTTTGGATTATTATAAAACTTGCTTATTTATCAAGTTATGAATTCTAATTACTTCTATACAAGTTTTGGGGATTTAAATTCTGAAATCATCACTTCTAGATAACTTTAATAATACCACATGACACATGTCAAGTTCTCAAAAATCCTGCTTCTCTCATTTATAAAAGTAGTTAATGTTTACAAACAAGGAAAATTTTCTGAAAGACATGACACATTTGGAAACTCACAATGGGAGACAAAATTATTCCTGAGCCTTCTTTTGTTTCAGTGTTATCTGAACTAAAGGGGGTGAGACAATATGGAAAAAACGGCACAAAAAAATTTATAAGGACAAGTAAAAAGGTGGTTTAATATTGAAACAACTTTTCATCATTTAATTAAATCTCATCATGGATCAAATCTATTTATTGTGAAATCAAATTCGACATTGCCCAAACATTGACATTGCTATCTTCAGTGTTGGTATTATTGATATTTTGAGACCAGAAAGAAAAGTAAACATGGCACCACATAGATCTAAATGCAGTCAGTAAATTGTGCAATGTCAAACTAGTGGCAGCCTCTCATGAGCTCAGTGTACATCTTGGTATAGCAGTGGGAAGTGTAACATGGAAGGCCGCCGAGTCCTTTTTGTTATACAGAGTGTCCCAAAAAAAACGATACTCAACTTTGAATGGCTGTAACTCGAAAAGTAGTAGAGTTAAAAAATTTTGGAATGTCAGGATTTGTTCCCTATGTTTTTCTGCATCTCTCCACTGAAAATCAGACAGATCGATGTAGCCATAAGTGTTTGATAGAACTTTCAGTGACATGTGCTAAAATCGTGCTTGCGCAAAGTTTTAGTAAGAACATTTTATGATGTCTTGACATGTTTTCTTTTTGCTGTTTTATTTTTTGTATCTTTGGTGAGACAAAAACATGGCAATCTTTAGTGAGACCTGAGAATATATTACCTATCCAAAATTCCATGGTGGTGTTGGGATGTTAGCATCAGGGTGGCAAACACGCAGGCATTTTTTATTCAGGGTTAAGAAATGTAAATGAGAATTAGGCCATATACATTTCAGCACAAGTTTTTGAAAGTCAAATGCATATATGGTGAAAAAATTTATGTAGGAAATGCACCTAAGTTAATGGCAAGTGTGTGTCTGGCAAAACTACCATCAAACTGGGTAATAAGGTATGGTTTTGAGCATTTTTTATTAATAACTTCTGCTCAGTTTAAAGGTCTGTGCAAGGGCTATCGTATGGCATCTCCAAAAAAATTCCATATGCTATTTGTAAGGTGCTAGATGCAATATAACAGCCTGACAGCCTCTTGAATTAATCTGGAAATAGGGTAATCAAAGACACTAAAGATAAAACTTAATTTTAAAGCATACAAAGTGTACTCGTCCATTACCGTCAACCGCACAGTAACAACCGGGCCTACTCGGGACTGGTGGGGTAACTCGGGACAGTCCTCCGACAGGGCGTAAAACTGATTTAGTAGCAAAACTAATTGGAATATTGCAAAACTAAATATAGTGGCGTAAATGTCAAGATTTTTCCTATCTATGTAGTATAAAGGAAGTCAAAAAATACCGTACTTCATTTACTAGCTTTGAAAAATTCCTGAAAAAAATTATGAAAAACACTATTTTCAAAAGTCACTTCTGCTAATGTCTGTAGTAAATAAAATATTTGCTGTATTAAAAAATTTTATTACATAAAAGTTGCACCCAGGTGTTGGCTTGACACCTTTATTTGCGGAATTTACATACCTCAATCCCAAAAAAATGGCAGCCATTTCCGCACGGCAGGGCTACTCATTTATTCTACCTCTACATCATCTACAATGAAAGAGAAGGACTTCAGAGTACTGTTAGTAATGGATGAGTACACTCTGCATGCTTCAAATATTTTAAAATGAAGTTTTATTCCAAGTGTCACGAGTAGCCCCGTTTGATGGGGCTACTTGGGACACTTTTTTTGCTTCTGGCACCTTACGAATAGCATATGGAATTTTTTTGAAGATGTCATTTGATAGCCCTCGCAAAGAGCTATAAAATGAGCCTAAACTTGTTTATGAAATGTTTCATGGTAAGAAGTTGTTAACAAAAAATGCTCAAAACCATCCCGAGTAGCCCCGGTTGACGGTACTAACAGTACTCTGAAGTCCTCCTCTTCCTTTGTAGATGATATAAATTTAGAATAAATGACATTTTCTGTGATTTTTTCTTGTTTTTTCTTTAATGATATGATATTATCGTATCCATGGACATGCCATTGAGCATTGAATATGACCTTGTCCACTGCAAGCTTCATATCAGTAGCCATATAGCATTTCTTGGTCTATATCTGTAAGCTTACAGGACGGCTTGTAATTTTGCACAATTTTAATCAAGTCAAGTCATTTCACTATAACAAAAAATATCAAAATAAACATACCTGAAACAGGAAGGAATATTTTAGTGAGAACCATCATATTTTTTTGGAGAAATAAATCATAGTTTAGGTTAATTTATTTTCATTATTTATTGCCAGTGCTCAATTTTGTCTATGACATTCTATGCACAATTTTGTGATGAGTGATTATGCATTAATTTTATGTTAAGTGAAATTTTTCCACTGAGCAAGATAATTGGAAGATTGATATAAGGTTGATGGTAAAAAAATGAGGATGGATGGGGAATATGAGTTTTCAGACCACAAGCCAGTAGTTATGGCTGTGAGAGTGAAGGGGAGAAGATGAAGAGTGCCAGGAGGGTTATACAAAGAGAGTGCCAAGGATAAAGCGGGAGGTGTTGAAAGAACAGAAGAGGGAAGGACACAAAGTGGAAACAAATAAAAGTATGGCTGATGCAAATGAGAGAATAAATGAAGGTAATAAATGGATAGTGCTTGCAGGGGTGATGACTGAGGGGGCAAAAGAAGCATGTGGAGTATGTGAGAAGGGGGTTCAAAATCCCTGGACAATTGGGTGTGAAGATGAGCTTAGTGTGCTGAATGAGAGAGTGAGGACGGCGGTGCATTTGAGAAATGAAAAGGTGCAACTGGCGGGTAATAGGAGAAGGCTGAGGCAGATTAGAGATGGTAGATTGATGGAGAGGCTAGAGAGAGTTGGCTGGAGCAAGAGAGGAGGTGAAGCAGGCGAGGAGAGCTTTGCAAAGATGGTTGAGGCATCTTGAACGAGAGTGGTGGGAGAATAAGGTTAGGGAATGTGAGGAAGTGTGTGTGACCGGCAGAGAGGGAGACATGTACAAGTGTTTGAGGAAGATTGGCACATGGCGATGCAAGGCGGGATCAAGTGCAAATATCTGTGTGAATGAATTTAAGGAGCATTTTGAAAGAGTGACATGCAAGAGGTATGAAGAGAAGCCGCCAAGAGTGATGGAATGAGCGGTCAATGGTGCAACTGACCTGTAAGAGTGTGAGAGAGCAAAATAGGCAAATGATCAACTGAATAAGTGCCTAAAAGAGAAGAGATTGTTGCAGCAATGAAAGAGTTGGTACCTGGGGAAGATGGAGTGAGGATTGGATATATTAAGTGAGCAGATGAAGGAGTGAGAGACAGAGGGATTGAGTTGGTGAGAGAAATGTTCGAGTAGAGTGTATGCATGGGATGAATCTTTGAAAGTAGGCATTATGATTCCATGATGTAAGAAGGGTGATAGGAATGACTGCAATAACTATAGGGAGGTATGTCTGTTGAGTATGGGGGAGCAGGATACATGTGAGGGTGATAGCAAAGAGAGTGGCATGGTGGGTTGAGCAATTGGGGTTATCAAATGAGGAACAGACAGGGTTTCAAAAGGTAAGGTTGACAGCAGATGTGGTTCAAATGATGGTCCGTATGCAAAAGGATGTGGCCGATTTGAAGAGAAGAATGAAACTGAATGAGAATGAGGGCATGAATAAAGAGGAGTGGCCTGATGGATTTGAAAAAAGCATATCCGAGAGTGAATAAACCGGGTTTGTAGAAATTGTCTTGAGAGGTATGGAATGAAAGGGAAATGCTTGGATAAGATTGTGGATCTGCACGAGTCAACTGTTTACAAGGTGAGAGGGAAGGAGGGAGTGAGTGAAAGAGGTTGGGGTGACATGGAGATGGGTGCCAGGGGGGTTCTTTTGCTGGTGAGAGTGCATGGGAGAAGAGGTATAGTGAGTGTGTAAGAGCAAAAGTGTCCTTGGCTTTGTTTGCAGATGATACATTGACAATGATGTGAGAGCAGTGAGATTGACAATGATGTGAGAGCAGTGAAAGAAGTGATGAATCAGTGGGAGGAACGGAACAATGAGGAGAAAGAGGAGGTGCTGGAGTTTGGGATGGAAGAGAGGAGTGAAATTAGAGTACTGGAGAGCTGGGTGAGTTCGGAAGCAGATGAATAACAGGATCAAGAGAGCTAGAAATTTTTGATGGAGAGTAAAAGGGTGGCTGAAGGGGTCGAGAATGTCTATTAAGCGTCAGGCAAGGGTGGTGGAGGCATGTGTAGAGAGTAGTTTGTTGTATGATGTCAGGCATCAGAGAGAGAGTGGTATGTTAAGGATATGAATCGGTTGCAAAAGTGGATGGATAAGTGTTATAGATATGTGTGGAGTGATCAGAATTGCCAGCCTCTGAGGCAAATGCAAGCAAGAGGTGTGAATATGTGGGATGTTAGGAAGTGTTTGGGTGTAAAGAGTGTGAGATGGAAGATTGAGAAGCGTGTTTTGGAGAGAGTGAAGCCAAATTTCATTTGAATTCATTTTCTTTTTTGTATATTTTGTCTGAACTGTCCTATTGATATTGTCATTTATCAGCATACTCAGCATCACCATCTGTCCAGTGTCCATCATAGTTGGTAATGGTGATGCACTGGCCTGGAGTATATCTACCTTTTGAGCTGCAACTAGAGCTTTTCCACCATTTTCCAAACTGTGAGATTCCTGCTAGGTGAATTATGTACCTCCTATCTTACTGCTATTAAAAGTGTATGATTGGGCTGCAACTTACAAAATGTAGCTAAAATTTGTCACTTTGGAGTTGCTAGATTTCAGTGAAAAGTATGAGAATTACATTCTAGGTGATGCAGTATCACATGAGTGTAAGATTATTTGAGCTTACCTGGTATTTCTGAAGGTAGGCGATTTCCTCTAAAATAATTTTCTTTTGTGTATATGTTAATAAATTGCCAGGTTGATCTGTTTCAGAGCTTTCATAGCTGTTTCTGGATTTTTTAGCTCTGAATAATTTTTCTTTTGAGTTTGTACAGAAATATAGGATATTTTCAAAAACATTGAGTATGACACCAGAAGCCCAATGTTCAAATGGCACTTTAGTATCTTAAATGAATTTCAACTTTTTATGGTCAGGATTTGTACTCCAGAAATTGAGACTTGGGCCAAAACGTAGATTTTTACACCTGAGTAAAAACACATGCATTTTGATCTCAATTTGGCAAAGTATGTAGCACAGACTAATTCCATTAATTTCAAGCTGCATGGCAGCCTGCACTGACTCAAGGTGTCAAATTGATCTCAAGTTTGAAATCTTTGATTCAGCAACTCTCATGACCTGATAAAGAGTGCACCTCTGACAGTTGATTAATGTAGGCAAAGGCTTCTGTGATAATAATTCAATATGCAAAGGCCAATAATTAAGATAATTTTGTTTAAAATTAATTATCATTGTTTTTGGCTTAAATTTGCAGGGCTAACATTGCTTTAACTCAATCATTTTTAGATCTTGTATGGCAAGTTGTTTGAATGTTCATTCAGTGTTGCTTGATCTTTGGTTTGAGTCCTTTTATTGAAAGACTTAATAATGCGCTTTGAAAATGGTTCAGTTCTTGTGAAATAGTTGGCATTTTATCTCCTCTGCCAAGATGCATATAATGGTTTCTTTCTGTATTTACAGCGATTTGAGGTGCAAACTCTTTACCATGGAGTTGGAAGTAGTGGAGTTTGGCGATGTACGGCTGGAGCTGCCACAAGATATTTGCTGGGATTATTCTCTTCTGGCTGAGATCATTTCTCCAGAGACATGGAACAATTGCCTCACAGAAGAAAATAGAGAAGAACTAATGGTTTGTCCTTTAGATTATAGTTTATCAGAGCTTAGCCCACGTATGCAGCATCATTATATTTTATAATTGTTTATTTTGATTGATTTCACTCTTAACAGTTTGTATCTTTGCATTTGATATGCTTCTCTTGTGCATACTACTTAGTGCTCATAATAACCATGATGGTCTTATTTCAACAGAACTATCTACCTACATTCCCTGAAAATGATCTGGAATTGAAGACTCATACATTGGAAATGTTCTTCATGGACGTCAACTTCAGACATGGCACACCACTCAGAAACTTCCACCGACTGCTTCAGTCTGGCTATTTCAACCCAAACATTGCCAAGCAGCGCAAAAAGAGAGAGCAAATCAATAGAAAAATTTGGAGGTATGCTGTCAGTTTTCTGCAGCTGAAGGAGAATAATAATTTGTTGTTAAATTTGTAATTGCATCATGTCATGAATAAAAGGCTTTTCCTTTAAATATTTTCCTTACCATTGGAAATTAATGAATTTAATGACATTTATGATCTGTAAATTCTTCTGGAAAATTTTCAAGCCTCTTTCTGATGTCTAATGAAAATTTGATGTTTCTTGCAGTTCATATATATTATTTTATTTTATTTTGTTGCAAATTTACCTAGCAAATTGTTTTATTCTCCTAATGAAAAATATTTATGAAATATATAAATTCCTTCTGATGTATATCAGGAATAATGTTGTTTTTATTCTTAAAAATTCATTATTTAGGCACGAGCATGCAGAGTACCTGAGATGTACATTAGAGGCAACCATCGTGCGGCGGCAGCAGTACATTGACTTGGCCAAAACCCTGGGCCCAGACTGCCGTCCTGTGCGCATCTCTCAGCCATCAACTAGTCTCATGAGCATAAATGGATATAATTCATCTGCCCAAGCTAGTAGTATTTGCTCAACAAGTTCATGGAAGGCAACTCTTGACCAAAAAACTAAGAAAAGATACTTCCGTGAGCTCCTGGCAGCTAAATCTGAAGCAGGACTTTCTGCAGAGCTGTCAGAAGATGAAAACTATCCAGGTAAATTTTCCTCTGCTGATAAACTTATTTTATTCATTACATGTTGAAATCAATTTGATGCTAGGCTAAAGTACTGTTCTAGTCTCATGCTTGACTGTTTAGTCAAGTATAAATTTTATAGTTATTGGTCATGGAAAATAATAAAATTGGTTATGTTTCTAGAGGGAGGAGGAGCTGTGTTGAGCAAGAAGCAGCGTCGGCTGCTGTGCAGTGCTGAGGCCAGCCTACCTCAGAAGCTCCTGCCAATACGACACACTCATTCCAGTGGCAGCTTTGGTAGAGATCTGGAGCTGGCCATGACAATGCAGTACAATCCTCTTGAGCTTACTGAGGCCAATTTCGACGATCTCTTAACTAAATACATCTATAAGAAACGCACCAAGAGAAAGAATGTACGAGTTCAATTTATTTTGCGTTTGTTTTCATAATTTATTTATGTTTATTGTAAAGTAGTTTTTTCATCTACTGCTAATATCTCTTTTAACTTAAGTAGATCTTATGTACCGAAAAATTGTCAGCTTTAATATCAGAATATTTTATAAGAATAAGGTCAGAATATTTTTTAATGTCATCTTACAGAATGATTTACCTCTTCAGGGGGAGTACTGCTTATGGAGTGATATTTCCGGCATCCGATTGAATGACATCGTCTGGCGCACATGTGAGAGCAGCAAGCGTCTCCCCGCTGGCGTGTCTGTAGTCCGTACCGACTATAAATGCTCCTCAAAAACCAAAGTGAAGAAAGAACGCATAACGCATGATACTGGAAGTAGAAGCTGGAGTCCCATAACGACCCTCAAGACAGAAAACCTGGATGATGAGGATGATGAACAAAATGTTCTAATTGATAATGATCAAGATGGAGATTCCTTGTCTGCCTTCAGTCGTTACGTGTCGCTGGGGTCTGGAGAGGTCAAGAATGAAGCTAGCTCCACTGAAGGAGACTTCAAGGGCAGGAAGAGACTCATGAAACTTGGTATCCTGCCTTCTATTAAGAAGAAGTAATTTGCCGATATCTTTTTGCATTAATACCTTTCGTTTATTTTTTCATATGATACACAGTTTTTATACATCTTTTATTCTGGGTGGCACAGATTGACTAGAATAACATCTATATGCTGCCTTAGGCATGGGTTTCATACTGATATTGTTCTGCTATGCCAGAAATGATTACGTATTTTAATTGTTATTTGTTGTAACATGTTAAAGGAAGTGTTAACTTTCATAATTCTAGGTGCTAGCAATTTATAAGGCTATTTTCAATCGTTGTCCTGTCTTAGGGTACCGGAACAAAGCTCGAAGGAAAAAACTGTCAGCAATGGTGCAGCAGTCAAGGACGAGCCTCCAGACGACCGCCCTGTGGCTAGCCAAGACTCTCTGTTTCTTAATAGCAGGTCAGTCTTGTTCCTCAATAATCTTATCAAAATCCATTCTGAATATTTTATTATGTAATTTTTCTTACTTGTAATTACGGCATTGCCAGAAGAGTAATGCTATGATATTAATTTTACATCTCATGATCTCTATGGCATGTTTTTTAGATATGTAACTAACTTACAAGAGATGTAACTAACTACGAGGCATGTTTTTCCTGTAAGGATCGTTTTGGAATTGAAAAAAGACGTGCAAAGATGCTGCAATAATTTTATTTTTACATGAAAGCCTGTACCTTAATCTTCTTTTCTACATAATTTCCGTGAATATTGAGGCACTTGGCATAACGTGGCACCAGTTTTTGAATACCCTCCTGATAAAATTCTGTCGCCTAACTTGGAGGTGCAATTCTGAATTCTGCTGAATTGGAGGTGAAATTCTGCTTTAAAATCGCCTGAAATTCTGCCACCTGACGAGTCAGGAGGCAGAATTTCAGGCTCAATCAATATTCACGCAAATTATGTAGAAAAGTAAGTTAAGGTACAGGCTTTCCTGTAAAAATAAAATTATTGCGATTTCTTTGCACGTCTTTTTTTAAGTCCAAAACGGTCTTAACTTAAAAAAACATGCCTCGTTTTTTATAAAATCACCATTATTTTGTAGTCAATCTGTTTGATGGTTTCAATTGTATTTGTCTTTGTCAAATTTGATACTATGAGTCATTGAAGTTTTTATAAATTTTGTATTTTTCCTATTAGATTTCTTTAATACTATTCTGACCATTAGATCAATAAGATTTTCTCCGTTACCACAGATGTGGCAGTGAAGAGATGCAGGTCTCCGTACTACCGCAGACGCACGCATGCTTCTTTTGTTTACTGCGTGACATCATTTGTCAGCCAAACGACCAGCGCCTTACCAGACCTCAGCTTGAATGCTGTGTTGAGGCCTGGCAACAGTCCATAGTTACTTCTGGCAATAACTGGTCAAGTAACACCTGGCACAGGCATGTCAGCCAGTTACATCCTCCCATGTTGTGGCTCCAAGCTCTGCCCGCTGCCATTTGTTTTCTGGCCGGGTTCTCACCCGAACTCCAGCCACCAGATTTCGTGCCGTATATTGAATACAAAGAAACAGTGCAAGCTTACCAGTGGATTGGTGCAGGCAGAGATTCTGATTCAAAGCTGCAGCCTCTATACCAGCATTGGATCACAAACAGGTTAGTATTATTGGATTATTTCATTTTCAAATATTGAACATGAAATGTAATTATGGTTGATGTGAAGTGAAAGTCCTGGATAAATTGTTTTCTGGGAGTTGGCTAACTATATGGTATTGTTTACACGGTGGCAGGTCGGGCTGGTCCGACATCTGGCTGCCAAAAGGAGAAGACTCGGCCCAAGGATCGGTCCTGAGAGAAGAGCTTTTGGAGGAGGAGGCTGAGGAGGATGAAGGGGAAGAAAGCATTCCATTGCCCCGCTTCCCCACAAATTGGGTGGTGCAGCCGTCATCTGAGGAAGAGAAGAATTTTTTCCGAGCGCAAGAAAAGATTAGATACGAGCGACCTCACAAAGCCTTCACCTACAGGTGAGGCGACTGGCAAAGGCACTAACAAATTGGTTACTTCTGAATATTTTTATGAGATTTGTTCTCAGGCGCTGTATGTTGGCTCATAAACAATGCCCTTTCCTTTTCTTCATGGACTACAGTCCAAATTTTGAACGATGCTTTCCCAAATTGAACTAAGTTCTTTTCAAATTTTGCATAAAGCAAGTTAGAGTCTCAAGCGCGTTTCTCCTCTATCAAGTTCCTCTATATATCATGAAAGACTTGCTGCGACTATAATTATTTCTTATGTCTCTAAACGTGAAAATATTTAGTCACAGTTAACCCTGGCAAAAATGGCGCATATTGTTGTTAATATTGAATGCCAAGGTAGAGTGAACATTATCAGAATCATTTATTTTCGTATTTGACAACATAAAGATATTTAAAATCGAAATTTACTTCTTCACAAACGCAGCATATTATTAATGTTCAATACCAGCACAAAGTGAACATTGCCTGGGTTGCAGAGTGCACGGATACGAGGCGGTGGTTGGGCCAGTGAAGGGCATCTACTCGCAGCACAGCGGCCCCAACAAGGCCCGGGGACATTCTCTGCTCACGTCAAGCCGGCCTGCTTATGTCACCATACTGGCTCTGGGTCAGGCTTCAGACCAACTACTATGCTATTTTTATACACTTCTTATTTATTCTCATTTATACTCTCTTAAAGGTTCTTTTTCAGTCTCTTTTTTTTCTCTTAACATTGCTTATTTCATTACCTAGATCATTCTAAATAGCCTTGAAGGAAGTTAATTGTTCAATTAGCAAAAAGACAATATTTTAAACAATAGCTGATGCTATTTTAAAAGTTCACGGTCGAATTTCTGTACCTAAGCCCTTATTAATTGAAGTACTACCTATTGTTTATTGTTGTCAACTGTGAACCATGCAATGCTGAATGATTTTTAGGATTTTATGAATATCATATGCTCGTCCATGATACTCGTGTTATAATCATGTTATATTAGGTTGCATCATAAGGTTGCATATCCGTAGGTTGCATCATAAGGTCATAAGGTCGTAGGTAGGCACCAAGGCTGAAGATCTTATGTGCCCTGTGTGTATTTAATGAATTTGCATTACAAATTATAACTTGAGACCATATTTGCTCATTGTTAAAAGCATCATTATTCGTGAATCATTCTCATTTGTCATATTATTCATTTTTAAACAATCATTCCGTTGACTTCACTAAACATGAGCATTGCAGGGTTGGACACATGTGGCCACTTATTTACCACTTTCCTACTTGCAGTAAACCTATTTTAATGGGGTGAACTATTTTGTTGTAGTTAACGTATTTCATTGTAGTGAACATATTTTATTGTGGTAAAAAATTTTCAATATGGCTACCGTATTTCAGTGCGAGACGCCGTAGCCCGCCTGCCAAACGGAGAAGGCACTCGGGCGGAGATCTGTGAGCTGCTGCGAGAGTCGCAGTACGTCGCACCGCTGCAGTCCACGGCCGCCGAGGGGGCGCTGAACAGCGTCGTGTCTGGAGCTCTGGACAGACTGCACTACGAGCAGGACCCTTGCGTCAAGTACCTCGCCAACAAGAAGCTCTGGGTCTACTTGCACAGAAACCGCGATGAGAAAGAGTTCGGTGAGCCCAATATTAATGCCATGTTTTATGACCATGTTTATTATTGCTACTGAAATGTTTGTGCTCTGGGCCTACTTGCACAGAATTCGTGACGAGAAAGATTTTGGTAAACCCAGTATTAATGCCGCATGATTCGATACATTCATTTTAAGTGAGTAGTCTTTTGTGAGATAGGCAAACCAAAATAAAAGAAAAAGTTAGCTGTTTAGTTTTGTTAAGACGTTAGACACTGTGAAGAGGCTGAGGTACCGCCATCGGGCCACATCTAATCCAATGAGGATCATTCACGATTTCTTCATACTACAACTCCGTCTTGAATAAGATAATTGCTATTTGCTCAAATTTGGAATGCTATTCCAGCTATTTTTTCAAATCGTGGGCAATGAGGTAAATTTTGTAAACTTTGCATTTCAACTGTTATCAGGATAACATTTGGAACTGAACACCGATGTTAGTGAAGCACTCAACTTTTCTACCATTCTCGCCATGTACGTAGGTTTAAATATTTATTCTTCATTGATGGGTATACCATGCACTTCTGAAGCAGAACTGTGGTGGTAGAAATAAGTCATTTTATCAAAAATTGGTGAAAATTACGTAAATAAACGCCCGATTATGCTTCAAGTATCCTAACTTGGAGGAGTCAAGGCTTGCCCAGTGGTTTTTGAGGGAAACGCAAAGCAAACAAATTACTCGCCTGTCGTTGCCGAGTGCCCCTTCAGCCCCTCCCCCTCCTGCCCGGGGCGTGAGGGGCCAGCTGTTTGCCAAAGCACATAGGCGCCTGCCGCCAGCTGGCTATTCATCATTCGCCTAAAAGCTGCCTCTTGCCTCGAAAACAATACTATTGTGGCCAGGACCGTGTTAGCCACAAATATGTCGTTGAAGTGTTACGGAAAGAAGGGCTGGTGACGGTCAAACTAACTCGCGGGCTCAAATTTTACAAAGATTTGATGGTCTCAGTAACTTTGACTTCGCACGGCAGTACCTCGGCCTCTTCAAGTGGTATCAATAATGCTATCTATAATTGCATATCAGTAGTCTGCACATCTAAGTTAAAACTGAAAATCTGTAATTACATCAAAAATAGGTTGACGGATACATTTTTTTAATGCCAAAGCACATATTGGGTAATTCAGAACTCTTTAATTAAGACATTTAACAACTTGAGGGGGTATAATTAATCTGATGATGGCAGAGCGCATGCACCACCTGCATGGCCCTGGCACGCCGCGGACCAAGAAGCTCACAGTCCGGCGGCACGGACGCCCCAAGACCCCCAGCAGGGAGGGGGTCAAACCGCCCCCCAACGTCGCCCTCGACCCCCTCAATACTTCCGCCAAGGTGCCGTGCCATATTTATTCCATTACTTCTTGAATCGTTCACCTCAAGTAGTTCATTTCACGACTCTGAAAAATGGTCAATATTTATCTGTATGACGTTCACTGCTGTGTGCAGCAGTGAAATTTTCTTGGTACACACAATGTATGCGCTCTCTTTAAGAATTGGATTGTTGGATACAATTTTTGACACCAGTTGATCACTGGTAACTCTTTTCCTCTAAAAGAAATCAGTTGAAAGCTCCGAAAAATACTGATAAGAATAGCAACAATTTATGTCTACTTCTCTTGACTTAATGTGTGTTGTTACTCCTTGATAAATCTGTATCAAAGAACCATTGAATGTTTCTACTTTACTAAGATACCGTCGCTTTGAAGACTACTAGCTGAAAATTACAATTTAGCAACAATAAATAATGAAGATAATCAGAATGACGATGTTTCACTTGTCTCCAGGTTGAAGGAGTACAAGTGGCGATGTTACCTGAAGATATTCTAGTCAAGCGCGACGTGAGCAACCAAGCGCTGAGCGGGACCGTGGCGAGCAACATCAGCAGCACGATACTCAGGAACATCAACAGCAACAACAATAAAGCTGCTTTGCTTAGTTCCATCAATGCTGTTGCAGGACCACAGGTACCTGGATTTATTTAAAGCTAAATTTTGCTATGTTCATAACAATATTTATTCTATATATATATATATATATTCAATTAGTTCATACAAGTATTTCTCCGGTCAAGGCAGAAGTTAATGTATTAACGTCTCTTATGATGTTCTGTAGTTAAACCTTTAATTTCAAATATATATTTTCTCATGCACTTCGTCGTTGCAGGTTTCGTACACTGCAGGCAGTGTGCAGCACACTCTCCTTAGCACAGGCCAAAGTTCTCTCATCAATAGCAACAATGCTCTCCCAAACTCTACCAATACTGGTTCCTCCATCTACACTGGCTCCGCAGTTGCAATAAACTCTGGATCCACTTTCACCGTCAAGGGATTGCTAGTCAAATCCACAGCGTCATCAACACCTGCAGTAACCTTATCTTCTCCAGCACTTATAACGACAGCTGCTCAAAATACAATGTCTATTGGGGCTTTTGTTACGGCCACTATTTCTGGGGCTCCCATATTCTCGCTGTCGACGTCCACGCCCTCAAACACAGTTCTTAAGGTATGCTAATTAAAGATGTTATTGTCATATGAACGTTGTTGTCTTCCTTACGGTGTGACGATTTTACCAGTTTCCAATGAAAACTGAAAAGAGCGTTGAACCAAGTTCTAGGTAAACCTATTTTAGCTTTCATATATTGATTTAATCTTTTTTTTTTCCTTACTAAGATATAGTTAGGATTTAAACCTTTACCTTTAATTAAATGTGTTCAGTTAAATTACATTAAATTCACTGGGGACATATAAATTATAAGAAAGGGCTGATATTTTTTTTAATTCTATGAAGGCAATCATTTTGCTAATGGTTTAATGTGGCCAGGTTGCCGGCGGGAGCATGCGCACTATAATGGCAAGTAACCTGCAGACCATCCAAGTCTCGACGGCCTCAGGCATTCAAACCATCAGGGTTGCGCTCCCATCTACAGCTCTTGGCAAGGTCAGTTCCCGCACTCGTGTGAGAAGCTCAGCTAATTTAATATTACTTGTCAAAATATTTATTGTAAATTGCGGCTTTCAAATGTTTTGGAAACACCATTTTAAACCTCATAATAGCTAATTCTAAAAGATATTTACTACAATTTTGCTCTAAAGATGAATGAAAATTTGTTTTAATTCGAGCTCAGCTTACATTGATTACATTCATATGCCATATAATGGAAGTTTTTGTTCATGAGAGAGAAATTCATTTCTCTCTCCTAAGCCTTGAGTTTTTTTCTCAGGGAAATGTTATCAGCAACGTCAGTGAATCAGGCGGCACTGTGTCCAATACCCCCAGTAAGCGTCTACCTCAACAGCTCGGCCAGCTCATACAGACATCCACTGGCACTCACTTCATTGCCACAGGTAATTGAAGTAATTGAAAAGTTTTATTTATAGTAGGTATAACCAAGCAATACATACAATAGTATCGCTCACATAAAACTTTATTCAAACTTGATCCGACTGTGTCATTAAAACTTGATCCAAGACGTAGAATTGTTTATAATACAGAATAATTGAAGAGTTCTGTTTTGATCAGGTGGAGGCAGAGGAAGCCTGAACATCGCGCAGTTGAGTCAAGTGACGACGCCAGTGAAACGAACGCCCGGTCAGTCGCCTGCCATCGTGCGTCTCAGCTCATCAGTTCCAGCACTGAGTGGTGGGTGTTCTCATCAATAGCATGGGTAAAATCGCCGGAAACATTTGTGGGCAATATCCTGGTTAACCAAATTCTGTACTCTGACAGTATTTAAACTGTTAGCTACTCTATGTAATACTCGCAGATAAATGGGTTAGCTTATGACGTATAACAGGACAGGCTAGCTTAGCTTCATGCGGTTACGTCTTATACTGTTTAATTGCATGAAATGTCAAGGCAATGCTCAAATTAATGAGATATTAACCAAATGAAGATTATTAGCTTCGAGTGATCTAAGGTTTGTTGTGCAAAAGTTTGTTTGGTTCTCGCAGTAGGAACATCTCAATAGTGTTAATGATCGTCTGCGCTAAAATGTTTAAAGCAATTAGAGCAAGATCTTATGTTGTTGAACATGCACTATGGTTTTAGATTTATTTTTCAGTAATTTCATTTTCTGTTATATTTGCTACAATACTTGATGGCTTTTCCAGGTGCTGCCACCCTCCATGAAACGGCATCACTTCCTACCACATCGACAGTTGTAAGGAATTTTATGCACAATTTCCTTCTTGCTACTGATATAAAAAATTCATAAATTTTCTAGTTTTTAATTTGAGAATTTCGCCCTTTAATTGCAGATTTGTGAAAGTTCGTTGAATCATGACTAAATTCTTTCTATAAACGCCACTCTATTGTTAACAGGCGTTGTCATCTTCAATTCAGGCGTTGTCATCTTCAATTCAGGTGTTGTCATCGTCAAATTAATTTTATTTCGCCTTAAGATCCGGAACAATAATTGGTCCTTAATATCTTAAATTAGCTGGAAAATCTTTCCTGAAACATTTGATCGCGTAAATGTTTTTTTTCTGCAGATTTCGGTACTTACACATTGAAATAGGTTTATATAAATCGAGCTTTAGGTTATCCAGATTTTGTTGTTAAGACTGATGTGTTGACATGCCAGGTCTCCATGAGCATTGGACCCACAGCGTCTGTCGGCTCCCCACGGGTTTCTGTGCGGTCGCTGGGTAGCAGCAGCGCCAACCTTCCGACTGTGCTGAGCAACCTGAGCTCTACACCCAACCGGTGAGTAGCCTCAGCTCTACACCCAACCGGTGAGTAGCCTCAGCTCTACACCCAACTGGTGAGCAGCCTCAGCTCTACACCCAACCGGTGAGTAGCCTCAGCTCTACAACCAACCTGTCTGTTGAATGTCTTCACACTTCCGTTCAATTTAATACTAAAGTTTGTCCAAAAGACACAACTTGGACAGGTTTTGTATCATGATTGTGTTTAATAATATGGTTTTACATATTTGGGCGGGCTTCTTGTGTTGTGTGCTGATGTCTGGTGAGCGATTTATGCTCTTGACTGCTGCGAAATTATTGAGATCGCATCAAAATGTTCTAGGCACTATTTACTTCTTGACTTGAGTGGCTGACTGTGATACAGACTACGAAGACCAGGGAATTGGTTCGATTCATTTATTTATGTTTCAGTTGAATGCATATTGTTTTAAGTCTCAATTATGCTATTTGAAGCTTATTTGTAAATAACTTCAAGTGCGTTTAACATTCATTAAATTAAAATTGTGAAAAATATTAATATTGAGTTTTATTTTCAAATGTATGACCATACAGCTGAGGGCGGTGTATTTGTACATGATGGAGAACCCTAAAGCAAGTGAACCTGTATCATTCATCCCAGCCCTCATTAAAGTCCGATATGCTATTCCTGGAAAACTCAATCTTAAAAAAATTTGCGTCGGTTATGGTTTATTTTAATTTGCTGAATTATAAGCAATACTTTATTCATTCAGAGGTGACATGACGGTACGGAACTTGTCCCACGCGGCGTCCAGTACAAACACCTGCACCAGCCCCAGTGCCACCACAGTGACGGTGAGCGGCACCACGCGCTTCCAGAGCATCGCGCCGCAGCAGCTGGCGGGCCTTAAGCTTGTACAGGGCGCAGCTCACTTGCAGCCTGGTAAGGGCAACTCTCGGTACAAAATATTTGATCGTGATGTTGATTTTTCCAGCTCTGGATGTTTTTCCTCTTGATTAAGAGGCGTTAGATTGCATTGAAAACTTTGCTAATTATCCACCAATGTCAGTAGCTTAATATGGAAATCCACTTCTTGTGAAATTGCAGCTCTTTTTGTGCCAACTAAACTAGTGAAAGTTCCGGCACAATAAAAAATATCTGAGCATCATTGCTATCTTGGCCATGTTCCTCACCAGGCATTGGGCAGAAGCTGGTCGTGTCTGGCAACAAGGTGCTCCTGCAGGGCGGCAAGGTTGGTCCACTAGTTATTTTCATGCAAGTTCGTTGGATTCAATAAATCTTCTTTTATCGCCATTTTGGTAATTTAATTATTCATGACGAAAGCGACAAATTCAAGAAGTATTCATGAACATTTAATATTGATCACGTCACGAATAAAGTCTACGAAAGCATGAGCCTTCAGCATAAAAACTGCTCTCGACATTCCCAAAAATTGTTTCTACTTATTTGGCAGGTGATGCAAGGAAATGTGCAGCATTTGGTGACTTTACAGCCACAAAAGCAGCCGCTCTCTGTTGGTGAGTCGTGATCTATTCTCATTTCTCCTTTCATTCCATCAAAATTCATAAGTAATTATACAAATGAATAACATGTGAGTAAATTCATTAAAAGAAATTACTATTCTGTGTGAGGAAATTACTATTCCATTTGGCTTCTATATTCACAAATTAACTAGCTTACTAAATATACTGAACTTTGTCTGTCATGTCGAATAGTAGCACTACATGAATGCGTAACGTAGCAACCAAGGATGTCAAAGCTTGTTCCTAGTTGTTGCTGTTTTTTTTTTGTTCATGCTTATACGTACCTCCTGGGGGGGATTCTTTATCATCTATACTGTTTAACACGTTGACTACGATTGCTTCATCTTGTACTTTTATTTCATTTTTTGTACTTTTTTTAATTAAGCAGGGTTGCCAGACGGTCACTTTTTCCGGACGAATGCCGTGACTTAGTTTTTCTCAAATGCTTTGGCCGGCTAAAATTTATGATAGGGGTACTTTCTAATTAAATTTTAAATACTGCAAAAAGAAAATAAATGGAATTTTTATAGCGAAACCTACAAATAAACTAGTATACATTGAATTATCGGCCTTTTTTGGCCGTTTTTGTTCTCGGATTTGGCCGGTTTTAGGCAACCTGAATTATGTGCCACTACCTCCTGGAGAAATACATTTCGTGGTACGCATTTGTACCAATACGTAGTCAACGTGTTAATTCCAATATTCTTTGCGTTAGTTTCCCTGCACGTGCGGATATCATTTAATTTAATATCCAGTGTGCTATATATACTTGTTAGATTCTCGATTAGGTACTTCATTTACTATGAGTAAAGAACGGCAATATTATATTCGGCTATATTAGCCAAATATTATATAATATTTATAGATATAGAGACATATACAATATATATGTTTCTCGGCTATATTAGCCTGAAATTAGCTTGAGTGAGAAGCAAGTAACGAACTGTGGTGTACTTGCAGCATCAAGCAGCAGCGGCGTGCAGAGCGCCACGTTTGTGCCACAAAGCTCGAGCAGCGCGGCTCAGACTGGCGTCCATCAGCAGCGCCTCATCGTCGCACCTGTCACGCACTCCGCTGCAGGGAATAAGGTTAGGAAATTAACAGCATCGCTTAGGCTTCAGTTTTCTTTAAATGTGTGAACGGTTTAAATCACTATTCATAAAGATTGCATAAAAAAGTAGAAGTATTTTTTGAGCAAATGTTATTAGAATGTGGAAACAAAAAAATTGCCTCAAATGCATACGACGGTGTAGAATGGAATTCCTGCAGTCTGACATAACCCTTATCGCTTCGGGTACCAGCTGCAAGCTATCTACTCTTGTAAGAGGATTTGTGTAATACCGGATATACCGTATCAAATAAAGTGTTGATAGATATTTATTTACCTCACGTACGCCCTAATTACAGCTTTTAGAAGTATATCCCTCTTTTTAAATATATATTTCTCATTCAGTGGCCTATATAGCCACCGAACGACAAAACCTGCGAGGTTAATCGCCAGCTTTTTATACAGGTTATTCGAAATGAAGTCCGTTTTCTAGCGCGCCCGTGGCGATTAGGAAAAATTGGTAAATCTTGCTTGAATGGTGGGCTTTTCTTGAGATATAGGATACCAACGGCAAATGATATTAAGAATAACCTTTTATGCGAAGGGTTTAGGACTCAGTTTTGCTGTTTTGGGTTTAAAACATCGTCTCTCATCCATTGCTTCATCATTGAAGTTTTTCATGAAATCTTTCACTTTTATTGAGCTCATAACACGTTAATGAGTGGACGGATTGTCAGAACTTGGCCGTACAAAATGACTAGCGCAAGAAGACAACCTAATGACTAGCGACAGCAGACAACCTCCAGACGTCTAATCTTGTCCCATGCTGCAGCAGGCGACGCGAGGTGTGGGCAACTTGATCAGCATCGGCAACAAAGTCATCCTTGCTGCACAGAATGTATCTCAGGGCGGACAAGTGATCGTCTCTGGGGATAAGCTCGGTCAGGTGCGTCATCGTTTCCTCTCGCTGTTAATTGTTCGCCCCCGTTTGCCTACACACCTGCGAAAGTTGTGGTCTCGCTTGTAACGACTTTTTATGCCGAACCGAAATAATTACATGTCAAGTGAGTCACACAGATTAAAATAGTGCAATATACGCATTAAGCGGGCTGCTATGTGCAGAGTATGTGAGCCTCGGCTGTGCAGCAAACCAGATCTTGTTATTCCGATCTGTGTCTTGTTAAAGAACAAACATTATCCTCTGTGGGAATTCATTTGGAACGTGATTTTAGTTAGTATTAAATAAGAAGAGTACGTTATCTTACATCCACCGAATAATTCTAATTTCATTACACTGCCTTGAGAATTTTGTAAAAATGTTACCTTAAAGCTATCGTTTTCACATACAACGGAATCAAATAAATTCGTGCATCAGCCACGTTAACCTTATCCGCAGGTGTTGATGAACGGTGAGAAAATTACTGGCCAGGTTCTGAACATCGGAGGACAACAAGTGCTGGTCACTGCCCAGGGAGGATCGAACACCGGTCAGCTGCAACAACAAATCGTGCTGCCTGCTAGCACATTACAGGGCGGCCAGATTTCAATCAAAGGGCTTCAGGCCTTTCATACGCTAAAGGTAAACCTCACTCTAACTTGAAATGTGGGTTATTTATTTTCGTGACTTTGTGTTATTTCGTTTCGTGCCAAAACAAGTTTTATTTTCAGCTCTTCTAAACCTTGTACCACTAATTCTTGAATATCTTGTAATCAATAATTTGGAAACCATGGCACACATGAAACCATGGTACACTGCTTACGATTGATATCTGTTTTACTTAGTATTTTCAATGCTTGTCTTGTTATTCATTTTGTGTAGGTTATGCCAAGTGGTGGAAGCGTGAGCACTTCGACTGTAAGACCTCAGTCACAGGCTAACCTGACAGCAACGCGAGTTAGCAAGCCCATGGTTGCTCGAATTGTTCAGCAAACGCCCGTTCGGCCCAGCGGCGCTCATCAACTTGCTAAAATTCTTACCAAAAGTACCAGTAAACCAGGAACGGATCCAAGTCCGCCGCAAATGATACCAACATATACATCAATATCGACCTCTACAAGCAAGGGCTTGACGCCGGTGCAGAATGTGATCAAATCTAATGGAAAAACCGTTGAACAATCGACTAGTATTTCGGCAGCCATCAGTATAGATCAGAAGGTGTTAGCCAGCATTATTTCTTCTAATTCCAGTAGTTTCCGAAATTCTCCTAATTCTTCGTGACGTGAATAACTGCACAGCGTTATGCAATGAAAAATTTTATGTAGTATCACGCATGAGGTTTATTTTATACATCGTTATTGCTCTATTTATTGTGAATTTTCTTTTTCGTTTGTAAACTGGAGCTAATATTTAGTACAAACGTATGCAAAGAAGCTCTGGTTTACTTATTTACCCCAAAATGGTATTCTCGAACACAATTATCTCGTGTATTACGTTGATTTCGAGCCCAACTTTGTCTAAACTGACTTGTATTAAAAAATATATAAACATTGTCTCCTGTCACGGTATGTTATAATCACAGAAACTCAAATTTAGATTGAGTGCCATTCCCACGTAATATTACCGCGAAAGAGTAATTTTATTATTCATTTCCCTCTGTTAAGGTGCGTGTACGCGGGGCTATTGTTAGCTGCGAGTATTCGCGCCTCAAATATTGTGACGATATATTCTTCAGGTGAGAGTTGCTGATGTGTTTGCGTCTGCATTCAAGTTGTCTATTTGTGGTCTGGTTAGTGGTTACTGGTTACTCTAGTATCGGCAGAAGCTCTGCTGCAGTCGTAGTGTGTACGTATATGACGCTCTGTATGCTGCTTAGGGCAAGTGTTTCTAATGTCATGAACTATGTCTTGTCCCAGCAACGACGGTTCTATTAACGGCAAGGTGTTCAGATAATATTAAAATGTTCTTATAGATATTCCAAAAGTACGATCTACTGTGGAATTTACCTACGTCACAATGAATATTCCAACAAAAATTAATTGAGAAAGTATCATATTGAAACTCAAACGAGACGTTATTAGGCCTCTCACCCACACGCTACACTTATCTACAAAGTGGTTCACCTCCTCAGCAAGAGTGTCAACAATACCACCAACTACTTCATCGAACACCTCCTCAAAGTCGTCATTACCGATACGTTCCATTTCGACAATTTGCCACAATGCATTGATGTTACTCGACGGCTCCAAACGACGCACTGATACCTGCGGACTGTTTACCAAATACGCTCCTCGTGTATAGGACGTCTCTGACAATTTGATGACCCGTCTCCAAGGAATATCTCCCAATTCAAAGACCAAGGAATATCGCCCAAACTAATGAACGCAGCTCGATGAAACTTGGTGCACTTATTCATTAGGACCTAACGGTGATGCTTAGCTAGTGAAAATTTTCTCAATTTTACCTTCATTCATGAGTTATACGGTGCACCAGGCCGAAATTTGCAGTGACCAAGACATTTCTTTTAAACTACTGAACAGATTTTAACGATACAATGAATATACATTCCTAAACACGCAGCGGTGATGTTTAGCTCGTAGCATTTTTTTTCGATTTTTACTTCGTTTGCTAGAATTACGGCTGTACGGAGAAACACCGGTATTTCCTAGGCCGATCGATTTTGCGGCCGGTTTTCAAATTTGCAATGACCAAGAAATATCTCTGAAAGTACTGTACGAGCTCAATGTAACTTTCTACAAGTATTCATTAGGACCTAATGCCTAATGGTGATGTTAAGCTCATGCTAAATTCTCGATTTCTCCCTCGTTCGTGAGTTATACGTCAATACTTCAAATACACTGTTGAACGTATGAATGAACATTTTTATGAATAATTCGAACTTTATGGCAGATAATTCAAGTGGAAATTACTGTGTTCCACTTCGGCTTTACGAGCTGAATTAGCTGGTGGGTGGTTAGAAATGTATATACTCAAAAATTTGTTCAAATCTTCATTAGTGTAAATTACTGTAAAAGAAATATCTTGGTCACTGCGAATTTCCCGTATTGCTGTATGACTCACGATGAAGGTGAAAAGGAAAAAAATCTCGAACGAAAGCAAAATCGAAAAAAAACACGAGCTAAACATCACCGTTATGTTCTAATATATATGGTACCAAGTTTCATCGAGCTGCGTTCATTAATTTTGCAGATATTCCTTGGTCATTAAAGTAAGAGACCGGCAGTAAAATTGTCCGACACGTAGCTAGTGGCCCGATACCGTAACTACGTGTTAGTTATCATTGGCATATTTTTGCACTTTCTGGGTATTCATTATAATATATATATTAGCGGCGGATATCGTGCATATATGGGTAAACTTCCGAGGCAATTCAGAACTTTTTTTTTGTCAGAATAATTTTTTACGCTAAGAAACGGAGAGGAAATCAATCCATGGAAATTTTGATGAGATGCGAATATAATGACGACGTACAAAACCAATATAACTTTCTGAGGCGGATGTTTCAGCGACGGTTCAGATATTTGTAAAGTCATTACTCTTAATAAATGTGGGCTTAATGGAATGCATTGATAAATAAATGATACAATCGAGGAATCGATTCCAGAATTATGATCCGAACTCGCGCAGGCGAGTTCGGAGAAGTGTCGATCCAGTGAGAGCAGCTCTGAAGATATAACAGCTCTCAATATGCTACATACGTCCAGACTGTTTATCAACGTTGTTAATTAGTTAAAACTATTCCCTGCGAGAAATTCGTTTTGTTGATATCAGAAGTTCGATGAATTCTTAGCCGTGATTTTTTATACTTTGGTGCTGTATCCTTAGTATTTGTTTGGGACATAGCAGTCCCAGGCCACGATGGATCGCCGCCTCTGATTATCGTTCATCCGCCCTCATTTGGGCCACCTGATGCNATGAATGACACCCTCGTCTTTACGTATCTAGCAAGTTGGTATACTGGCAGTAGAGAGCATTCAAAGTGACAGAACAGGCTGCATGAATTACATCGCAGCGCAAATTTGCCATAATTTAGTTTTTTGCATTCAAGGCATTCTCCAGATGGTTGGCTTGTACAAGCTTTTGTTGCCATTTTTAGTGGTACTTTTTACTGTTCTCTGATATGTTCTATTTTTTTTTACTCTCTCAATTACGAGATCACTGAACTAATTCACTGGTAAAAATTTGTTATATTTACTCACAAATTGGGCCGATATAATGAAATCTTAACACTTAACGGGAAAAGCGAAATTCGGTAAAATGGCTTTTAATATCCACTTTGTTCTCTATACACGCTCTCATTACTGACTTCACACAGAATTTCAGACTTTTCACTGAAAAAGAATTCACAGAATTTCAGACTTTTCACTGAAACACTTTGTACAAGATGCGTGCACTGCCACCAACCGGCAATAGAAAAAAAAGTCATATCAGGACCGGTACGACACGACACGTCCGTCCTCTGTCACGGCTCTAGCAACACGGCTGGTGTGAGTTCAATTTTCAGAAGCTGGTCCTTAAGAAGTGTTTACGCAAGTTGAGTCATATCGGAATTCATTCATTATAAATTCTATATTTAGTCTATTTATCACAATATATCCTCACATTCTGAGGCACGGCTGCTGAAATTAACACTTAATTTTGTAACATGCTATCACCGAACCTCTCACTTTTTTTTTAAAAAAGCCTCCCACACTCACCATTCCAACAAAAAGGAATTAATTTTATTAATTAAAAACGGAATGGTTTCATGTCAATGATCAGGGCCCCGACCTTAACGCCTCTGATGGTGGCCTACACCGACTCCGAGGGTCACTGAGCTGTGACGCGAGCGAGGAGCGGGCCCACATCGAACTTTTCTCTGACTGCTGTTTGGATGCTAGCTGCATTGCCTCTCTGCACAGCCAAACCCAACCTTTGTTCCAACCATTGAGTCTCTCTTTGTTCGCCGGACAATTCCGTAATGCGACGGCCAATCTGTGATATTAAAGGACCAGTCGTTTCACCATATGTGCCCGTCGTTTCTAATGCGACTGGCTCGAAACGATACCGAGCTGCCAACGCCGCGTATTTACGTCTCTTGCTATCCTCTGCCGCACGAGCCGCGAACCCAGCAGAAATAGCCGAATTATTGACGTGCGACTAAGCAAAAGTGTCGACGCAGGTTGCATCCCAGCACAAACGCCTCCCATTAGAAAATGGGAAAACCGTTAAGCCATCTGGTCTCTTACCATCCCTTCTGTCCACTCCAACGCGTTCAAGGCATGAAGGAACGCCAGCGCTCTGAAGACCCCTCCTGATCACATCGTTCAGAGCCGAGTGTCTTGGATGTCGCCCAGCGCTGTACTTACAAGAAAGGCCATGCAGCCCTCGTGCATCCATCCGCTTTCCGCACCGACAAGTTTGGGGTTCGCATACATTTGCGCCAACTCGAAGAGCAATTGAGACGCGGAAGGAGTCGGGATCTAGAAGTGTTCCAGGAGCATCCGAAGGAATAGCGTGGAGCCACAAGCCACTCTCTCTCTTCGCCGCCGCAAGTAGGCGAGCCCTGGATATTTGGTCCGCCGCCTCCAAAAGCCGCGCTGTGGAGGCCGCGGCCACGTACAGGCCCTCTCTCACTAGCCCTCTATTTTTCGTCTTGTCTTCATCTATCCACAATAGATAGAAACAGGCCTTGTGCACATTAATGTAGTGAAAATAAAACTTTACACTACTTTTCTTATCCATGTGCTAATGAAATAATGAAACCCAACCCATAACTACTGAACATGTCAATTTTAATTGGCATATTAGAAAACTATTTTATCCTTAACTAGATCATTATTTCACTCAGGTGTTCAACATAACCATCGGCTAGATTCAGTAGTATCATAACCCCTCTGAACGACACATTATGAATCACTTTTTGTATTATAACTCTAATGTCAGTTACTTTGTGTAAAAAAATGGCACCTGATACGTTGGCCATGTTTTTACTTAATTGAGTGAGTTGTCATTATAACAGAATTGCCGACAAGAGTGGCGATGCCTTTGTAGAAATGCCGTGCATAACAATGGAGCCAATGTGTGCTGACCCGCCGTTCATACTTCGAAATATCCATTTATTATTTTATTATTTTATTTATTATATATCCACATATTACTTCGAAATATCCATTCCTAAATCCTAATTAACAAAAATTCCTTCCTTTCGAATAAAATTCTAAAATATTAACTTGAATTATTTTGCTAATCCTTACTTCCAACCCTTCCTTCCTTTCCTCCAATCCCTCCCTTCTTTTCCTCCAATACTTCCCTCTTTTTCCTGAGCCTTTTCTGCCAATCCTTCACTCTTTTTCCTCCAATTCTTTCCTCTCTTTCCTCCAAATCTTCCCTCCCTTTTGTCAATCCTGCATCCGAAACTATGTCAAGGGAGCTAAAACTTTTGTTTTCTAAGTATTTCACAAAGTTTAATCTTCGTGTTATATTGGTCAACCATTTAAAAATCGGTTCTTTTTTTTAGGTACAAAGATACTCCCCCAACGCTTATGCGAACGTCCCTAGTTTATAAATATAGTTGTGCACGATGTGCATCTGCGTACGTCGGGATGACCTCTCGCAATCTTTATTCTAGGGTCGCAGAACATGGGGGCAGGAGTTGTGGAACTGGTAACTTACTGTCGCGCCCCCCTCATTCGGCTGTGCGGGCTAACGCCGAGCAGTGCGATGTTCCAGTGTCTGACAGTGACTTCAAAGTTTTAGCTTCCAGTTCCGGTGTTTCTGATTTGCGCATTTTAGAATCATTGTATATTTTTAAACAGAGGCCTAGTTTGAATTTAGCTTTTAGCTCTTACCCGCTTGAAATTGTAAATAGGTAGGTTTTACAGCTTTGGTTTTTTGTTGTTATCTTGACTGTACTAATTACTGATTTATCTTTGTTCTAGAATTTTCGAACTGACGATGGAGTTGGACTCCGAAACGTTTTCTTTAAAGATACTATGAATTTTTGTGGAGTTTTCTTTGCTTTCAAATTTTTAGTTTATTTGGTGCTCTTTCGCATTGCATTTCTTATTTTCTTATTTCCAATTAAGTAATAACGTGACTGTCATCTGTATGATATTTTTAGGGCGAAATTTGTTTGGCCTAAAATAATTTTTTAGGCGAAATTTATTAACTTGCCTTGCCTGATGAATTTTAATGATGAAATTCATTGACTTTAATGATGAAATTCATTTTATTTTCGGTTAAGCATTTTTAGGCCCATTTCCATTTTTCTTTTCATCTCATCTGACATTATATCTTATACATGTCATATAATTTTATTTTATTCTATATTATTTTAGTTTATTATATCCGATTTATTTCTTTATCTCAATCTCTGTATTTTTCATATCATTCGGTAGTAGCGCCGGGCTCTGCGTCATAACAGCAGGCCACCGCACTGCAGATTCTTGGCTAAGCCTGAGCAGCTTTGCACTATTCAGGATCTGAAGGTGAAGTAAGTATACATTAGAAAAAATTCACGAAATTCATATTTGTTAGCAATTTAAAGGAATTTTTATCAACCGTCGAGTTGTTTATAAGCATCTATTGAAATTACAGTAGTTCTGTGATTTATTATTAATTTTATATAACAGTTTTTGCTAAATTCTAAAGTAAATTTTGTGCAGAAACTAACCCAATATTTTATGCATGCCTAACCTGTCACGGATGTTATCCAAACCTTTCATGTGGTACCTGAACAAGATGTCGTGAACTACACAGCTTTGTTTCATCAAATGAATCGTGTCATCGAGACGAGAAATGTCCCGGAATAGGATTGTAAATTGGGACGATAATCGTACCCGATATTATACAAAAATAATGAATATTGAATTTAAATTTTTAATAGAAGATGACTGAATTTCCGACTTCAGTTATTAACCATAATCAATTTCAACGAATCAGGAAAATAAGAAAGGATTTGCTACTAGAAACTGAACAGGCTTTATTTCAGTTCAAATGATGGATCAACGGCTGGCTCGGTCATCCATGGCTGGCCATGGACATCACACGGTTCACACCTGCCGGTAAACAAACCCAAACTTGAGAATTGTTTGAATATAGTACATGGCTAATTAATATCAGTGTTCAACAAAAAATCGGTGGAATTCACAAATTAACAACGGTCCAGTCCCAAAGGATCATCCAACTTTGAAAAATTGGCTAGGAGCGAGGTAAGCAGGTTCTGGCCAAGAATCAAGCCTCACCTCTGACGTCTCGAAGCATCAAGGAGTGTAGCTTCCAGGAGTGTAGCACCACCGTGACCACAGCTGCCGAGCAGGAGAACGTCTGAGCTCCAGGTAGGGGAACCACGCTCTCGTCGAGCCACCACAATTCGCCAGATCAAAAGGAGAGCAGGACCACGGCCGAGATAAGATGCTGCAGGTATGCCTTCCAAAAAACTGCTAGGCAAACACAGGTGAAGCGGGAGCACCGTGCGGTTAGGCTGGTATAGGAAATCTTCTGTAAAGAGGGTTTAGACGTGTTAACAATAGTCGTCAGCTGTTTCTTGAAGCCGTCAGACAAACCGTTCCACAGGAAGAACTGCAAGAAAATGTCAGTATCTATTCTCAGACGATTAGTTTGATCTACAATTGTACGGGCCTCACTAACCCACTGATAAGGAGTTCTGGGATTGAACTTTAAGTTAACGAGCTTACCAATCACGGAATACTGCTGCACAGTCCTGTTGGAAAAAGCGTCAGTTAACACATCCTTCGCCTTATCATAAGAGAAATCATCGTGAGGAACCGAGTCTGCAATTTGCCTGGCAGGGCCCGACAGCTGCTGAATGAGATATGAAAATTTTTCAAATTGCGTAAGGTTGAATTTACCGATTATACGCTCAAAGGATGTAATAAATTGTTCAAATAATTCTGGTTGACCATTAAATTTAGGCAATTCAATTTGAGGTAGCTTAAGTTTCGGCACGTTACCCGACCCAGGAACAACTGTTCGCTCTGTAACAGCGGCACTACTGCATTCAAAAGCGCGACGCGCAAGTTTGAGCTGGCCTAAAGCTACTCCAAGCTTATCAGAATAGTCATCAGATATATCGGTCTGACGGGAGAACTCATCGGCACCCCACAACCCATGCGTCAGCATCATCGTCTCAATCTCTGTATCAAGGGTGGAAATCTGCCCCTTCAAAAGTTCAAGTTTGGCAACATAAAATTCGATTTCACATTCAGAGTCGGGAAAGGATGCATTTAGGCTATTAAGACATTTCGTTAACGACTGCCGCTTGCCTGCTCTTTGATGAATCATCAGCTTAATTGCTGGATCCTTAATCTTAGAAGAGGAATGCCAATCAGCTTGAAGCTGGTCAACAGCCTCCGCGTTAGTGACATCATCAACAGACATTTTAAGAATATAGATATATTAGAATATGAAATAGAATATACAAGAATAGAATTTATTATTAGTTTCAACAATATGAAATAGGCACAACGTATTTCAATAAACCTATTAAAATTGAGATTTCCGCCCGCAGCATAAATTGCACACAGCCTGCAGAGAGATAATCGGGAATGGCAAACAGGTCAGCACACCAAATCACAGCCACGGCCACAAACTCACTATCACACAAGATCCAACCATGGAAGCTCGAGCAAAGAGTTAGGACTAGAATCCGGTTCGAAGGACCATATACAAAAATAATGAATATTGAATTTAAATTTTTAATAGAAGATGACTGAATTTCCGACTTCAGTTATTAACCATAACCAATTTCAACGAATCAGGAAAATAAGAAAGGATTTGCTACTAGAAACTGAACAGGCTTTATTTCAGTTCAAATGATGGATCAACGGCTGGCTCGGTCATCCATGGCTGGCCATGGACATCACACGGTTCACACCTGCCGGTAAACAAACCCAAACTTGAGAATTGTTTGAATATAGTACATGGCTAATTAATATCAGTGTTCAACAAAAAATCGGTGGAATTCACAAATTAACAACGGTCCAGTCCCAAAGGATCATCCAACTTTGAAAAATTGGCTAGGAGCGAGGTAAGCAGGTTCTGGCCAAGAATCAAGCCTCACCTCTGACGTCTCGAAGCATCAAGGAGTGTAGCTTCCAGGAGTGTAGCACCACCGTGACCACAGCTGCCGAGCAGGAGAACGTCTGAGCTCCAGGTAGGGGAACCACGCTCACGTCGAGCCACCACAATTCGCCAGATCAAAAGGAGAGCAGGACCACGGCCGAGATAAGATGCTGCAGGTATGCCTTCCAAAAAACTGCTAGGCAAACACAGGTGAAGCGGGAGCACCGTGCGGTTAGGCTGGTATAGGAAATCTGACTATTCTTGCTGCAACGATTCTTCTTTGGGTTCGGCTTGACACCGGCCAGAAAAGCGGACTATTTATGACTACCAAATTTACAATGAATTCCACCAGATTTTTGTACAGATATTATGTAACGTTGCAAACACTTATAAACGAGACGTAACATAACGATACGAGATATTGCGGTATAAAACAAGACGAGATATTACAATGTAGGATTAACAAATTTAGCCGAAGATTTTTCATGATAAGTTGAGGAGATTTGGTGAAATTCGGCTCACAGTCCAACTTTTCTGTTACATTAAAAGTTACATTTGAAGATTTTTTCTGCCAAAGTCAACTTGATGTTATGTTTCAAATTATGACGTGCAACCTTTGAAAAATTCAATATAATCGTACGCGTTTACTCCACGTTCCCATTATCGTATGGTGATACGATGCCAGCTGTGTTCATTCATTTATCTGCATGACACATATTCGCTTATATTACATCTTATCTCACAGTGATAAGTCATTTAAAATTGCTGAGATATTCGACCCACGATAATATTTACATTTACTCACATCAAACAAGCTTCGAACTTCAAACCGAACGTTGTCATATAGGCGACCAAACTCTCAAATAAATGTGAGTCTTTGTCTAAATATCGATGCACTCTTTGCACTTAAGTGGGTCATCCTGACCAAGTTTGTGTCGGCAGAAGGATGTCCACGTGAGGATTGGTCCACGTCGCGTTGTGAACAATAAACTTTGTCAGCATTTAGACAAAATGATCCACTCATTCAGGCTTTTCGTTCAAGGAAAAGAGTGGAAACATTTCGTGTTCTACAGAAATTCGTAATTGACACGATTCTTGAAGCTAACTAATTATGTCGAAAAACTGACTTGGCATTAATTCTAATTTATCTGAAATTATGGAAGTTTTGAAAGAAATATTTGAGTTCTCCGATGCTGAGCTTATTGAAGTTAAATAAATAAAGATGCTCCGAAAAGATGCTATCGAATAAGCTCAGAGTGAACAGTAGATGAATTTTAAGATATTTGTATGAATTGCGCTGATAAAGGATAAATTTTAAGGTATTTGTGTGAATTGCTCGCCAATTATATTAGCAGTCATATCACGCACGGCGCATCCTAACGGGTCTTCCTGACACATATAATGACGGATGCTGAATATATTTGAGTCACTCCTCCGCCAGCCGCTGGAGTGGGTGAGGGTATATAAAGAACCCTGAGACGCGGGTGCTCAGTTGTCCGGCCGCTGCCGTGGAGGTCTGGTCGATGTGTGCTTAGGGTGCATTTTGCTGGTCATTAGTTGTGACTACTTTTGAAGATTTGCTGAATATTGGAAAAAAAGTTAACGTTCATGTTCAACTTTCAAACAAACTTAATCGCGCTGCCAATAGAATATGAGGTGACGTATCAAACACAGACATTGCACTCTTATCATGCATGTAACGATTTAAATAAATATTCATTGGGATTAACTTTAAGATATTCGAAATTTGGTATCGAATGTTTTTTAACTGATACTATCTATGGTTTTGATTTTATTGTCGTTTTCGCTGATATTATGGCTATTCTTCTGCTCTTGATAATGATGATACTTATATAATGCTCATTATTAGTATTATTAGTTAATAAAACAACGTTTTGCAGCCCATTTGAAGATGCTGCCCTCGTCGACCGTCCCAACCGCGGGACAGTGGGCTGTGACAAGCCCACCAGACCAGTGGGCTGTAACAAGCCCACCGGGCTGGTCTTCTTCGACTGGAAGGCCGCGGAAGCCCAGTGGGCGAGGGACGCCGCGATGGCAAGAGGGCTGCGCTTCCCTCTTCCCCGCACAAACCTGCACTGGTGGGCGCGTGAGCTGACAGCCTCCATAGGGGGACGCCTCCCCTCCCAGCGGCCGGGGGGAACTGGCGCTGCTGCGGCTTCAACAGATGCAACATCAACATCTGCATCAACAACCACAACAACAGTCTCATCAACAACTCAAGAAACAGCTTCAACAACATCAAAATCAACACTAAAATCGAGACTAAAGACAGCAACGGTAAAGGCAGCGACAACAGCCCTTGCGTCCAAACTAAAAGTTTGGCAAAAATATGAAACGTCGGATAAAATTTCCATTTCGTCCAGGACAGACAAAATCTCTTTAAATGATAGAATACACGGAACGGATAAACTGGATAGAATGGATAGAGCCTCCTTGTACAGACAAATATATTTTGATGAATCGATATTGATTCGCGAAAGTGAAATTAATGAATGAATTTTTACTTTATAAATATATTAATAATTTATTACTTACTATGATTCATTTGCGATATATTTGAATAAAAATTATTGCTTATTCTGTTTCCTTTGGAAACTTTACGGAAATTCTATAAGCCTATGGAAATATGAAAGGCACACAGACATTCATTCATTCATTGAATTTTGATGCCACTGAATGTCGGTATTCATTTCACATACAACTTCATTCCAATGTTTTATTTCATTTTATCTATTTTATTAGAAACTAACTACAATTAGTGTAGTTAATTTCTAGTTAGATAACAACTATATATAAAAAATCTCTTTATATAAAATCACAATATATATGCTGTAATCACTATAGCTTCATACAATTCTCGTGCACATTATTCACTTATTTTGGTGTAGAAAATTTATTGAAGTCAATTATTTTTAAGCTTTTTTTTAAGCTTGCGATATTATTTATCATTTATGATATTAATTATTAATAAAGTATTGCTGCCGCCATAATCAACTATTTGTCTAAATGGTGAAAATATTTTTTAATAGTAACAAATCTTGAGTTCCGAATCGTGGGTTGAAGTCTCAAGTTCTAGGGCCGTACTTTTGAGAAAGTTACGAGTTCTGGGGCAGCTCTATTGAAAATCTTAATTTTACTCATACGGTTAATGTTAATTGAGTGATGCGGGACTGTGATAATGATGCGTGGCTGTGATAGTGATACCTACACTCGTATAACAAGTAAGAAATGCTGTTATGAAGAAATATATTTACTTTAATTGTAATGAAAGGAATACTAAATGTATTTACCTGGCATTATAGATACAAAATACTGGTAGCGGCTTTACTGTCTCAACATGAGATCAGGACACCTCCTTGACCCTAAGGCACCCCAGATTGGATCTTAAAACTCGACCATTAATTAATCTGGTCCACGGCCCGCTCTCCAGTAGTACACTGACGAAAGCTCCGCAACCCTACACGTGAAATAAATTATATTTCAACACTAACAAGTTTGTTCACTAAACAAGAAATGACAATCACAGTTGAATTAATTCTTAATTTATGCACAATAATAGGCAATCATTTAATTCACTACTATGTCCGAAGTATAAGTTAGTTGTGTAACTCACCAATAAAGGCAGTGCTTGTCAGCTATGCTAAAGTCACTAAGATGCGCGGCTACAGCAAGTTGACATAGCCGTTACATGGGTTGCTAGCTGTATAACTACTGGCTTCCAACTGACATGTCACGGTCGATCTCTACTGTTGTCGCCTCCCATTCAGTGCCTTCTAGAACTTATTTTACATCCGTGCATCTGACACCAGCATCTCTTTCATCAGCATCTCTCACCAGCATCTCTGCCACCAGCATCTCTGCCAGCAGCATCTCTGCCACCAGCATCTCTGCCACCAGCATCTCTGCCACCAGCATCTCTACCAGCAGAATCTCCTAGTCTTTCCCTGATCTGCGGCACTGGTTTGTGGAGAGGCGGTATCTGACAAGCACGCTTGTCCACGAATCCATCGTCGTATAAAACGATCGCATCATTTAACACATACTGGATGCGATGATATTCCGTATCTTGCGAGTGCTTCTTGACATCATTCATGACATTCTCGATGATGTTCTTGCCTTTAGTGCCAACTTGGTTCCACAAAACAGGACCAATGATGGTGAACAGTTTGCAAAAAAATTCTGCCTTTCCGGGGCGATGAATATCAGCCGCCAGATCTTTCAAATTTGTAAGCATGATTTTAGGACGAAGCATACCTTGCTTGTACAGTTCTCCAACAAACGTTATTATTCCAACAGCCCTGCGGAGAGCAAGTTCATCTAAAGCCTCAAGTCTTCAGCGCTCCTTTTCTCTTCTTCACACGTTGACTCGTCAATATCCTTCAGCAGCTTCTCTCGTTGAAGGAACATCTTGTCAAAAAAATATTCTTTGTGCTCAAGTTCAAGAAAGTTTAGTTTCGTTCGGAATCAGTGCATTTCGAAATGCGATCCAAGGACTTCTGAACTTCCTTCTGTCAGTGGGCTTCTTTTTTGTGTCTTATTTCAAATTCATTTTTCCATCTTGCTAGGAGAGAATTACGTAAAAACATTACTTTAGGACTACTATTTATAAATTCCGATATGTCCAAGATATATTTGCATAGATTTGCGTACTCTCCAATGAACTGCGGCGCTGAAACGACTCAATCGAAAATTAGGTTAATTATTGACTTCATAAACCTACCCTTTCTTATAATAATATTTCTGAAGGGAGTTTTCAAATTATCGTAATTCTCCGGATGAATTCGGTTCAGTAGTGCACACATCGACTAGAGTCGTTTTTCACTGGATGGTAAGTCCTCCGGACCACGAACGTTACCGCAGTGAGGCGTCCTCGAGGACATCGCTGATGTGTGGGGTTGAGGTTGCAAGGTCTGATCTGTAAAAAAGATATTTTAGAGTGAGAAATTTCGGGATGACCCACACAAAGGCGAAACGTGCATCACGTACTGTTTGGACAAAATATCCGTCATTTCATTTAGTGTACAAACAATATAATTGAAGTTTTCATTATTTTGATCGTTGTAGAACTTTTCAGTGTAGGCTAAATCGTAAAAATTTTCAAAATATTTTGTTTCCAGATAATAGCGTTGATTTTAAATCAATGAATCAATAAAGACATCTCAAATTATTTGAATAAAGACAGCCACTTATCGTGTCGGGATATTGAACATAGGGGCTGTAGGGGCGTGCATCCAGGATACTTATCGTGTCGGGATATTGTGTATATAGGGGCTGTTGGGGCACGTATCCAGGATACTTATTTACGCACGAGGACATTCCTCTTTCAGAAATAGTTTTCATTCACCAAAATTTAGGGAGAGGGATTTGAAACAAATAAACATGAATCTAGGTTATTTTAATCATAATTCAACAGTTGTTGCTGGTACTGCATTCAGATTTCAGAATTAATAAAGATTCCGCTTCAGGAAAGAAAATCCATTTTAAGAAAGCAGCGTATACGAGCGAGGGCGACGCCAGAAGTTTACGAGCGAGGGCGACGCCAGAAGTTTACGAGCGAGGGCGACGCCAGAAGTTTACGAGGAAGTCATACTGTTTAAAATAGATACTTGAATTACAATTAGGTACGTTATGAATTTTCAGTCACTTTTTTATCTCAGTAATTTTAATATTAGTTCGAATTCAAGAGTGTAGCTCACCTTATTTAATTGAAAATAAGTGCACCAAACTGGTGCTCTCAGACGAAACTGGCAATACGAGTAAGATTAAGCAATTGAATATATTTAGGTGCGGTAGCTGAAATTAAATGTCACCATAGGTTTTAAAGGGTAGATCGCTTTAGCCACAGGCCACTTCACGTTAATAGTTGGGAACAGACAAAGTTCCAAATAAGAATTTAAGTACTTTCTAGTAGTTTTTTAAGTCAATTTAAGTAATTTAAGTTGCAGAGCTCTATATTTAAAGTTTAACTACGAGATTGAACCAGCCGGCCAAAGCGTTCCAAAAGAAGTGAAAAGCGCATGCACCCCAAAATCAAAGTTTAAACAAAGCAAAGGTTGTGCACAACAACTTAACACCTCTATGAATAGTTAGGAAACTATGGTGAAGAAACATTTATACGCTCTTGTTACAACCGCACGCTTTGAATTTAAGGTAAGCCATCTGTCGAGTAGCTGCGACTCTGCCCTTCAATAGGCAGAACAAGATCTTTTTCTTCGTCGCAGCTGACTCAGTAATCAGGTTGGAAAATATTTCCAAGGCAAGGCTTGGAGGCAAGGATTGAAGGAAATTATCGGATGAAAGGGAAGAAAGAGTCGGAGAAAAGGGTCGGAGGAAAGGGGTCAGAGGAAAGGGGTCAGAGGAAAGGGATAAAAGGATTGCAGAAAAGGGATGAAAGGGAGGGAAGGATTGGAGGAATGGGAGGAAAAAATTTGAGGAAATGGAGTAAAAGTTTGGAGCTCTGTGTATCAAAGAAAGAAAAGAGCTCTGTGTATAAAATTTTCACAGCTACAGTCCGAGTTGTGGCAACTGGGTATGTTGAAAGGCTTACCGTGCTTGGTCGTCGCAGAGTTAATCGTTTCCAAACCGCGGAGCTTCGAGTTCGTCACGTATGGACCAACTCGGTAGTTGTAGCCGAGATTTCGGCGCTGGTTTTGTAACTTGTCTTCGGAAAGTTGGTAACCCGAGTTGTTGGTAGGTTGGTTCTGAAAGCATTGTTTGTATACGAATCCGTTGTCGTATAAATCGATCGCCTTCATTAACAAGAACTTGATGCGGCGATCTTCCACAACTTGGAAGTGCTTCTTGACATCATTCATGCAATTATCGATGAGATTCATGCCTTCGTCGTCAACTTGGGACCAGAAAAATGGACCGATCAGTACAAGAAGTTTGTAGAAACTTTCGACTTTTTCAGGACAATGAATATTAGCTGTCAAGTCTTGCAGAATTGTAAGTATTATTTCATCACAGAGTAAATCCTGCTTGTACAGTTCTCCCACAAACGTGATGAGACCAACAGACTTGGGTAGCGCTGGTATATCCGAAGCCTTAGGTTGACCGCCATAACTCTTTTTGCAGTCTCCAGTTTCATCTTCATTAGTTTCCACCAGCAGTTTAGTATCTTTATCATACCGGTTTCCACGTTCTATATGGAACTCAGTTTTCTGATCTTGATCAATGCATTTCCAAACCTGATCCGAGAACATTTTATACTTCCTGTGAAATCTGGACTTCTTTCCGAACTCTCGTTGGCATTTTTCCAAGATGGCCGTCTTGAAAGACGCTGCTTCAGGACTAGAACCTAAGGGGTTTTTCACGTCCGATACATATTTACATAACCTCGCGTACTCTAGCGAGTAACATTCTTTAGTTGCCGCTATGTTAAAAATTAGGTCCACTATCGACGTCATATGATAGCTGTTCATTATAATGGCATCGCTGAAGTAATCTTTTAATTGTTTGTAGTTTCTCGGAGTAACCTGATTCATAAGTCGCCGAACCGCCTTGAGGGCTTCAGCTTCTTTTTTGGGAGAGCCTGGAGGGAAAGGAACCCAAACTTTGGCGGTAGTTTGAAAGCTCATTTTTACTGGTCGCGTGTTGAACTCTGTAAAGAGAGGCAATTCAGGTTTAGATCTCAACACAAACCTAATATCTTCTCCAGCCTCAACTTCTAAATTGAATATATTTGGGGCGTTGAGGTTGGTTATTTTATTTTGAAAATGTCTTACCTAAACATTTTCACCGGCGTCACCACTAGCCCAATCACCATGAGATTTGTTTTGTTTGTGTTTATGACGGAGAACTCATTTGACATATTTAATAATAGTAATAATAATATGGGTTTAAAAATTACTTTTTAAAGCAACACTATTTTCAAAGACAAGACTTCTAAAGAGGCCAGTGTCTCCGATTTACACATGTACAATGAATTTATTTTATTTTTAAATATATAAAATATATTCTTAATTTTTGTTTATAATATTAAAAAATTTCAATTTGTAAAATTATTTATTCTGTCAATTTACTCAAGCATTGTCTCCGACTTTACGCAAGTTTGCAAAATTTCAGATCGATTGAAGAGTGATGTGTTGGGTTGCGTGTTGAACTCTGTCAGCGATGTGTCGGGTCGCGCGTTGAACTCTGTAAGCGATGTGTTGGGTTGCGTGTTGAACTCTGTAAGCGATGTGTTGGGTTGCGTGTTAAACTCTGTAAGCGATGTGTCGGGTCGCGTGTTGAACTCTGTAAGCGATGTGTCGGGTCGCGTGTTGAACTCTGTAAGCGATGTGTTGGGTCGCGTGTTGAAATCTGTAAGCGATGTGTTGGGTCGCGTGTTGAACTCTGTAAAGAGAGGTAATTCAAGTTAAAATTTCAACTCAAACTTAATATCTTCCCCGATTGCCTCAACTTCTTCTTAGTGGCGTTGAGGTTGCTTATTTTATTTTAAAATTGTCTTACCTAAACATGTTCCCTGGTGTCACCTCTAGTTCCACTCACATATAATAATAAAGTTACTGTTTTTTCAATTTCTAATTACTATCTATATTCATATATTTTAATCTAAGAAAATATTTAAGACAACAAAAAAGCAGGTATTAATAATATTACTTCTATTTTTCCAACATTAGTCCCTTCACCATATCATCATTTCTTTGTGTTCATGACTGAAAACTCATTTGACATATTTCAATAATATTAATAATAACCATATTATTGATAAAAATATTCAATTTATCAATAGTCACGCTTATCTGCACTATTCTTATCTTATCACCTTATCTGTACTATTCGCCCTCATATCCTGTCATGCAATACAAATTTCTCGTCTTAGTAAAAATGACTAGAAAAATTTGCGCAATATAATGAGTTTCAAAGATCTTTCATTTGAATATTATATAACATTTTGTTTTCGTGGCATGAGTAATAGATATAATGAAGCCTTTTTAATATTATAATAAAATTATCTTAAATGCCTTAAATAATTGTCTTAAAATGCCTAGCAAATTACGGACCAGGCAATAAGTCCAGCAGCTATCTCAATCAATCGTCAGCTATGGAAAGATCGGGTTCCAAAGGCCGGATCCCTTGTGAATCAAGTCGCGAAAAGTTCAAGAATCGGCAACAGGCCATGGGCCTATTTCTTCAACGCCGACACTTCTATTCTATAAAGAAACATCACACTTGGCATCAAACGCATAAAGTTTTGTAAGTAAATCTATAGTAAAATTAGAATCAATCAATATTATGAAAATACCAGTGTGAACAAAAAATATTTACGAGCACAGGAGCAGTCGAAGAGTTCCACCACTGAATGAATGTTGAACATCGAGAACTATACAGCCTCACTCCATGACGACTTGAAGCGCACTGAGAGTCTCATCAATGATCATGTCTCTGTAGATGTCACGTGATCTGCTGTGACTCGAATACCGAGTTTTCACAAGCAGACGCGAAATACCTCAGAATACGCCATTCAAATTGCTTACACTTAAATTCACTCCATGACTAATTCAAAGGCTCACAACTTGCGACGTACACGCTTTCTCGCGCCCAAAACTAAAAGATTATACTCGCATTAAAATCTAAAATCACGACCATGAATTCAACGCCCCCGTTATATCAATGAAATTAATTATATAAATTGAGTAATTTTATTATGCGCTCTAATATAGAGCGTTTCAACGAGTATGACGGGCTCACCATTTAATCTGTGCATATCAATAGCGTGGTCAAGATTAACAGTTTTTCGTGCTGATTCGTTTTATCTTCATTGTATCATTGTGGTGAAGTTCAATGCTGGTTAACTTAAATCACTTCCGGGTTATCAAAAGTAAGAAAATATGCCATGAGGTAAATTTTGAGATGTAACTCATGTCAAACTTTGTAACCTTTTAAACCTTTACATCACGTATCGCGCAGACGCGACCAAACTGTACCTGCTGAGCTCATTGGCTTCATGTGGGCAATTCTGTTAAAATGACAGCTCACTTATTACTTTATTAGGCAATATGGCATACGTATAGGTGCCAGCACATTCGTATTAAAATTTTAATCCGTAAAATGATTCATTACGTGCTTGTTATTCAGTCATGTTACTGAATCCAGCTGCGGGTTATGTAGTTTGAACGTAGTAAGGAATAATCAATTCAATAGGCCATAAGATCGTGTTTTGTGGCATCAATTTCATCCGTTGTGTTCATTTGGTTGCAAGGGATATTGTAGGTTGAAAGTTTGTAATGTAAAATTGTGTTTGCTGATGTAGCAACAGTCGTCGCACTGACTGCATCCATGGCAGCAGTGACTGCCGATGAGTCAGGCAGAATGAATCTGAGAAACTTGACGGTCAGGTGATTGTTGGCTGACGAGTGGAAGTTGAAAGGCATCAAATTTTGAATTTCTGAAATGAATGTAAATTATTTGTTCATTATCTAAAGAATGAAAATTTACTTGACGTGAACACTTTGAAGTTGGATTTACGGATAATTCGTGAATAAATGTGATTTGAAATTTACAAGGTGATTACAACTCACCTTTTACAAGGTGATGTGAAATTGACAAGGACGGGGCCGTTGAGCTGAATTTTTCTCAGTTAAGTTGCTGACGCCTGGCAGCGTTGACTGAGACCTTCCCCCCACTACCCACGCACGTCAAGGGACTTGATAATAATGGCACAGTACACCTGGATTTGCGTTTACTCTACCTTTGAATCGCATCACTCGCACACGGCCAACTGCAAGCTAAACAAGCCAAGTCTGCACCTATAGTGAGCGGGTCCGTCATGAAATGTCATCAGAAATTTGTCTCTATAGAAGCACCTATATATAACAATGTAGGTAGGCACCTATATATTACAAAATATTTAACACTACGGTTGAACCCTACCTCGGGGTAGCATCAGTCTTATTAAGTCACGGCGCGTCTGCACGAGTGCAATGATCTGATCCCAGGGTTGAAAATGCAGGTTTTGTTTATTCAACGTCAAAGATTTCTGTTACGACTTTCAAAAATAAGGCGCACAGCGACTTAGTGATATATCTAATAGTTTGTCATGCAATTGACTTTTTATTGAGCTAGCGAATTTTTCAAATACGTATCGTTTTCAATTATTTTTATTCAAATAGAGACAATATGTCTGCAATAAGCCTAGGAAAAATTTTACTAGTCCTTTCAACAATGGAGGATCTGGAGTGTGCCACTGAAATGAAAGCAAACCTCAAATTATTTTGCGGACTTAATCTCCGCCCCGCCATAAGTACTTGAATCATTTAAGGAAGTAAATTAATAGACTGAAGCAAAGTCTGAGTTATTTAGAAATGCACTGGATCGCGTCATCGGACGGGTGAGAGTTTGGCACTCAAAAGAATGCACTTAACGTGTTACTTGGGCGAAATAATGATTGATCAGTAGGTTTCATGCTGATAAATGGGGAACAACACTGAATATTAATTCTGTACCTTAACTTAATATTGCATCCGTCGACTTTAGTCACTTAAAATATAAGAGGATAAATGTCAATTAATTGCCACAAAAATTCTTGTGTGCCTCTAAACTGAACCGCAGTCAATAAGCATCAGCAGGATACCTGGCCAATAGATCGGACAGTTAGTGACTGAATTCTTATAATCGTTACACAAATTGAGAACTACACAAGAGCCGAAGGCCACTTTCTGGGCGACATTTTTGTGCACAATATCTGCCTCTAGGTAGGCAAACCCTAGGTAAGGTTTATACAAATCGTAAAGTTTCAAATTCATAGTTATGCGGCTAATTATTACTATTTAAAAAAAAAGATATTCACAATGCTATTGCCACCAATTATATTTTCCGAGCCTAGCTTATTTATTATAATGAAATTAATTTGAGTACTTTAATTAAGGCGTCATTTAGCGTTGGTGAACAGGTATTTTCGAAAAGTTATCATAAGTTATTCATGTCTCCTCGATGTGTGTGCCATCTTCTTCCCTAAGTTGCATCTGAATCGATTGCATCTCGAGTGTTGCATCTCAAGTGGGACGTGTTGACCCATCATCATCCAGTTATAATAAATATAAAAAAGGGGTTAAGTCCCTGATTACTTCTTAACTGCAGAGAAACTATCAATAACTGTTTTAATACATGTCTAAATTTTCATAATAATTTTCGAATTTAACAGCCTTCAATAATGGTAGGGAAGATGTTGCATTTAATTTTTTTAAACATTTCATTCGGTAATGTTTCATTTATTTTAATTTTATTTGTGTATTTTCTTATATTATTCCTTAAAAAATGCTGACATATCTACTTTGCAATAGAATTTAATATTTTGTTAGTTTTATGGCAAACCTTTCATGATATGTTTCCATAAAAAAATGAAAACAATTTTTAGCGCATTTTCTCATTTATGGAACAAATGCATATGCATCTGTCTGTCTGTCTGTCCGTCCGTCCGTGACTTCACGTTTTCGTCGACGACAAAATGCGCTCTCTGTCACTCACTGCAGTGAGTACCGAGTTATATTTTTAGCGCATTTTCTCATTTATGGAAAAAATGCACTATTGTGCTCGCCATGTCCGTCTGTCTGTCTGTCCATCCGTCTGTCCGTCCGTCCGTGACCTCAAGTTTTCGTCGACGAGAAAATGCGCTCTCTGTCACTCACTGCAGTTAGTACTGAGTTATATTTTTTAAATAATACTCGTTGCAGCGACTCGCCCAAGTGACGCTCGAAGACGTCCTCGATCAGGCCCTGGCGGACCAAGGTGACTCGTCGAGCAGCTCAGAGCGCGGTTTAATTCGTCTGCTCTTGTTTAAATTTATTATCCATAAAAGTAAAATTGCGTTAATGAAGCGTAAATTTTATGCTTACATGAGTGTGTCGCAACAACTCAGAGGCGAAATTGGCCGAACCCTCCACCATATACGTCAGACATTAAGTTAGTTCTTTCTTTGTTATGTTACATTAACTACATTACAACAGCTGCTACGTACTTAAATACATCTATATATTTGCAAATTGATACTGAGTATTTCACACTTTTTAAAAATATTGCATAGCCATTTGCTTTGTTATGGTACGTCTGTTGTACTAATAATTATTGAAAAATTCTATATTTATTATATTGTTGGTCAAGATAAATTTTCGGGGTGAATTTCAAAATTTTTATCGGCATTTATTAAATGCTAAAAATCTTCTGTGCCAAATTTTAGATATTTTATTATTCATAGTATACGTCAAGCTGCATATTTTTGAAATAATCTTTTACTAACATAGAAAGCGCTTGGATGAAACGCACCTTATCACGGGTCGCCTGCCGAAGACCACAACTGCCCTGGATGTAATGGACCATCATGATTCCTGCCTTCCGGAACGTAGCCTTCAATACTTAAAGCCGTCCGTAGACTATAGGCCGTGGGTCGAACCAGCCCTCGGTCGAATGGCCACTCGTCGTAGGACGATAAATTTTGGAACAGAACTTTGCTATCTGAAACCTAACCTGAGATGCGGTGAACGTAAAATTACGTAATTTAACGATGCCCAGAAGTCAGATTCGATCCGCGGCGTGATGGTGCACGGCAGGTGGTGGTCAAGGCCGGAGGAGGACAAAGCCGAGTGGTGCACGGCTGATTGGTGGATATCAGGAGAGATCGAAGGCGTTCGATTCAGGGCTTATTGGTGCACAAAATTGCTGGTGCACGGCTGCGCTCCCCCTTATCACGACTATGTTATTAATGTTCTAACAAGGACGCCAAGTTTGAATTTGTATAACAAGATTATTGGTATATTTGTACAAGCCTTATATTAATTTATTAGGCATTCATAAGAAAATACTATCGGCATTTATATATACTTGGAAATTATCATATCATTCGTCTTTCCCAAAAGCCATGATATTTTCATGTATATGTATATTTTTTAAAACGCTCTACAAGTACATACATAATCATCCATAAAGCAACTAGTTATCGGCTCTTATTAATGTTTTTATTTCCATATATCTAACAGCTTTTAGTTCTATAAATACTTTCTTAGTGCATAACTGAACACAAACTACTCCACGGGAATTGTAGACACATTTTAATTGATTCAAATAATATGGTATCATCGATATTGCTAGGAGTACTGTGCTCTATTTCAACACAAGTAGTACGTGGTCATGCATCACCACACGACTTCATTGTGCGTCTGTAAATATGGTGACGCTGATATAACACATAAGAATTACATCACTGATAATTCGCTACTTTAAATTGTCGTTATTGAAGCGCAGAGTATCCTATTTGCTGATTTCTATTTTATGTTGTGGAATTTTTCAAAAATGAATGGAAAGTAATAGAGCCATGTTAATATGTAATTGCAGTTAAGCATTGCCTTGTTCGCATTTCCAGCATCTAATTTTCGACTTACGCATTCCAGACTTCCATTTTTGGAGCACATCTCGCCCTTTATTCACTTTAAGGATTATGTATAAACATAAAATACTAAAATTATTGCAAAAATTAGTAAATTTATTCTACATCATTGGTGCCATTTTGATATAAGGGGACTTAAAATTTTATGTGTAACATATCGATTACATATCTTCAATCGTTGCGTTGTTTCTTGCGTTGTTCCTTGAAAATAATTATTCGAAGGAAAGTTTTGAAACTTTATTAATGATAGATTATTCATGAATTTATACCTCAATAATACCTCATATTTCTTCGATTCTGCTACTTGCTTACTTGATTGGTGAATCATGATTGATGTATCACCACGATGCTAACCATTAAGGAATGAATATTTTAAAAAAAGTAATTAAGTCTGTGTAGCATGTTTTTTTATTCAATTGGCGATACACCTAAATGCTGTGATTTTTAATTGAGTGCGAACGTATTTTTTATATTAAAACCTGATACCGTACATTTACAGGCACCCTTTAATCGCGTATGCAGAATAACTTCTTTATTTGAATATTACCCGAGCCATAACTCTTAAGGGGACCGACCTGGCTAAAATTTTCAATTTTGGCGTTTCCGCTTTTTGGGCTCATCTTAAAGCTTACTTTTTGACGCATCCAACGGTGCCGGAATCATCCCTCTACGTCGAAAAATGATTTCGTGACAGCTTCCCAAAGAAGGGCAGTTTTTAGGCCCTTTAACAAATGTCTATGGGATTTAATTACAGGGCTGGACAATTTAATCACACAGACTAATATGCCCTCTAGCGTGATTACGAGCGGAAAGGAATAGATATTGAATTGTGGGCAAGGGCTATGCGGGGTTCTATACTGCGTCCCATATTGAGTCACTAATCTAACAAAAGAACATCATCAAAACACGCGATCAAAACGGTAGCTACTCCTAAAAATATATTACTCAGTACTCACTGCAGAGAGTGACAGAGAGCGCATTTTCTCGTCGACAAAAACATGAAGTCACGGACTGACAGACGGACGGACATGACGGGCACAATAGGGCATTTTTTCCATAAATGAGAAAATGCGCTAAAAATATCACATAATATGCATCCCGTCACAGTAAAGACAGTATGTACTACGGTTACTTATGGTACTATATGTACATAAATTTCCTACATCAGTCAAAAAATTCTAGAGACTTAATTGATTTTGTGGAAAGACGCGGATATTTTTCCCAAATCCTTTGTATGCTAAATCCCATTCCATTACCGAACAAAAATAAGAAAACCTATTGGGAAACTAAAATTTCTAGTTGGGCTACATGGCACTCAAGCCCAAGGAAACTGCAAGATTATAATAAAAAACCTAGGTTATAAGCAGATGCAATCATCTTGAATCAGTAGTTGCAGCTTGTAAGCTCTAAGGCACCAATTCCAGAAATAGATTTATTCCATGCCTCGGGTGCCTTCATCGCTGCATGCCATATTTTGAGTTTTCAGGAATAATAATTGACGTCATTGAAGAGTTTCGTTTTGACAGGGATGATACTTCATATGTAAGAAGGAATAAAAAAAATAATAACTGATATTATGCAATAGGGAATTGATCTTGATTTTGAGAAGGAGTTGAGGTTGAGGAGGCACCTATCATGAACTATGGTATGAAAAATGAATGTTTTAATTGCTGCTGCTACCAGGACTACATTTTCTGATCGTATATTCGTATATTTCTGATATTCGTATATTTCTGATATTCGTATATTTCTGATCGTATTCTAAAATGAAAATATTCGTATATTTTCTGATCGTATATTTCTAAGTACTTTACAACTCAGATGCAAGATTTTTCGTTGATTTGAAATAATCAGACATTCAACTACTACTCCTAAAGCTTTCTATCCATTTCCCAAAACGCCACATTCCAGTAAGATATATAAACATTCATTTAATTTCTAACAGAAATACGCAATAGTGACAGATAATTGCATATGTTTTTACGATTTGTCAATTTGGGTCCTCTGTCACACAGCATTTCTGTGAGATGGAAATTCCAATTCTGCATACAGCCTGATGCATGCATCCATTTTAATGCTGGTTTGACCTACATTCGTTGGATTGATTAAAACCTCACTACTATAGATAGGAGAGAGACTAAGAGCCTGATTCAAGTTTTATTATTGTATTGATAACGGCCTCCGGACAATTGGAAATTATTGGTCATGCAAGGCCTATTTAAAAATATAAACAATTTTTGAGGAACTATCTTTTTCTTTGTTGAGACAACAGCTATAAAGACAGAGCTACTGAGAAAAGCAAACGCGGGGACGCGTGGCGACCGCTGTGGTACGGTTTGTGTCAACAATACGGCCGCGAAGCTTTCACGTAAGGAACGGTCGTTTAGGACAGTCTTACAACTCAACGGAAATGAGCATCGGATCAACATTTCTGGTAAATAAGAAATTCGAGTGATTTAAACTGATGGATTTCCAAATTTGATTGTATTACCCTTTTCCTGTGCTAAAGATTTTGTTTTACTAGAGATTGAAAATTTGCATATCTACATGAACGCTCCATTGATTGCATTGTTGTTTTAATTATACATGACATTTATTTACGACCAGCTTAACAATATTTCCATATTATTGACTATGCATGTAAACATGTATTGTCAGTCTTGGCATTTTAAAAGCCACACCAGCACCAGACAGGCAGTTTGAAAGCTGAGTGGACTGACCGGTAAGAGAGTGGACTACAAAGTGTGGGGGAGAGAGGGATGTTTATCGTGGACCCACAGAAGATTTATCACCATAGGACAGACCAGCCTTTCCTCCGAAGTATGACAACGGAGGGGCAAATCTCGATTAAATAAACGGAAAATTCACTGACCTGTTGTTAAAAACTAATATAACTACCACCATGAAAATGATTCAGAAATGCTTGGTTGGCGATCAATGAAGAATAAAGAGTTAAACCAACTGGCATCGCGAAAATGTTAGAAAGTCGCGCGTTTTACGAAACTCATTGTTCAAAATTTTCGCTAGCGATAACAGTGGTAATACAAAGTTTATATAATTTATCCTAATATCCACAAATTGAAAATAATTAGCCAGGATAGCATTCAAAATTTCAGACTTGTATCTTATTTATGAGGGGATTTATCGGTCGAATTATAATTCGACCGATAATTTCAATTCGATAATTGAAAATGTTGGATATTTATTTAATTTTTATTATTCCTGAACTAGCGCATTGACAGCAAATACTTATGCACCAAATTGCAAGCAGATCCGTTAAGTATTAGAATAGAATAGAAGTGTCGGCATTGAAGAAATAGGCCCATGGCCTGTTGCCGATTCTTGAATTTTTCGTGACTTGAGTCACAAGGAATCCGACCTTTGGAACCCGATCTTTCCATAGCTGACGATTGATTGAGATAGCTGCTGGATTTATTGCCTGGTCCGTAATTTGCTAGGCATTTTAAGACTGAACATATGCTCCTGCATAGTTTCGACTAGTCTGTTCTTGAAGGCGTTCATACACGGAGCGTCAACGATGCTATCAGTGAGGCTGTTCCACATGTCGGTGACTCGAAGCGAGAAGAAATGTTGTTGCATGGATGGGATGAGTCACAACGCAGTTTTTTTAGTTTATAGCCGTGGCCCCTGGTGTTGGTTCTTGTTTCAAATTCTAGTAATCCTTCTGGGACCTTGTATAAGCCATGAGTATACTTATATGCTTTAATGAGTTCCCCACGCGGATTTCGATAACTGAGGCTTGGAAGCTTCATAATCTTTAATCTTTCCTCATTGGACTTGCCTTTCAGGCCCGGAATTATCCTTGTTGCACGTCTTTGAACACTCTCTATTAAATTTTTGTCCTTTTCAAGTTTCGGTGACCACACGACGCTTCCAAACTCTAGGTTCGGGCGCACGACAGCAACAAACAACTGCTTCATCGCTTCTGCATCTAGGAACTCGAAAGAGCGTCTGATCAGTCCAAGTCGTTTATTGGCTTTATTAACTTGACCTTCAATATGCTTAGAAAATTTTAACTCATTGTCGATATTAACTCCTAATTCTTTTTCCATTGTCGACTTCAACATCATCACTCTGTCGTTGCAACCGTGTCTTCTAATACTGTAATCTTGCTATTCATTATTCTTGCCAAGGTGGATTACTTTACATTTGTCAGCGTTAAAACGCAGCTGCCACTTATCAGTCCAGTCAACCAGCCTGTCAAGATCACCTTGTAATTCTACTTTTTGCGAGTATTTTTCTTCACTGTGTTATAAATTTTTGTGTCGTCAGCATACAACGAGCACACGCTAGACACAGCTTCTGGCAGATCGTTTATAAACGCAACGAATAAAACAGGGCCAAGAACGCTTTCTTGTGGCACGCCGCTGCGCACTGAAGCTCAGTCTGATACGGACCATTAATACTGACATGTTGTCGTCTCCCTACTAGAAAATCTCTGATCCCTTTGAGTACATTGCTGTCAAATCCCAAAGACTGCAATTTCCGCAATAGCCGCTCATGTGGAATAGCCGTAATAGCCGCTCAAAGACTGCAATTTCCGCAATATCCGCTTCGTTCAAAGTTTTTCGAAAAAAATCACGTCAAAGGGCCGGCTTGGACAGTTGCTAACTCTTTGAGTAATCTGGGGATCGAAGCCGTCTGGTACACAGGACTTGTTTGGATTTACAGCAATAATGCGCTTGAGAACCTCTTCTTCTTGTCTTTCAAAACTTGTTAATTTAAAGCCGACTGGGCGCTCCTCAATTGCTAGAATACTGTTCCAGTCCTCTCCAGTGAATACGCTACTGAAAAACTGATTAAGAACGTTAGCCTTGCCCTCATTGAAGTAGTTATGAATGACACGATTTTAGATCTTCTGTGAACAAGGCACGAAAATGAAAAGAATCGGCGACAGGCCACAGCAGGCCTACAGCCCTACACTTCAGCGCCGAGATCACTATGTGATGTTATGTAATGAGTGGTTAGGTTGCTTTAAAAATACGTTTATTCATTTTAATTAAAAATTAATTAATGTAAAAATCTGTAATAATTCCTGCGGCAGCGTATTGATAATAACTACTAATATTCCAAAATTCAAAAACATCCATTCGCTATCAAAGGAATTATGAGTGTACCGGTTGATCAAAAAATACGTTTATTGGTTTTAATTAAAAATAAATTTATGTAAAAATCTGTAATAATTCCTGCGGCAGTGTATCGATAACAGATACTCACATTCCAAAATTCAAGCAAATCTGTTCACTATTGAAGGAATTATGAGTGTCTCGGTTGATCAACAATACATTTATTGGTTTTAATTAAAAACTAATTTATGTAAAAAAAATCTGTAATAATTCCTGCGGCAGCGTATTGATAATAAATACTCACATTCGAAAATTCATGCAAATCTGTTCACTATTGAAGGAATTAGGAGTGGTTCAGTATCGCGAGTTCGCAGGCGGGTCCGCAAAAGTGTCGATTCAGTTGAAAACCTGATGTAAAATTGTCCGAGACGTGTTTATAGATGTATTGGCTGTCAGCCGACAAAACTGGGAGTGTGAACACTCGCAGGCCGCAGCTAATCCTAGCTTCGGGTATATGCAAGCACCCATACCGTTATTACGTAGTGAATAGCAGAATAGGGTAATCGAAACTTCGTGCCGAGTTGGTATCGACAAATGATTTGACTTTGACTTTGACAATACGATTTAAGGTCCCTGACGGTCCTGTTCATCGGTCGACAACAATTTTTATCAGCACCGCGCCCGTCGCAGTGTCTGTTCCAAGATGATCGAAGCCTCATCACTCGTAGCATGAAGGGTTGTACAGGGCCGGGTTGTCCCTCCAGAAACTGTCAAACCTGCTCTTGAAGCTGTTTACAGATGGTGCTGTTACGACTGACTCTGGCAGACTATTCCATGAGTTAATTACTCGCTGTGAAAAGAAGTTGCTCCTTACGCTGAGTCGGCATCTTTTGCGAGCTTCAGAGAGTGGCCTCTAGTATCCCTGTTGCTTGATAACTGGAACTTGGGCTTTAACACCCTGTACAGTCCATGTACGTACTTGTACGTATCGATAAGGTCACCCCGCAGGCGCCTATGCTCAAGACAGGGGAGACGCAACGCTTCCAGCTGATGATGATTATTGATGTTCAGAAGTCATTTGAATGGGATAAGTAGTTGATTGCTACACAATGTATTCGTTTATTGATTTCTTCAGAAGAGTTTTTTTTTGTCTTCATGTTTTATTATTATTGTTATTCACTCAGAAATTGAGATGACTTGTACCAAACTGGTTTGAACGAAGTGGGGTAAGAGTTTCTACCCTAAAAGGGAAAATTAATCTGCAGCTGTTCTGCACTCTCCTGTCTGAAACAGTTAACACGCACTTCTCTGACGTCCCAAAAATGGGAAAATGTTGAAATCTTTTGATTAGTCCAGTCACTTCAAGTGCCCTGCTAAGAGCAACTCTAGTCACCTCAAAACGGATAATATGAAACAGGTCTTCTAATTGAACACCTGTTCTAACTCCTCTAATTTACTTCCTAATGTATCAATATTCGTGCAATTTCGTGGATAACTTTCGGTGCAACTAATTCGTAAAAGACACCAAGTTTGCTGTTTGTCAAAGTTCATATCGAAAATCAATACTCGTGTCCTTGTAGGACAATGCTGATTTTTTACATTATTTTAACGCGCATACAAGCGCCGCGCAGTATCTGGTCTAGTTCATCGAGGCTATTGAGCTCTTCATAATCTTTACGAAGCTAAAATACGAAGTCATAATCCTACGAAGTAATGCTAAAAGCCGTATTATGCGCAATCATGTCATTTAAATTTTGATACAGGTACAGTGTTAGTGATGTACAATGTAAATCGTCACACACTACCTTGGAAATTTTTAGTTTTAGGGTAAAGTATGTTACCTGGAGTAAAATATTTGGAAACTGTTCACAAACCTTGATCGATGTGTAACTGCAATTATCTTATCATTGACTCTGATGATTCATCAAAGATATAATTCTGCAATCTGATTATTCTAGCCTCTATGTCCCAAGCATTTTTTGGCCTCAGTAAGAACTCCCTATACTTTAACAGACCTACATCTATATTCCGTAGTTCTAAGCCTGTGACCCAAAGCTCTTGAGAAGTTGAAAATATCGTGCAAAGAACTTGAGAAGGCAAACGAGACGAGGGGCACGAGGCACGTGAATTTTTCTGCAGTCTGCTGCAGCCTGCAGTTCTCCCGATTTCCGAGCGTTTCGTGATGGCTGTAAGTTCCTTTTTATTTCTAACTTCATATTCTTCAAGAATCCAAAGATTCATGTATAAATGTGACTCGAGTCACTTTAATTGCTGCTTGAGCAATGGCAATCTCACTCAGTTTGAATGTAGAATTACCTAGGTAGGTAGGTACTAGGTAGCTACTATTAGTAGGTACTAATCAAAACTAAAAATGAAACCAAAAAAAAACTTGAAAACCATGTTTTCTTAACAGACTAAAAAGAAAAACATTTACTCCTACATTACATTTAAGTAATGTAAAATGTTATGTGCCTATTATATATTACTGCCTAATGTTATATAGGTAGGCTAGTCTGGAAAAGTCCTATTTTTGTCTGAAATATCGCGGCTCTAATTTAGTCTGGAAAAGTCCTATTTTTGTCTGAAATATCGCGGCTCTAATATCATATAATTTCAGTAGGTATGAAATCTCGCGGCTCGAATGTCATAAATTTTTGTTTGATTAAAAAATCGTGGTTTGCACTTTNATGATCTCACTCAGCGTATTGCTCATGTGTTTATTCTAATTAATTTTAAAAAGTTTATCAGACTGAACAAAGGATAACGTCTGTCTCTTATACACATCTAGATGTGTATAAGAGACAGGAAGAAGACAAAGACATTGAGGTGAGGTAAAGGCAAGGCTGGAGGCAAATAACAAGGATAAATAAGCACAGATAGGCTGTGCTAAACAAGCCACAAAAGCCTCCCGGCAACAACGGCTCGAAAAATTCAGTCGCGGCTCGCCAAGTAGATATATTCCATACTAGTAGGTAGGTAGCCTAAGAGTAGGCTAGCTACCTACACCTAGCTAGGTAGGCCTAAATGTTTTTCTTTTTTCTTTGTTTAGAAAACGTGGTTTTTAAAGTTTTTTTTTTAATTGTTTTATTTCATTATTTTTAGTTTTGTAAAAACCAGGAAAACATGGTTTTTAATAATGAATTTTATATTTATTTATTTTCTACTATTTAGTCTAGAAATTTTAGCAATTCAAATCAATTTCCATTGTTGGCAAGTCTGGATGTTTGAGAAAAAAAACTCAATTCTGAACCGTGAATTTTCACTTTTATTTTATTTAATTTTTTTTTTTTAATTAGGGTAAATGCGGTATATTCCGACATCATGGGTAATTCCGACACCTCTCTAGTTTTTCCTTTATATTAAGCTTTGTTTTAGTTCCATGCATTTGTTCAATTTTGTTGATGGTTGAAATAGTGACGTCATACATTTGCACGTCAAACTACTGCCAAAACACTAGGTTTGGGCCATCTAGAGGGAAAATGTTGAGATCTAAAGAGAGACAGTGCATGCCAATCAATGAGATCATCGAAAAAAGTGTCAAAGTTGACAGTTGACCTTGCTCTACCAAATAGTGATAAACTGTTTGTGTAGAAAGAATATTATGGTTTGAGACTTTTAAATATGTCTGTGAATAAATTAGGAATCCTTTAAGTATACTTGTATTTGCTGATTTCAAGTGGTAAATAAATTAATAGATGATTAAGTTGAGAAATGGATTTAGACACATGAAAACTAATTCCGTCACAACTTGAATTGGACACACACAGCTCGTTCCAAGCTGTGTGCAAAAATTAAAATTTTCTTAATTAAAAGCTTAATTACTGTTAATTAAAAGCCTAATTAAGTAGTGCTCAATATTCAATAGTGTTCTAATTCAAAGCCGTGTCATATTCCAATACAGCTCACACAGCGATCAGAGTTCAAACACATGGATGTTGGAATTACGTATTAGTACAATTTGAAGCGCAGTTGGAATACGTCTCACCACGTGCCTCACACACAGTGTTGGAATATAGGGATTTGGTAGGTTTGCATTCTAAAGGCTTTTAAATAAATTTGGCAACATTTTGTGAAGTTTCATCGTTGCTGGAGCATAGTACGGTGTTTTGAGAGTCACAAAAAGCAAACAGAACTCGAGTAACGCATACAGTTTTTTTTTATAGTTTTTCATTTCTCAATGCGTCCTTAATGTGTCCGAATATACTGCGTTTACCCTATTATTTCTGATGATCAAATCTTCAATTGTTAGGCAGCATAAGCATGCATGCCAAATTTCAAGTTTCTAGGATCTTCAGAAGTGCTCTAAATTAAGGTTTTAAATTTTGATGACAGACGGACACGAAATGAAGCTAAGAAAAACGTGGTAATAAAATTTGTGTCGTTCAGGATTTCAGGTTCCACATAGAAAACCCCATCAGGAGAATCTAGTTCAAAATCATTCTCAAACTTATATTCTAATTTTTTTTTCTCTTGAATGCTGTGTTCCTATTACTAGCTGTGGCTGAAGCCTTGAAGAAGTTGAAGGTCACAGAAAGTGGCAACTTGAATACAATTTTACAAGCACAAATTAACTGTACAGTTGATGTGTGCTAATAACTGACTGGATTAGTCATTTTCTTGTTTTTAGTCAACTCAAGATTGAAACCAATTTCTCATATAGAATAATACTGGTATCAATGATAGTGATACTTTACTGGTCCACTTCTAGGACTCAAAAACAAATTTGACTGACAAAGGGAGAGTCTAAAAAACTCTCTGCATTGCCAGTATGAATTATTTAATTACATAGGTAATCCTTGCTACCACTATGGATTTAAGTGGGTTCAATGTTGATCAATTGTGTTACCTTCAAAAAGGCATCCATTCCATTGGTTTGCCACTTGCCAATTGGTGTCTGATGCAGCACTTACATTGCTGCCCTGCAAAAGATATCATCAATTTTGCTAACAAAACAGAGCTATAACTTTCTATTGTGATGGAAAAAGCTTCTTAGTTATTATGAGGCAATTGAACCCTTCACTTCATTATTCTGACCAGTAAATTATGGCTTGTTTTATGAGCATGCTCAGGCTGGGTGCTGGCATGGCAATTTAAGTGCAGTAGCTGCAGAGTAGCAACTTGTGTGGCATTGATGGTTTGATGGTACAAAATGAGTGTAAATTAAAGACTAATTATAACTGTCAAATGGGGTAATAAGGGACAGGTGGGGTAAATCAGGACAGTCTTCCCAACATTTTTGCAGAAATGTTATAACAACTAAACTAGTCATACCGTAATTGAAATATTGCAAAACTAAAAATAGTGGCGTAAAGTTCACATTTTTCTTAACTAGTATGTAACTTGAAGCAAGTTGAGAAATCATACATTAACTGCCTATAAAAATTCTTTGAAAAAAGTTGTGGAAAGTGAGATTTTGGAAAAGTATCTCTGCTAAAGTCTAGCAAAAAAAATAATTGCCATAATAAAAAATTTCACTTACATAAAAGTTGCACACAGGTCACAGGTGTTGGCTTAAGAATTTTATTGAAAATTTGCGTATCTCAGTCCAAAAAAAGGAGCAATTTCCGCATGATGGGCAATAAGGGACACCCCTCAAAATGCATTTACTGTACAACCTTGGTTAGCAAAGGCTCCAGTTAACAAAAAAAAATCTATTAACAACAAAGAATTTTGCTTACATTTACCTTGCTCAGCAAAAAAATTTCACCTGATTAAAAATTAATACATCATCAGTCATCATGAAATTTTGCATAGAATGTGATGGATAGAATTGTGCAACAGGCAAAGTAGAATGAAAAGTAATTAACCTAAATTATGATTCAGTTCTCCAGAAACTACAATGGTTGTCACTAAAATATTCCTTTCTGTTTCAGGTATGTTTTTTTATCTTTATTTGTTAATAGAACTTTATAATAGGGTTCTTAAAACTTTATATTTATATATGTTTTATGAACCCTATTAAAATAGTGCAAAGTCACAAGCCATTGTTGAAGCTTACAGATACAGAAGAAATGCTGGAGGGCTGCTGATATGAAGCTTGCAGAGGACAAGGTCATTGTCAATGCTCAATGGCATGTCCATGGATATGGTAATATTACATCAATAATATGGTAGTGTATAGAATGGTAATATCATATCAATAAAGGGAAAATAATTAAAAGTCACATAAAATGTCCTTTATTCTATGCATCATCTCCAAAGGAAGAGGAGGATTTGGAGGACTGTTAGTAATGAATGAGTATACTCTGCATGCTTCAAACGTTTTAAAATTAAGTTTTTTTTTAGTGTCCCAAATTGTCCCATTTCCAGGGGTAATTCGGGATGTTTTCATTTTACCTCTGGCACCTTACAAATAGCATACCGTAAACTGGGGTAACTTAGACTCCCGGGGTAACTTAGACCACTTTTGGTTTTTTTAACAAAAACCCCCAAAACTCAAAAACTATTTGACATAGAAAAATTCTGTCAATGGGCATTAAAGGCCTAATACTGAGGCTATGTAACACAATAGAAAGATTTAAAAAGTTTGCATATGTAAAAAAGACCATCGATTTTTTTTAAATTACATCAAAACTATGAGAGGCAGGAGCCAGCAATTTATGGTGAGTGAAGCTAGAGTATAGATCTGTATTTTGCACGTTTCAATTTAAGTTTAACTTATCTAGTAAAAAAATGGCATAATTTAAAAAAAAAAGTGGTCTAAGTTACCCCAGTTTACGGTATGTAATTTTTTTGGAGATGCCACATGATAGCCCTCACAAAGACCCTTAAAATGAGCCCAAACTTGTTTATGAAATTTTCATGGTAAGAAGTTATTGATGAAAAACGCTCAAAACCATCACTTATTACCCTGTTCGACAGTAGGTATCAAAATGAAACTTTGGTACACTACTCAGTCCAACTTCATCAATTGGGGTCTTTTTAGTTTTTTTACAATGTTTTCTTGTGCTAGAACCTTAGACAGTGCAACAGATTTAACAAAAAAATAAATTCTTCATTTTCAATATTCAGATAGGAAATTGCAGCTAATGAATTTATCATAGATATGTAATAAGAGACATTATGCGTTTTATTGAAATATTTTGTTCTGCAGAATTTTATATGTAGTTTTTACAAGAACTGATGAATTTTCAAGTATTAGAAATGAGTGATTTTAGGCCATATATGTGAAACAAGCTGAAAGTCATGTATATATGTATTTATATTTACATATTTTTTACCTGGGAAAATTTACATCTTGAAATGTTCTATGTTCCATTCTAAAGCAGGTAATGCAAGTACTGTTATAGATGGTATGTATTAATGTGCAAGATATGCTTGATGATATTGTTGACTCAGAAACACCCAACCGTTAGGCTTGTTTGCAGCTATTTTTAATGAACACTAATTTCAGTTGCCTAATAAATATGATCACTTGCAGTAAAAAAGTGGTGCTGCAAATCAATTAATTATTCATTAACCCTTTCACGGGCAAGCATTGAAATATTTAAAAATTATAATTTCAGAAACTAGTTCAGGAAAGTAAGAAGTATGATATGAAATATTCATTCTTATGTATTTTAAAAAAATTTCCATATTGGAGGTTTAAATTGCACTTGGAGAATTTATTGAATGTGGTCACTACACAAAATATTTTCTCTCTAATTTTATGCAAATGAAAAAATTAATAACATAAAATTATAAATGGTAACTAGCCCATGAAAGGGTTAATAGTTTCCAATGTGAGAGTGAGAAATCAATAATTTTTCCAATTATAAAGCAGTTATGCATTCAAACCACTCAGTTCAAATTGATGCTCATCCACCCATAACATGACAAATTTCAGCATTTTGTAGCGATGGGCAATAAACCCTGATGGGTTCAGCTATCCTTGGTTTTGTTTTCCAGTAGGCACACTTTTTCTATGCTAAGATGGAGCATTTATATTTAAGTTGTATTTAGGCAGCCATCCAAGTTATTCAAGATTATCAACTAACCAGAATTATTTCAGGACTAACTGAGAGGATATATGCCAGATTTACACCTACTGGTTGACCCTTGGTGTATTTGCAGAGAAAAATATTTTTTTCTTTTGGATCGCTAATCTCAGGTCTTCCTTTGTCCTTTCAGGGCCGGGGAACTCGTGGTAGCCAGTCCATGACCAACCTTTCGGAGCCCAAAAAAAGCAATCGTGGTGCGGCTAACGCCAGAAGTCGAGGTCGTGGCCGAGGAGACAGTCGGGGTCGTGGCAAAGGAGGGAACAATCCTACACCTCGTGAGGATCATGCCAGATATCAGGAAACTCCTTCCAATTATCCAAGACCTCTGCTTGAATCACCTTTAAGTGGCCCACCTCCTTATCATGGTGATCACTATGGCTCGCCTGATCATGGCCCTCAGCAAAACTATTACTCTCGCCCTAACGCACCTCCCAACTACCACCCAAATGCACCTACCAACTATCATCCCAATGGACCTCCCAACCATCACCCTAACGCACCTCCCAACTATCACCCAAATGCACCTACCAACTATCATCCCAATGGACCTCCCAACCATCACCCTAATGCACCTCCCAACTATCACCATAACGCACCTCCTAATTATCACCCTAACGCACCTCCCAACTATCACCCTAACGCACCTCCCAACTATCACCCTAACGCACCTCCTAACTACCACTCGAATGCACCTCCTAGCCATCACCCTAACGTACCTTCCAACTATCCCTCTAGTGAACCAAACTACCCTCATTCTAATGGACCTCCTCACCCGCATCACGACACAAATGCTCCACACAGCCGCTCCCATCCTCGCGGTGAACCAAGAGCTAAAGATGACCCAGACTCCCGGAGTAAAAATAGTGCTGCACCGCGTCTTGAAATAAAAGAACTTATCCATGCTCTCATGCAAGCTCCTCATCAACGACTCTCGTCTAAAACAATTCTAAACAAATTTAAATGCTCAGAGCACGCTCTGCAAACTGTTGGTTCTATGAACAAGACTTTACTATCAGTTACCGTGAACTCAGATGGTACGTTTGTTGAGCTTCTTCCAAACATTGCGATCTGTGATGACTATTTAGGAGAGAAGGGCTGCATGGCATCCGATAGCTGCAAGAAGTTTCACATTTGCAAAAATTTTGCTTCTGGTGATTGTCAAGAAAGCACTGAATGCGAATTAGGCCATGTTTGGAAGAGTAACCACAATAAGAAAATTTTCCAAATACATCAACTCGACAGCTTTGATGAGGCTCAGCTGAAGAATGTGATGAAGAAAGTCTATCTCCGGCGACTTGGCATTTCCGTCTGTAAGTATTATAACGATGCAGTGTGCAGCAATGGTCAGCAGTGTAATGCTTTGCATGTTTGCAAGAATATGGTGGAAGTTGGAAGCAAATGCGAAAGTGAAATTTGTGCTCTCAATCATGATATTCTGGAAGCTAAATGCAAGTCCTTACTCACTGCGGCTGGAATTGATATCAACGACAGCAAGAGAGACATTTTGACAAAAGTTAGGAAGATGCTCCAACAGACCAGTGACGATGCCAAGTCCAAAGCTGATGACGCAGACAAGAAGAATAAGAAAACAGGAAGTAAATTGGATTGTTTCCAATCCTTGGAGGAGCAAGAGACTGCTGCTTTCAGTGTCGTGAAATCCTTGCTGTCCACATTCAATTACTGGAATTTCTTGGACAAACTTAGTGAAAGACTTGAAATGAGCTCCGACAAATCCCTGCAGCTAATCCAGTTCTACAACAGGACTTTCTTGATACACCATAGCAATGCAGGAACACTGGTGAAGTTGCAACCGAAGATTGATTTGTGTGTCCATTACAAGTCATCGCAAAAATGTGTTGCTGGCAAGAACTGTTCGTTCTTGCACTTATGCTCAGCCTTCATGGAAGATAATTGCTCCAACGAGGGCTGCACCAGATTGCATCGTCTGAATAAAAGTCCCAATGAGGAGATCCTGAAACGTCATTTCTTGATCAACATTCCTGAGAAATTAGTGATCAATTATTTGAAAGTGAGGTTCCAACTGGGTCGCCTTCCGTACGTTTGTTTCCCGTATAATGAAGGGAATTGTACTCAATCAAATTGTGGTCAACTACACGTTTGCTATGATGTCCTGTTTACACTGAAAGCTTGCTATAAGCGCAACTGCGATAAAAACCACGACATTTTGAGCGACGGAAATCGAAAAGTTTTAGCAGCCTGGGCACAAATAGGTGACAGTGTACTGAAAACTGTGCTATCAGCGAGAATTTCTACAATGCCTAAAAGCACGACCGCGACCGAGCCTGCAACAAACGCAAGACGAAAAGAGAAAATTGTGCCTCCAAAACCTGCGAAACTCCCAGTAAAAAAAAGTAAGAATGAGCCAGGAAATGAAAAAAGCGATGCCATTGTTGCTAAAACGTCCTACCAATTGGACGGAAATGCTATTGTACCCGAAATATGTTTGGACCACTTGAACGATTCCTGCAAACCTGCAACTGCCATGTGCCCTAAGCTGCACGCACGAGTCGCGTATCATTGGCAGTTTGATCTAAATGGATCTTGGACAAACTTCATTTTCCCACACTCCAACCACATTGAAGAATGCTACCGTGATGCTGCCCGTGACACAGCTAACCTACAGTCGCGAGAGTATGGTAGAACTCTCCAAGATAAAATATTGCTTTCTTTCATGAAAGATGATGGACTGATGATTGACTTTGACTCAATGATGCTGATCACTAAGCTACAAAGCTTTCCGGTGCGCCGTCTAGGAACGTCTTCTACTTCCTTCAGTTCGAACAACTTCTCGACCGTCTACGGATGGTACTTTCAAGACAAGAATGGTGCTTGGATCGAGTACGGATTGTGTGATAGTACCGGCTCCGAGAATCACTCGTCTCTTCTGACATCGATGGACATAGAAAAAGCTTACAGTACTGATCCTTCCACTCTTCAAATCCCAACATCGCGCTTCACCTACACTTTAAACTTTAAAAATATGACTCAGACTAACAACCAAACGAATGTCACACGTTCCGTACGCCGACGCCCGAAGCATGTTCTCATGGAGAAGCTGAAACCGTCGGATCCTTATGGTCTGAAGAGCTCTCTGACTGAGGGCATTGCAAAGCTTAAACTTGCTACGAATTCGAAGGACAATGCATCTCGACCTCCATCTAAGAACGAGAAGGACAGCGCCGATGGTTTGTATCCTCCTTTTTGGGAAAAAATGGACGGAGATGGCCCCAAATTTTTCAGCGTTGATCCAAATTCAGAGGAAGGGCTAGAAGTCGTCCGAAGTATTTTGCTATCCATGCCTGCTGTCGAGGTTTTACGGATTCGCCGCCTCCAAAATACGTTCCACTATCAAGGCTTCACAAATCGCATGAATCAAGTGAAGGCTACCACCAGGAAGACTATTCTGAACATCCAGCGTTTGTTCCACGGAACTAGGGAGAAGCATTTGACTGCGATCAGTGAAATGAACTTCGAGTGGAGGCAGGACTGTGCTGATTCTGGAAAGAAATTTGGACGAGGCGCCTATTTTTTCAACAAGTGAGTCACGACTTAGACTACTGAAAGTCTTTAGCTGCCGCTTTTTACTTGACTTGATAAATGAATTCTCATCACCTTGGCACTATTACCATACCTTAATATTATAGTTGGAATCTAGTTCATTATTATTCTGTGGCCCTGTTTGACCTTGTGGTTTTTCTTTATCAATAAATATTTTTATATTTTGTTTCAGTGCTGCCCTAGCTCATCAGTTCGCGTCAAACCTAGCAGGAGAAGACTCTCGCAGTGCCGTGGTGCTTGCAGTCGCCGACGTGTATGTAGGCAACGTAGCGCTCGGTGACCCAAGCATGTTACGCCCTCCTCTCAACGCATCAGGCATCATGACTGACACGACTGTGGACAACCTCACCGTACCGTCCATATTTGTCAAGTACAACAGTCGCGAGTACTGCCCCCACTACTTCATCAACGTTAAAATTTAATGCGAAAACTTCGAACTGATAGGGACGGCTGATAATAGTGACATTGATGAATGACGGTCTTGTTAGCCCGCTGCAAATTATAAAAGTAAAACATTTATTCTGAGTAAGGCTCAGAAACTGTAAGCACTTTTGGCTAGCTGTTTTTTATCTTCGCAGTATCAGTTACGGAGTATTTTATCATCGGAGTATTAGTTGCATTAGACAGCTAAACCAGCCATATTTCCGCTATGAGGTACGTAGGAAAAATGAGATCGTACGTAGGCCCTTCTTATTTTGCGACGACTTGACCCATCAGGATTTCACACAGTCTGATTATAAAGAAACAATTTTGAAGCTTTCTTTCTATTTTGCTTCTTTCTGAGAGCTAATCATTATATGGAGCTTCTCTTCATATCCTGGCCTTTTTTATAAGTCGCGCTGTTTTGCTCCAATTTTTGCAAGTTTGAGGCTGCTATACAGGCTGGCGTCTATGTTCAGAGTAATGTTGACTCGAATCGCATCGGGTGCTGATGTGCCAGATGTACTTTGAATAAGACCATAGTCTCTTCATTTTACCATAGGTAATAAATGTTTAGATATGTTGTAAAAATCGTGATATGATCAAGTCTTTGATTGGACAATGCATTCATTATAACAATATTGTTCAGCCTGAAAATTTCTTCTTTTACTTCTGTTCAATTTAGTTTATTTATTTTATTTGAGGTCGCCAAACCTCAACTATTCTTAGCTAAACTTTATTCTCTATTTCAGATTTGGTTGCCTATGGCTAGCGCCTGATGTTTATAAAAATATCAATAATCATTGATTATTTTGATTGAAATAGATGAGAATATTAATTAGCTTTGCGCCACCTAGGTTGTCTTTCGTTGAGTGTAATGTTATTCATAGATTTGCCCAAGACATGCTATTGAGATGGTGTACTGGAATATGATGCTATCATGATTCCGTGTAGGATTAGTTCTCGACTAGTGCGTTAATCGCATACGCTGTTTGTGCCTTCTACGTGTGCCGTCGATATTATCAGTAATATTATTTTTCAAATATATTCATGTATCGATATACTAGTGCTGTTATATCAAAGCACATTTGCCTTTTCGGCATTGAGGGACCCGCAGCTCGTGTAGCCGGGATGATGGTTTGTACGAGGTGTTCTCGACAGTGCTGTATAATTTCTATCAAATCTTAAAAAAAATTTATTTCATAACTGTAAACTGACTCTACCTGGCACTCAGCTGAGATGTAGATTATTCAGTAAAAATCCATATGGACCATTCATTATTCAACTATCCATATGAACGATTTGAAGAAACACAAGCTTGACTGTCAAGTAGATGGATTACGGTGTACAAGATAAAGTTCTTAGATTGGACAGGTTCTCTGCAATATCATCGTGTTTTTTCATAAAATTCAGTGAAGTAACAATTCCAGTCCGATTGAATTTTATCTAGTGGTGAAAATTCATAATGATGCAATCGCGCATTGCAATGTTTTTATAGAAAGTAAGAGCAGTGAGATACTTGTTACCGTCATAACGTGTTAGTCAGCGAATCAGTTATTCATATGCCGACCATATCAACGTGGTGACGTTAAATTCACTTCCGGAGACGCGCTTTGCCCATCAATTCTGACGGATTGCCTTGACCCAAAATACCTCGTTTGTTGGTCGACGGATATTTTTGGACTGTAGTTTGATTTCTTACTGTTATGTATTAAATTAGTATTAATAACTATACTCGTTATGGGCAAAAGGATATTTCTTAACAGCACAGCCACATTTGTTTCTTAGTTACGTGCCTCGATGTAGATGGCCTTGAAAAGTTGAAACTCTTGTCTTGTTCAGAAGCGTACACTCATGTAGAACAGGCTCCCACCTTTCGCACAATTCTGACTGGAAACGTAGTAATGAATGTTTCGAGAAAACGCTTCATGCGATCCTCTGTAATCCAGATATTCTGTTTATTGTGTTTTTTTTTTTTTTTTATTTGTGGGTTATTGCTTATGTTTCTTAGTTTTATTCATGGGTTATTGCTTACGTTTCTTAGTTGAACTTGTATTTTGACTGAATAAAGACTTGTGTTTTGATTCAATGAAAATGCCAGTTTTTCATTACACCTTGTGTTTAGAAATGACTTCATATATTTTCACAGCAAAGCTACTATTTCTCAATTTATATAAGTAAACCGCTGGAAAGTTGCGTCCATAAAAAGTTCAGAGTTGATAATATCATAGCTATTTATTCATGTTTCCATCTTTTTTACAAATTTTAATTCGTAGAATACACTTCACGGTGTTATTCATTTTCACATACTTTCTACGATTCGTCCTAAAAATAATGAACGAAATCCCCTTCATTTGGATGTGTTAAATGCAACTATTACTGCAGTGTCGAAGTATACCTTGCCGAAACTCGACGAAATTGGGACGCGACGCAAAATTTTGTCAAAATCGTAAATCTGAAGTGGATGCAAGTGACAAGCAAACGTCGCTAATGTTAGCTCCACCGTCACGATTGGCATTTGTCTGCCGCGCTAGTTAGGTTGTGCACGGAACGTTCTTTCTTGGGTGACTGTCGGCGGCCAACAGTACCCGGCTACCCCATGGCCTGACAAGAAGAAGTTCCCAGCAATTCTGCTCCATCACGTTAGCAGCCTCAAAAGACTCGAAGAAATCCTGTGACTATAGACCGACCAGCCGCCGGGAATAGCATGGCCTAGCATCGTCAAGCAACACCTGAAACGATTTTACTACAAATTGGTTACTTCTAGGTATGTTTCAATATTCATTCTCAACATCTCCAAGATGTACTTCAACGACCTCACTATTCTGCGTACAAAACACTAGTATAAGAATTTCTTCAGCAGTATTTTAAGGACGAGCACGCAGGCCTGTTAGTACGTAAACAAACGACCTAGTGCTAAGCAGGTTCCACGCAACTATTCTTACTGGCCCGACCACGTTGGGCACAATTCGAACGCTGGCAAAAATACGAAGGAATGTTTAGATGTGACGTCGAGTATTAATGAGCCGGAACACTATGGACCTTCTTATCCTGTAATTTACACTTAGAGCTGCATCGCTTCTGCAATTGAAGGTGTGACGCCATGAATTTTTGATCTTTTGAAACATTTTTTTGACGCCATGAACAGAATGATCTTTTGAGCTGATCACTGAGAGTGGCTGATGTGTAGCCTCATGGAAGCAAACTAAAGGTGCTTGTACACGGGGACAGTACTGGCGGCAAGTAGATCAGAAAAATGCCAAATGTCTGCCGATTGGTGTCTATCCCGTAAGTAAGCGTAGACACGAGGCAAGTTTTAAGGTGCCGCCGTGCAGGTATCTAGTCGTTACCGGCACGGCGGCACCTTAAACTTGCCTCGTGTCTAAGCTTACTTGCGGGATAGACACCAAGCGGCAGACAATTGGCATTTTTTTTAATCTACTGGCCGCTAGTACTGTCCCCGTGTACAAGCAAGCACCTTAAAGGCGTTCATTTCAGGAACGATCGGTGTTACAAGTTGGTGATCCACGGCTGCACTGTATTTTCCTCAAAGAAAATAAGTCCAAGATTTGTATAAATATACCAAGAAATGAAGAGAATGAAGGTCAGGTCATCGTAATCTTCACATGAATGACCAGAAGACCGGCCGGAGGAAATGTCCGCGGCGTTGTTCTTCAATGTCAAGGTATGTATCGTCAAAATATTTTTCATTGCTACCTCTAATTGCCTTAGTCGACGCATCTGCTGGAAGAAATTCAACGTCGGCTTCCGGAGTACCACTGTACGTTGATATTTGGGATGCAGGAATTTGAAATCAGAATGTGTATAGAGACTTTTCTGGTCTAATTTAAACCATTTCGACTGCACCAATCTTTCTTCACTTTCTATTAGCGTAGGAATTCTTGAAGGGCTTTAGGGTATGGTTTTAAACAGGCATATGCATATGATAGGGATATACTCATAGTAAACTCGGATATCAAACTCATCTCAATTTTATGAACCGGTATTTACATTTATTAGTAAACATTACTAATATTTCCGCAATTTTCACAATCTGAAAGTTTTTTTACATTTAATCGAACGTTAAAACTACTTGAAGACAGTCACGACTGCCATAATAAATAGGCCTAGCTCTCAAAACATCTCCACTAATTTTAACGTCAATTTAAAAATGTCTTTGAGATTCAGCAGAAGTTAATTTCCTTCTACCTTTTAGCACCTTCCTCACAGTGCCTCCCTGTTTCTGAGCACGCGTTTTCTTTGCCGTTTTATTTTGTTTCCATTTAGTTGGTTTGATGGCACCCGTCTTCTTCCATGAACGCCACAATGGCTTCCTGGTTGTAGTTGGCTCCTCTTGATTTCGATTACTGAATTGAGAGCGTCCATCCTCGGTTCCGAGCAGCTGCTTCTGCCGACTACCGAGTTCTCGCGTTGGAATTGTGGAGTCTTTGGTAGTGTTTTTACTTCTTTCCATTTCATTTCTATTTCTTTGGAAGACGTCTCGGCTAATTCCGGAAGAAGAAAGCGCTGTGCTAGGATTAACTCCTGAAGGCTTGACGTAGGTTTTCACCAAGGTTGAACTTGAAGCAATGTTGTTTTCGTGGTAAACTTTAAATTTTGTATCAAAATTATTGTATCTGAAATGCCGGGGCTCTTTTTCCATCATTTTCATTTTTCTAGTTTGTACTGCTTTTTTAGACAAGAGATTGGGATTTGGGTTGAAGTCTATAATGTTTTTTATTCGTTTCTTTGCATTGATCTCATTTTGCTCGCTTCTTAAATGAGCATCTGTATGATTCTCACTCAAAGCAAGAGTGCCAACCTCCTTAGGCGGCTCGAAGGGGGCACCCGCCTTAGTCATCGAAGTAATCATCGTCGTCGCCAAATCTAAAATTTCTGAAGTTGTGCAGCGCTGGGAAAGAACGGCGATGTATCTGGAACCCTGCAAAATATAATCATTTTTTATACATACACTCGTTCTACCCGAAGTGGTAACGTGCATGGTTGAAGTGTAATTGTACATTCAAAAGTATTTTTAATATTGCAATCATACGAGAGTTATTCGAATATTATTAATGACTTTCTGCAATTCATTCGAATTGCTCAGATGATTGAAAAGGTGTTTTTTTTTAATCTAAAATGAACAAAAAAATCTCCTTGCATTCTAAGCCTCCACATCCAAGAATTTTTACGAGTTCTTCAGCCACCAGTGTTTATATTAATCTTAAAATTTCGAACCGCTTCCAACTATAATTATTTCCTACTGTAAAAAATAACGGAAAATAGCCCACGTCACTATGAAATCTTCAATTTTAAATTTATTACTTAATTTCAATAGTCATGCCAATTGGTCATGCAGGCGTTTTGTACAGTACGCATTTAAATAGTATTTATACCTTACATAATACGAACGTAGCTTATATGTACACTCGAAGAAATTTAAAACCTCAGTTGACCGATAACGTTTAAAAAAATTAGGATATTTGCTTCAGAATGAAGAAGTTAGCTGTGGTCTCGAAAACACGAAACAAAAGGGCAAAAACTCCCACAGTCCACATTTTTTGCCAAGTGAATCTCGTGCACATTGATTTATTCCGAAGAGTCGTTTCGAAAGAAAAGTAGTGAATTGCCCCAAGGAAGAGAAGGGAACACTGTTTTCCCATGCTGTAGTAGTAGGGTGCGCTCTAACTACGATCGGTGCATCGTAGGAAATCAAATCCATTGCCTGCAACCGACAATAAAATCTCTCACGTATAAGAAGAGCGACGGTTCTGAGTGCGCGTTTCTGCGCACCAAAGTGAAAGGCGTGAAGCGCACGAACGTGAGCACTGGCGTGTCAAGAAGGTTACTAAAATGCGTGCCGTCCTCTGGAGGATGGTTGGTGTCAGGAGGTCGGCACTCACGAGGGAACGGACTGAAGGTGTTGAATGCTGGCTGCTGCGGTCTGAACGAAGGCTGGAAAGCATGAGATCGACGGAACGAGTTAGACCGGAACGACGGTCGGAAATGGTCACGGCGGAGACTGTTGTGACCAAACCGGAAGAAATCGTCGTCGTCGTCGTCATCGTCGTCGTCAAAGTCAGGTCGCGGGATCGCCAAGGCCACCGCAACCAGGCCCAAGAGCAGGATCTGAACATGAATTTGAATGTTCAATTAAATACGTTATGCGGGAAAATTTAATGCGCAATGTGGGAAAATTGAATGAAATTAAGTTCTGAAAATTTACTTGTCTTAAATTAATGTTTTCTTTGTAATTTATAAGCAGAGCAAAATGCCAAAAAAGCACAATTTTTAGTGAGAGAAAATGTTTTGGAATCCAGCTCCATCGTCAGTTCAACAACCTAGAACAGAAGTGCAAACAATTAGTGAACTAATATTCATATTGAAGATATTAAAACATAATTCTTCATATAAAAACAATTAAAAATTACATAAACAGGAGCTGACAAACCTATTCATTTATAATTTGGGGGGATAGGAATTGAAAGCTTTTGAACTAACGATGGAGCTGAACTCTGAAATGGTTTCTCGCATAAGAAATGGTGACTTTTTCTGCGTTTTTTTCTGTTTTCAAGTTCTTGATAAATTTGCGATTTAAAGAATCAAGTGATCTTAGTACTAATATTTTTTCATCTTATTTGTATATTTTAAAGGTTCTCCAACATAGCTGGAGTACCCTTTGGAGATCGTACAATCGTCTCGCACCACTGGGCAGTGGCATCTTATAAGGTCTATTTTAGAGGTGCGTCAGCCACCCCCCAAAATATTCTTGAGCTTCCTAAATAATTTTATGTACAACAAAATGTAGCCTTATTTTATTTTGGTACTAAAATGACGGCAAATTCACTATAATATAACCTGTATATAGATTAAACCATCCATTATCAACTTCAATATGATGGTAAATCTTACAGAGCTTAACACTCTTTGTCATTAAAACCTATAGCGACGCCTCTGCCGCCAGGTGCCATCACATGCTAATAATACTACGTATCAATCGCTAATATGTAGTATTATTCAATCTAATCATATTTAATGCGAGAATAATTCGAGCATTCAGTAACTAAACCGTTTGAATTGGTGGTGAACTGGGACCAGGTGGGTAGCGTGTGGCATAACTGCAATTGTGTTAGGTGATGAAAATTTTCCTTGTATTAAGAAATCTCCAACTCAGAAGCTTTCGAGAAAAGTAATCGGCCTCCACGCTTCATTAGTGTTACGCGTAATGTAATTTGGGAACCACTTGTCTATTACAGCATAATAATCAAATAATATAAATAATGAGTCGATGAAATGATTTGTACCGTGTAGGTAAATTAAAACCTGTATTTTGGCAGATCTTAACGTTCATAGTCATGATGAGTCATTAAATGAACATCTAAACATAATTGATGCACACAAAAAATCCATTCAGCACTGAGTGAAGAGCCACGCGACTCACCATCAATAGCTTGTTCATGTTGAGTGAAGGTGGGCAAGCGATGTTGATCCTGAGAACGTCAGTTCCACAATGAGGCCTCAGCGAAGCTGACGATCCTTTATATACGCGCCCAGCAAGCCCAACGCTGCCCGTGCGTTAAATTAGTCCTACCGCAGCTGCCTGTTGCATGAGAGGGCGCCTGGCATGAACATGTGTGAACCACATCCTGAACTGAACTATTCACGATTATTTCTTTTTTGCTATCCTTTCATTGTTCTATTTTTGGATACCGCGCAGCTAACGTGTGCTTGATGCTACATGGTTAATTTAGTACTCATTGTTTTGTAATGAATAGCAGCCATTTTAAACCTTTATAATCTAAAAATTAAAAATTTACTTATTCACAACAAATAGGATACATAACACTGCGTCGAAAATCATGTTGAATTGGTTGAAATAAATAGTCACCATCTCCGGACCGAGATTCATGTTTTATTTGTATAATTCTCAATCAATTGACGTGGTGACAGATGCATCGCTCGTCCTTTACTCCAGCTGATCCTCGAGTGATGAGGTCTAGGAGCGAGTGTCGGGTGGAGGGGCTTCCTGTACACTAACCGTTATTGGACGCGTGCATCCCTCCCCCTTAGCTCTTGTCTTCACAATAATGGAGGACTATAGTATTAATGTATTGAATTTGAATTAAACAAGACATAGAAGTAATATTACAATTTTTTGTATAAATTGTATTTGCGCACCTTTTTGTTATTTTACGATGTCAAAATGACCATCTAATTAATTATGTATTTGAGTATTTGCGGCGCATTCACTGACATTATCATTTACCACAATAATCATTCAATTGATTGTTTACAAGTAAGTAACATCTGTGCAACTGTCTGAGCAGACATGGAAATTTTCGCGTGATTCGTGTACCTCACATCAATTCTGTGCTGACTGCTCAACATTCTCCGTCTAGTCTCTCTGTGAAATATTCTGTGCTTTTCGTATTTAAGCTTTCTATTTTTTCGTGTGATAATCAAATTTTATACAATAAAAGGTATCTGGCTATGTATGCTAATCACTCTGGTTTAGTGACAACGAATTTAATTTTAGTTTAGAATTACAATATGTCGCCGCTCTACTAATCGCTGAAAGATCCTGCATGAGTGAACGATTGTCTTCAGTGTCGACTACTCGTGCTCATAAATGCACAACCGCCACCATGAAGCCCAACGTGTGTTATGAAACAGCGAGCGCTATTGTTCTTTGAATGATGTTTCCTTCAGAATCGGGAAGGTGTTTTGTTCCACGATGAGGAAAGTACGGAACCTCTAATATGCGGTTTAGTGTGTGGGGGCAAACCTTGAGACTGAGTCCTCGTTAAGTGAAGAGGCGTGGGTGACTCCAGTGAACCACAGTTTTGTAAAGGTCGCGAAAGTGAAATGTAATTTGGCATGCAAGTATGTGAAATATTCCAGCCGAAATTAAGCAGGATCATGGAATCGTACCTCGATGCGGAGGTTCTTTCAGGGAATTCGTAGAACATTTTCTTGTGGTGGGAAAGTGCAAAATTTGGGTATGAGCCCAGTATATAAGTTAAGACTTTCATTTCGGACCCTGTATGGCACTCAACCTTGATATTGTTCATTGACTTTTTGAACGATCAAACTGTTTGTCATGATATTTCCGGCGATGAAATCCAGTTTCTGTACTCGCATTGTAATAAAAAAGTGTAGGTCGTGTCCGTATAATGTGCATACATTGTATTATTGAATGTACTATTCCATCGCCTTCGATAAACGAAAACCGTAAAGCTAATAAAACCTTTTCTGAGGTAACAATTTTACAGTTCTTAGATTTTTTTACAAAATGGATGTAAGAGTAGAAAGATTTTAGTTCATCCTGTGAAGCAGCCAAAGGTCGGTTGCTAAGAGGATGTTACTGCAGATATGTTGTCATTGAGCTCGGTAACTTCAGTGGCATTACATCGGTCATGTTCAAACTAGCTCGGTAGCTGCAGTGATACAGCTTGATAACTTCGAGTTAGCTCGGTAGCTGCAGTGGCACAGCTTGATAACTTCGAGTTAGCTCGGTAGTTGCAGTGGCACAGCTTGATAACTTCGAGTTAGCTCGGGAGCTGCAGTAGCACAGCTTGATCACTTCGAGTTAGCTCACATAATATACACAAATGTTTCCATTGTTGATGGAAAATCGGCCATAGTAGTACAATTTTGATATGCAGCTACACAATTGCTATTATTTCTAAATGATTCTCAGCGCTGGCACTGATGTGTCTATTGTTCGTTCATCATTGTGACGCATAAAGTTGTCTCAAATGAATCTAATCACCCGGCTGCAGAGTATAGATTGAATGGCTTCCTTCCGTGAAAACTTTTCCACAAATTTTAAGCATCTGTCGTGCGTTTGTTGCACGGACCTTCAGCTTCCGTGTTTTTTGTCGCTCATTTCACATTCACGAACATTAATTTGGCAATTTTTTTATAATAATTTTCCCACCTGTTTTTCTTTGGTTAGTTTCTTTCTGTATGTTACAATACGTGCTTGCTAATTTTTCTCGATGACGTTGGATGACGATTCAGTATTTCGGATTTAAATAATTTTAATTATTCCAATATTTAATCATATAATTTTGGTTTTGGTACAAATTCACTAAATAAATAACTAATTTTGGGAGTAGCACTAAAAATTTACATAATTTATTTCATTTTCCACGCATTTCCCAATCAAGGAATGTACATACCGAGCACTAATAATTTTGAACAAGGATCATAGCGGGAAAAATACAAACAATCGCTAGTGCCAAAGTTCACGGACGTTTTCTTAGCGCGAAGCCTGCGTGCCTACCGCAGTTCTGGCGCATCTGCAGGCTTTCCTGTTGAGGTCGCATAACTTTTTTCACCAGGGAAGCACCGTAGCCGTCAAGTAAGCTCTTATCAAATGTTAACAAATCCGGCTTTCGTTTCGCCAATAACGAGCATGATATTGCCAACAATGATTAGAAGAATTTAGAAGAAAATTTTCTCCAGTCAAACATAAATTTTTCGTAAAGAGCAGGTCTAGAATTCCAAAAAATATATGTACGTTTTGTTGGATGGATTGTACAGCGCATCGTGAGCAAAACACAACAAGCCAACTTATTCCTATTCGTAAATTATTCAGTTTGAGTTCGTATGCTATAGCTCCATTATTAATACAATATATGAATAGAATGATCACTCATCATATTGGAAGCTCATTTAGTTGCTCTAATGTATTCAGCACAACTAAATGTGAAGAAACTGTTTATTGAAACATGTAGAACGAACATGTCATTGTTAGCCATCAATTGCAAAACTTAATCAATAGGTACACTCGGCATGCTAACGCTTATAACTCACTATTTCGGCTGCATGCAGAATGTCGACCGCTAAATATTATAAAGAGTTTCCCGCTGAAACGGTGACGGGGAACCGCTCCCAAAGGTTAAGTCTATTTTTACTCTCATTCACTGTCTTCTATTTTCGTGACTCTGTAGTAAAAGGATTTTAGCATGCAATTAGTTGTGATTATTCCAGTTTTCATCTAGATTATTTTATTATTTAATTGCTGACTGCTGCTCTTTCAGCACGAGTGGATTCCCTTCTTATTGCGTTTGTGATATGGCTAACTATTTCGTTCAGAATTAGCCTTTATTAATCACATCTCGTGCTGCTTGTATATTATTGAACATACGACCGACGTTGTTGTAAATAAATTTACGAGGAATTCATTATCCAGGAAATAGACGGAGAAAATCGAAATGGTCTCTGTATCATTTGATCAACACATATCCCTGTTTTTATTCAGCCAGCGGAGTCAGTGAACAAGGCCAGGGAAGACTCTTGAGTCATGCTCGTGCTCAGCAGTCGCTGATAAAGGAAAGAATTTCGCAACTGACGGAAGAGAAAAATTGTATTCTGATGAAGATAAATGTAGAAGAACAAATATAAAATTTATAATTATATATTCTTGCTGCCGAGCTCGTGAATATATTTTTATGACGCGTGTCATAATTGAAACAAAATAGTCTGTTCTTATATACTGTATTCGCGATGTTACTTGTTCCCTAACTGATGCGAGTATAGGAATCCTCCTTAAGCCAAGCCTAATCACCGCTTATTTAGGTGCACTGATAAGGACTTTTACAACGAGACTTTTAATTCTGCTGGAAAAATTTATCCTAGAGGAAATGTACTTGCGTTTTCCACCTAAATATTAGGACTGAATTGGTAAATTATGTATTAAGTTGAGTACATGGGTGTATGAGTACTTTTCAGGGTAGGAAGCTGGACGTGAGTGGTCAGCAACAATGGGAACTGAGAAAAGTTTATACGTTTTCTTGTTGCCTTTTTTTCGAAACTATTTTAAGTATCAAAGTTACCTTTACGATTCTTTTAATTATATGAGGTGAAAAATTAAATTTTAGAGACACTTATAAAGAGACCTGTCTCCGATGTTACACATGTACAATGAATTTCTAATTTTTTCTAATTATTAAAAAAATTGATTTCTAAATCTTTTTAATATATAAAAACATATTTTAATTCTCAAAATTATTTATTCTGTCAATTGATTCAAGCATTGTCTCCAACTCTATGCAAGTGTGAAAATTTATTTTCAGATCGATTGGACAATTAGAAGTTTGTTAAATGTAAATTAAAAGATTTGTAGCAGACAAACAACAAGAAGTGAAGTTAAAGAGAAGTGTTGGAAAATGACGTCACTACATGCCAAATCTGGTATTGAACCTTTTGAAAATATTTTATGACGCGTTGAAAAACTTGTCGAAGCGTTAGTGAATTGGAAGTTGCTCAAGATGTGCAAAGTATACGAGTTAACGTACGTGTAGGAATCATGCAGTCTAAATAACTATGATTTCATATAGGCATGGCACAGTCCTTATCCTGCTGTGCCATTTACTATCAAATTTTCATTCATTTAAGAGACTTACCTCACGCATGGCAGCGTCAGGGCCGTCCGTGTCTCCGGCAAACATGAAAACATTCATGCTCGGCTCTCACGTTTGCAATACTTTGCTGTGTTACTCCCAAATTAATATAAAACCGAACGTTTCTTAATCATATCCATCATGATTTTTAATCGTATCCAACATGCGTATAATATTTGCAGAAGGATGGCACGCTAGTCGTCTATTTATCAAGAACACCGACAATTGTGTGTCAAAAATTGTAGATGTCACTCCCAACAATTTTATTCAAGAAGCTCGCTATAAGCTACATTCTTAACTGTGAATCATGCAGCGTAGCTACAATCGTTCGAAGCAAATTCAGATTACTCGGAAAATTCGGATCATTGCTTGATAATATTAGTGCAAGAATATATGTACTACATTCCTAACTGTGAATCACGTATCCTGCCCACAGTTAATTCGGATAAACTTTTTGTATGCGGCGTCGTGACAAGCGCCGCCGTGGCCCGGAACTCGGAGTGGGCAGCTGCCTGGACTGTGCAGACGATAGGCCACCTCTTCAAGGCCGGCAGGTCTGATCCTGACTTCAACTTTGACGTAATATCTTGCACTAAACATGAGAACCTTTCCTGGAAAAGAAATGACGTTTTATATAAAATTCAAATTATTACGATATTTTCTCGTTAAATTTGTTTTCATGGGGCGTTTACGATTTCCTTTTTAAAAACATTGTAGCCCGAGCTTTTGAAGCAAATTTTTGCTCTTCATCGGAATTTGAGACATAATTTCATGCAAATGGTAAAGTCACTTGTAGTAAATGAACAAAAGAAGTCTTTCATTTATCATTACCTAACTATTTGTGCTGAAAACAATTTTCGAAATAAAAATTGTGATCTTTGTGTTGTTACATTAAGGTTTTCTTAACAGAACTTCCCAACTCATTGTCTCGCTGAACAATGAACGGCATAAGCACATAACCGTATAGCGGGTCTGGAAAAATTTTGCGCATACATGAGATATGAAGGCACATATTTCTCATCTTTCTCTAATGTTGACTCGCTTGGCGCTTCGCCAATGTACTAGCCATTAATTGGTAATTTTTTAATCAATGAGACGATGCCTCTGTTGAGCGAAATGGTCTCTAGATATCAAATTCATGTATATAATTATAAAGGAATCGAAGTATAGTTCTCTATTAGTTTGAACATACTTATCAAAGGAATAGTTTTAATTGATTGTTAATAATAAGATTACTGTAACTGAAGTTTGCTATATTGTTATTCGGCCCCCATAGATAAACCGTGCTATTCTCATTTAATAAAAAGAAGCACAGTTATACATATATTGGTGTCTCGTGTAGAATATCATTGACGTCCTTGACTATTGTTTCATTTTACATTAACAACGCATGGCCTACCTTAAAAATACGATTCGACAATAGCAGATGAATTATTTAGGCCTAACTCCCGTCGTCCTTCTCGCTCTCAAGCATGAATTTAAAAGGCTTATTTGCGGGTCTAACTTTAACATTGTAGCTTGTTTTTTTTAATGGCCGTTAAAAGCAAATGAGATGTTCGCGCCATGCAGGGCTGATGACGATCGCTATCTCAATATCCGGGGTCCTTGAAGGAAGGCTGTTTAAAGCTCCAACTATCGCACCAGCGACGGTCTCATCAAACACACGGATATGTTGCCATCAATATACACAGAGGAGGCTATCACGGCTGATCAACACAAATAGGGTGGCAAGGTCTTAAGGCTCTTTTTTATACAGAATTAAAAGGATCGGCTGGGAGAGTCCAAAATGAAATCAATTCTAAATACCCGTTCAAGAACTATATAATAGTTGAACGGACCTTCCATGTTGTGAGCAGTACATTTCAGTTTATCTCTGGGTGAAAATGTTTGTATGAGGATATTTCGTTGGTTAAAAACTTGACTGCTTCTTAAATCCCATGCTATCCGTAATACGTATAGCTTTGGAATTATACATACCATCATTATTCCATTTTGTTCATTATCATCATGTCAGATCTTGCATTCCACAATACAATTCTCTAATTAATCGTCAGCTCCCCATTATTTTCTGAAGATGTTCACTAAGAGCGCTAACATCTCCGTGGTGCTGCTGTCTCTCCCTCAGTGAAGTAAATGCCAGGGGTCGAACACGAGGAGCTCGCTGACGGAAGCCTCAGCCGCCGCCGAGTCGCCTTGCTAATTTATTTTCATGTGCTTCTCATTAACGATATTAAGAAACATATTTGCTGGAATATCTTAAGTCAACTTTTGCTGCTGAGTCAATTGGCCACAAAAGTTGTTCAGTAATAATGAGTATTAGACGTTCAATGGAACTAACTCCCCATTTTTTAAAACTTCCGTTATGTCCATTGTTAAACCACGAACCTATTTGGCGCATTTTCTCATTTATGAAAAAATGCACTATTGGGCTCGCCATGTATGTCCGTCTGTCTGTCTGTCCGTCCGTGACTTCACGTTTTCGTCGACGAGAAAATGCGCTCTCTGTCACTCACTACAGTGAGTAGGGTAACATGGGGCAGCGAGCCCACTGCGGGTCATGGGCCCATAGCGGGTTTCTCGCTAAGTATGGCAGATATTAGTCCGTGTTCTCTACCGCCTTTCGACAGTTTTACTGGGATGAAGTGTACGGATTTACGTTTTGCTAAGTGTTTGCGTTATTTAGTTCTTTGCGAATAACTGTTTTAGTCCAGATAAAAATTTTTTTGCCGCTAAATAAAGTTTTTTTCGATTACTATAGTTGAAGCTTTTGAAATTACTGTGAATTATTTTTTCAAAGTAATATTTATAGGGATAATTTTGAGACCAAGTTTAGACTATTAGCTTTTAAAATAAAATGTTGACACGATATAAATTGAAATGATACCTAGTGGGGGCAACGGGCCCACGCGTGTCACGGGGCAAAGCGCCCATGGTGAAGTCTTGTGTTATACATCATTAGATTTGTCTCAATGACCTTTTCAAACTATGACTAGCTTTTTGAATTACGAATTACACTTCATATTGCATGATTTTTTTATTTGCCGCCTCAAGGCAGAAGGTTTAGTTTCTAGTTATGCGTATTTATGACCACTTTTCGAGTTATTGACTCTTGCCTTGCCAAAAGGTGATTTCAGTCAACACCAATGAGCCAAAAGTTGATGAGAGTTTTTATGGTGTTGGCTGAAATCACGATTAGGTACGAATTCTCTGCACATAATATCTGGATTATGGACGTAACTGGAACGAAGTTTTTTCTGATCAACTAAATATATTTTTTCTAGTCAAGGATACATTTTTTCATGTCAAGGACTAATTTTTTATCGCAAGGATATATTTCAAGTCAAGGATATATATTTTTATGTCTATGAAATATTTTTCTTCGCGTCAGTGATAGATTTTTTAAGCCAAGAGTATATTTTTTTCAAGTTAAGTATATGATTTTTTGAGTTGTTAATGAATGAGTGAATGTCATATTTTTTATTGCATTTTCTTATTTTTACCTGTAAAGTGTTGTTTTATCAGTTTTAAACGAAAAATATGCATTTATTGTAAAGGGATCATGGGTGGGCGCCTTGCCCCAAGCCCATGGGCCCATTGCCCCAGGGGTGGGGCAATGGGCCCATTTTGACACTTTTTACAAAACAGTGTTTCATTAAAAATTGAATGAACATATAGGCGTCTAATTCACATCATACATTCCTCATTAGTTGCACCTTTAAACAAAACAAAGAACCACCGCGTATCAATTGAAACTTCATCAAAAATATCATCATAGATTATTTACATTATTTCCCATCCATGCTTCTCCATTTTAATTATGAACCAGTTTAAGTGTAATTGAAGTAGCATGGAAGATGGTCTTTCATCACAGTGTGCATCACAATATGGTCAAGTAAGTAACTATGTTAAATACTCCGTAAGTTAATTACGTAATTATGTTACATTCATTGCTGGTTAACATAGGCGCAAACACCGAGTTAACAGACTGGGATCAACTATCAGCCACCCGTTGTTGTGCCCGAAGGTTTCCCAGCGAAGGTGTCGCACGCCGCGTGCATGAGTTCCGACCTCAATCGCCGGGGCTTGAGAAAGGGCTCAACCATGAGCTTGATTTCAAGCATCAGAACCTCACTCACTTGTTCAATATATAAGTTTTCACAGTTCAAAGCTAGGGAAGTCTGCCTGCCATTCGATCTCTTCTCGGGCGTCTCTGACTGGTCAGCTGCCAAGAAGTTGACCAGCTCCAAACAAATCTTTCATCACATTTTTCAACCTAGTACTAAGCAATCACGTACGTATCCTTCTGTCACGATCTCATCACTCTGAATTAAACTCCAAAAATCCGAGGGGTTACCTGGAACGGGACGCAGTATAGACCCCTGCATAGCCCTTGCCCACAATTCAATATTTATTCCTTTCCGCTCGTAATCACGCCAGAGGGCAGAAGCGGTCCACAGGCAGAAGCGCAAACCGCCGTCCATAAAACGCCATGCCCCGGCTCTCCCCCTTCGCAGCCAGCAGAAGGCTTTTCTCGTTGCCCGATCAGTAATGCGCCTGGCGCGATGGAGGGACCTAACCTAACCTAAACTGGCGCACAACTGTGATCAGTAAGTGAAAAAATTATGGCTGCGAAGGAGGAGGGCCGGGGCATGGCGTTATAGGTACGGCGGTTTGCGCTTCTGCCCGTGGAGTGCGGCGGGATATAGGGTAACGTGGGGCAGCGCGCCCCCCACTTTTTTTATTGAAAAAATAATTCAAAGTAATTTCAAAATCTTCATCTATAGTAATGGAAAAAAACTTTATTTAGCGGCAAAAAAATTTTTATCTGGACTAAAACAGTTATTTGCAAAGAACTTAATAACGCAAACACTTAGCAAAACGTAAATCCGTACACTTCATCCCAGTGAAACTGTCGACCGGCGGTAGAGAACACGGACCAATATCTGCCATACTTAGCGAGAAACCCGCTATGGGCCCGTGACCCGCAGTGGGCTCGCTGCCCCATGTTACCCTACTCCAGTCCTGCAAATAGCAGAGCAGGTTTGCGGTGATCCGGCGTGGTCTGCGGCCAGTAAGGCTTATGGCGTGTGTAAGAAGTGGTAGACTACTGGTAGTTTGGGTAAAATTCTGTGGAGTAGGACCTGTTGACAATTGACTATTTGATTCAGCAGGCTGTGGAGTGAGGTAGGTGTTGCTTAAAGTTGGTGTGGGGAGATGACTCAGTTACCTACTGCTTCTTGGGTGTGGGCTGAGTTTAGTTATTGCATTATAGGGTAGGCGTTGGCGCTAGGGCTTGTTTATGAACTAAATTTGTGATGTAGGGCTGCGATCCCCCAGAAGGGATCAGTATATTTTAGGATTGAGTGCGCGATGGTATTAAAAGTTGCAATGATGTCCTCCAGTTTGAAACCTCAGTAGATTCCGGTAGGATTTTGAGGATGCGCATGGTGAATATGGGGGCGCAGCCGTAGGCCACAAATTTTACTCTTAAAGAAGCCCTGGAGCAAACGCCTAGCTTCACCGTGCATTAACTCTACTCAGCCTCAGAACTAGAAGCCGCAGACTACACTTGAACTCCATAATCCAGGCAAGCGGACAAGCGACACACTGCCGAAAGATAATAGCGCCGTAGGTCTTCAGCCAATGCTTAGGCATGCTCGCTCATAAGCAGGCTGTTCCCCATCCAGCTGTACCTACTCCGGTCCAACCTATTCACGCTCACTCACACGCTGTCCCGGCTCACAACCTTCTTGCAGCCAATGACTGGCTATACCAGCGCACTTGGACCGCCTTTCTAACTTCTTGCGACCAGTGAGGTTAGGTTAGATACGCTCAGGTTTGTTTTGGGTGGATAAAGGTTGCAGCTTGTATAGGTTAGGCCAGAGGAGGTTTGGCCAGATGCAGTATGGACATGTTTACTTTAAGCAAGCTTATTTTGCGGCTGTGGACATCCGGCGCTTTGGTTTTGAGCTCTTGACTTCATAGGCCGTTATGCACTCTAGCGTATTTACCTATGGAAAGGAATATGAACTAAGTGTGAAGTTTGGCAAAGCTGGCCTCCGGCATGCGCACCCCCTCCCCNCCCCCCCCCCCACATGAACCATGCGTGCTCACATTTTCTTGTCAGCGATCTTACAATCCCTCCTCCCGTATTTTTCAATCGTTTCTGACCGTTAGGAGGCAGATGCACAACGGCTGCATTAATGGCCTTCTATGGCCACCTTATAGCCCTCCTATTACAGGTCGGTATCATATTTGCTGGTTTCTATCTGGGAGAAAAACTATATCATATCGGATTTATACCAGCATCACAGAGGCCACCGAGATAAACGGAATCCATGCTCTCTCACAACCTCCGATTGCTTCCGAGAAAGCCTCGCTTCTTACGTCCCACCGCTCAGCGCTGGCTCAGCTCCGCTCAAGCATCTGCTCCCTGGAATCTTGCACCAATTTTAAGAGTTTATGGAGAATATGAGAGAAGGACAGACCCGTGAGAGCGAGGCTTAAAGGGTGTGAGAGAAATTAATGAGAATATTATTAACAACCCAAGTGCTTTCTGTATTTAAGGAACAGGCAAAATTACCGTGTAATAAGGGGGGACGCTACATGGCAATTATAGATTGAAAATCACCATCTCATTTCCTCTAAAATGAACCACCAACTTCATAAAAATAGTCCCTGCCTAGCTTTTTTTGCTCTGCACTAAACTTACACTCCCAAAATTGATGTCTTCTTTATTTTCATTCGAAAAAATTACTGTGAATGCGAGCTGATGTATGGATAGGAATGCACTTGTGAATTCATGCATATGGGCTGTGGTGCTTACCCACTTAACGTATGTATATAATAATAATAATAATGGCGGTTTCTGCGTTTATTAGACCGTAGGCCTGTCGCCCATTCTTAATTAACATCGCAAAACGCATCGCCCATTCTTAACATCGTCGAACTATATGCGTTACGCGTGGAAGTTACAGTATGACATGAGTATGGTCTCTCATGAGTGTGTAACTGCCGTCTGAAAGTATGTCTGTGAGAAAAGTATGTGAAAGATTTGCAAATAAAACAAATAGTATACTGATTTATTATTCTTTTAATAAATTTGCTCCCAACCTGTGACAGATGAAACTTTTATAACCTGTTCTATACCTAATATGAATAAGAAAGGCTTGCGTGTACAATGCCTTGTTAATTTCAAACTTCCTTTAAATATTTTGTTTAAGAACTTTATTTGAATAGGATATGAGAATTGAAAAGTTATAACCTACATAAAAGTCTGCATTAATCCGCGAATAAAAAAATTGATGCATAAAAAATTTATTGAGTAATGCCTTTAATTGAATAATTTTCTCCTAACGCTAGTCTTCCCATTTTCTTTGGGAATCAGTGTCAGTTGTGATGGTGGTAACAGTGAGAAGTCATGTGAAGTGCGGCCTGTGTTTGAAAAACCTCTCCGAAAACACGAATTGCTGATAAGTTGGGCCTGATATGAATATATTGTTATTTTATTTTCGGGATATTCGATAAATGAGTAAATTTCTATTTAACGCCCGTTTATATTAGACGTTCAATTTCGGTGTAACCAAGTGCTACACCACCGTCGATTAAGGACTGGCAGTTTGTTTCCCTTATAAGTTTTGACAATTTTGTGGTGACAACTTCATTGATGGCTTTGATGCGAGAACTAGTGTTAAGTTAACTGTCAACTGTTTCAATTGATCCTTGTCCTTGTGGTGTTTTTTCTCTGAGTAAAAAAGTCATCACTAGAACTTTACTAGGTAGTCAGTAATTTTGAGTAAAATTTTTGTGTTAAAAATATTTTTAAAGATTTATTATTATACAGTCACAGTTAATGTACCTAATCAGTTATCCTTAGCTTACATGAAGTTGAAGAGTTGATCTTTCCACAAATCATTAATGATGAGAATATATTTTGATACAAAGTAAAATTATATCATGCTGAACAGAAATTTGAGTATAAGTTTAGTGTAGTAGAAACTCATCCTGACAATGGGCAGTTCACGCTGTGCAACCAATGACTGGCCAGATGCTGCAGTCATCCCACTGAATGAATATGACAAGGGAATGGTAAGTTATACAAGAATTTTTAATCAATTTGTAGCTTTTATTGGTTAAGAATTTTAAAGAGGTGGAGATTGATAAACAATCATAAGAAATATTTTTCTGTTGGTCTTGTTTATTATTTATCTTACCAACGTTTGGCAACATATGATCTTTCTTAACAAATAGTGCACAATTAATATACTGGTTCAAAAAGATCTCTTGACTGAGAAGAATATAAGATTAATCCTGGGCTCTGGCTGTGAGTTCAGTCTTCTAACTATTATCAATTTAATTTCAAAATGATTATATATTTTGGAAAGTCGCGAATGATAAGTGAGGCTTTTTAGTTGACCTTCCCTTATGAGTCCTCTAAATACAAGCATGGAAAATTTCTACCATTAGGGCTGCTACTACAACTTTCCTGCGATCCTGCCATTTCCAGAACTGCAAGATTTCTGCCAGATGAATTACCTCTTATCTAATTGTTAACAAAAGTGCACGAACGGACTGCAAGATTCCAAATGTATTAAAAATTTGTCACATTTGAGCCACAAGATTTCAAAAACAAGTAGGAAAATTGAAATCCTGTCTTAATAGACCAGTAAGTATGGATACCAGCATTAACATAAGACATTGAACAAAGTCTTGAAGCAGATCGTGAAATTAATATTGAACTGGTTTCTAACAAATCTGTTGTTTGCCATTATTATGGTAAAAATGAGGTTAATATCAATGCCACTTCTTAAATCCTTACCAGAGCAAAAGCATAAATGTTGCTTGCTGTCCATCAATATAAATAATCTATTTTATAATAAACAATAATGAATCACAGCCTTGTAGCAAGATAAAAATAGTTTTATGGTTATTAGGTAGTACGTGCATGCTAAAAATGCTGATTATAAGTTATAAGCATATATTTGTCAAATAATTTAGTTCATATTCTGCACAAATTTTTGAATACCTACTATGTATATTATTTGCCTATATGGGAAGCCTGCTGGTCTCCAGCAGGCTTCCCATATTATCATATAGACAAATAACCACCATTGCCCTGCTTTGACTGAATTATAATGAATTATCTCTCAAGAACGTAGCCTCCAACACTTCCATACTACTATCCCAGTATCAGCTGCAAACCACCAGACTGATGAAATTCATTAAAGTAGATCAATCGGTCCACAGGACAATGGCCCACTATAGTATGAGTACGGCCTAAAATCGCCTGCCAGTGCTCCAAAATTTCTGCGGCACTTGGACAGAGGGCACAAATATAATGCTTGCCACCAACCCATCTTTATCTTGCCTATATATGCCTTGAATCAGCCCACGGTCGGATTGCTACTTGTTGACCAACGATAGATCTTGGAACAGAACTCTGCAACCTGAAACTTTACCTAGGATGCTGCAGGCTAAGATTTTAGTAATTCAACAGTTCCCCCGTAGTCAGTGCTGTTTAAAATTGTTGTCTGCAAGCATTGATAATGAGACCAAAGTTTTGTGACTAATGAGGGGTTGCTGCCTTGTGAGCTAAAAATCAAAACCCTGATTTCTTTCTCTTTGGAAAGAGAAGTTTTCATGTTACTTTTATCACAAAAGTTTGTGTTTGCTTGAAGCCTGCCATCACAAATATATTGTGTGTTGTTCAGGCAAATATCCCTGAAACTTATCATGTTGGGATATTAATGTACCTGTGCCTGAAAAAGATATGAAATTTTTTAATGGAATTGGTAAATGTATTGATAGAAATTTATTATTACAGATGCACAAATTTTTTCCATTTTAATAAAATTGGAATCCGGTCTCCTATGTGGAATATTGATATATTGGTTTGAAAAGTTCTTTATTTAACTAGGATCAGGAGTATGTATGCTTTATTAATATTAACCAGGTTATGGATTACAGAAATGACAGGATTGACACTATAGGAATGGCAGGATTGGGATTCCAAAATTGCAAGAACTATCAAGCCCAATATTGCTAGGTTATCCTGCTAGTTAAGTTTTATCCTACATATAATTCATATATGTCATTAAAAATTGTCACACGAAGGGATCTTATTGTTGGCAGAGTGCAGGGTGTAGGTGGCTGGCAAGTGGCAAGTACATTCAATCCTTTAAGAATGAGTTGGCTGTGCACTCTGCTTATCAGCTGCATTAAAAAACTAAAAAATTCAAACACTTGATTACAGTCGTGATCCTGACCTGAGAATGATGGGCTTTGTAATTGTTTCTGTAATGTGTGTCACTTCTTCAGACTTCTTCCACCTCCGGGATGGTGCCATGCGTGTCCTTGAGTTATTTATCTTATGGTGAATTAGAAAATAAGTTGAATGCTTTCTCTCATATTTATTAGCTGTGAAGTTTCTAAACTTGAGTAACTTCCTGAAGTGATGGATGTGATGTTGCTCATGTTTAGAACATGTGATGAAAAAAAACATACGGTGGATTTTGTAGTAAAGCTGTTGTGTTATCAGTTCACACTTGATTCTGATAAGGCAAGTAATAATATTTCATGTCGATTGAAAGATCCACATCTCAATAGTATTACCAGCTGCATACATAATATACCAATTATGTCTAAGCAAGGGTTGCTTTGTCATGATTCATTGGCTATCCTTTGGTTAGGAATCTTATTGCCTGGATTGTGGCAGGCTGTTGGAGCCTGAGCTGTTCTGTATGCTGGTATTCAAAAATATTGAAAGCTGTTCAAATTTGTCCCACTGTAGTGTACATAATCTATCAAGATGTGTTGTTAACATAATTCTTTTTGAATTTGAGCAAATTAATTGTTATTTAAAAATAAATATTAACTGAAGTATAAATGCAAATTATCTTCTCAACAAAATGTTTCCTAAAATTATATATACATTGCAAGTGAGCGGTTTTTCATTACACTGATGCAGCTTTATTACATCAATCTTGCCGGCGTAAGCACTATTAACTTCGGCATTGTTTGATCTGTTGGATTTCTATTGCCGTCATTATGATATGACCCTATCAGTACCAGCCATCAGCATTCACTGGGATCATTTTTTGTCACTTCATTGCTACCCAAACCTCAAGTATCTTAATTTTATTGATATTTACTCGTGGCTATTCTGTCCTGCAGTCTCTTCCATTTCTAATTCAAACGATTGTATTTATTAATTTTCCATGCAATCATCCGTTATATATGCTAAAGATATAAGAAATTTGTACCTATATCAATAACTTGAATTATCTTCTGGTCGGTTCATCAATTGTAACCGAGTATTTTTTAAAGCAAGAATCCGTCACTGTTCCCTCTTTTTTGTCCTCCAGGATCTGATAATCCCCTCAGAGGATGCGGTGTCAGGTCTCCCTAATGGCCTAGGGATCTTCGGGGTGCTCCATCTTCCTCCCTCAATTTTCGTATTTCACACAAATCTTTTGCTATTTCCTTCCCTGCCTTTTTATTTTTGCCTTCCCTCCGTCTATACACTTCACCGTAAATATTGTGCTAGGCGCTCCATTTTTATGTTGAGGACGATTGCGAGGAGAGATGATTTGGCGTTCGTTGCGGCATCTATTGCCTGGCCTTCGAGTCATTTTTCTATAAATCTTTATAAATGGGGTTTCCGCGTTGTTTGCGTTCCTGTCTGCAGCATGATTATTGTACTTACAGAGCTAAAACAATTATAAATCTCCTAACTTAACTCTAGCCGATCATAAAATTTCAGTGCCCAAGAATGTTCCAGCAATTGGATGGCAGCCGTTAGCTTAATTGCCGATTAAAAAAAAGCATTCCTTAATCTACATATGGCAATCCATAATATACCCCATAAATGGATCTGCTGCCGCTACTGAAACTAAAGCTCAGAAGTGAATAGGTACCCTTGATGGGAACAGATGCGTCACCAATTTCCTGGAGCATAAGTGTGCAGTTGCGTATAGCGGGGCTGGTTACTGCGGCAGATGTGTAGCGCTGCCGTGTCCATATAAGGGGCTACTCCTGCGATGCTGCCCTCGCTGCCAGCACTCCTTGGCTCTGATACCCGAAAAAAATTCTTATATTACAGGTCCATTAGCCAATCATCATTCACGTAGCAATCTCCGACGTAAAACCTGCTACCTATTGCTCTTGTCGGTGACGACAAAGATCTTGCGACAACTATTTCAATTTTTTTTTTTTTGCGGTTGCGGTCTCATAGCTTGGCTCATTTTGTACTTGCCAAAAACACGCAGTCCAGCGCAGAATACTGCGAGCCTTACCATTAGTTGAGACTTGTATACATTATTTAAGGTCAGAGCAGTAAGGCTTAGCTTGAAAAAATTCGTGGTTTTGCTCAGTCAAAATAATTCTAAATACATTTATGATTCGTTAAATTGCTGATAGAGTGCGTGCGTTCACCAGGGTATTTGTTTATTTTTATTATAAAAACTATTGATACATGAATATCAAGGTCGTACTCACAAAACGGGTGATGACTTTCATCTAGGCTAAGATTTATTAAATTTTATAGACACTGGGTGAAACGAATCCATAATTATTTCTGAACACGGAATAGCCTCTTAATCATTTTTGAACAATGTTCCAAATTGAATGTATCTCCGGCTGAGAATATAATTTTTCAGTCCGATAGGGTGGAAGTGCAACAGCATGTTTTTTTTTGCGCCTAGGGGATAAATATTTAGGTGAGGCCAACTACATAGGAAGTTATTGTCTTTCTTTGTCTGCCCAAATTACATGATCTGAATTGAACACTCATTTCTCCTGTATGAATGAATTGATCGTTGAACGTTGCAGGGAGAATGATCCTTCAGCAGTCGTAACAGAAATATTGTCGAATTAATCTAATTATATATATGATCCCTCGTAAGATGGTGTTTAAATGGATAATTGCGTTATGATCAGTGGACGAAACGGTGTGTGATGGAAATAATTTAAGGGTTTAGTCGACGCAGTAGAACGGCTCTTGACAGGTCATGGTCGGTCGAGCGGACCACTGCTTGCCACATTAATTTCTTCCAGGCCAGCAGGCGATTTGACTCTAAACTACCAGCCTGTTCCGTGCCATGTAAGCTTCCATGAAGTTGTGAGTTACTCCTCTTCTCTGCTGACGTGCAGTGATTATTATGTTCTTTGAATGCCAAGTTTTAGCCCATGTACGACATCGATTTCGAAGGTTTGGCGCAAGTTGTGTTAGGTTTACTGTAAAATTGAGAGTACGTCGGCTATTAGCTTAATTTCTCACTATGCGACGAACTTAAATTAACAGCTCCGTTATGGAAAATGCTTCATTGTGCTGAAGATTCATTTTTAAGTTGCAATCAAGTAGTTGGTTAAAGAAGATTTAGAGAGGTGGGATTCGTTGGTTACAATTTGTTCCATCTTTGGTTCATCTTTCAGACCCAAGATAGTGGAGATCATACCTATATTTCAACAGTACTCCTTGACCATGTTGACAGTCCGTTTGCCGGCTGCATGTCTTTTGATGATGTTCAATTTAGCATTGATAAATATTGACACTAATGCTGATTCGCTGCTTTTAAGCAGTACCCGGGTCGTGCAGCAAAGCACGGTTCTAAAGCCTTTGCCGATCAGGTTGTTTGGTCCTAAGGGATCGAGGACGTTCGTTATAACTTATAAGGTGGGGTTCCACTGTTCAATCACGTTTTTTATAACACTCTTTTACATTATTTTCCCTACTAAGCTTAATTGAAATTTTTTTAATGAATTCCCCGTCATTTTCGGCCTCACTTATTGCACGATATTGTGGTGTTAAAATTAAATGAATGCGTATCTATTACTGTTCTACAGCTGCCTGTGCTTAATGTTTATCTCAGGACGCAATTGCTCAAAATACGTAAGAGTCACAATATTTGGGCTTCACTAGGCTGCCATAGCTGACGGAGACAAAGTGTTCGCACTGCTAACTTCTCTTGGAGTTCTCGCCGTGCCAGCGCTTGGCCAGTGCGAGTGCAGCAGTGACAACGCGCGGTCGGTGGTGTCATCCCGGCTTCCAAGCCCTCACTTGTGACCCTTATTGGCTCGTTAGGTTTTTAATTAGTTTCTGATATTATTTACCTCCATACTGTCTTCTTTGATTGCCAATGCTCAGTAATATTTTCGCGTTAACATATCAATCATTTCAATCAATTTTGATTTGGTCCCTACACACTGGTCACGGCAAAAATAGATTATGGATTACCAATTGTTCTGTGGTCGCAAACTTTTATTGAATGTATATCGTTATTTAATTGACATTTTTGGCTATGCGCTCCATAAATCACATGTAATTAATATGAAATAACCTAACTACAACAAATTATGTTAAGCAATTTCCTGAACGCGCTCTCTGATTATTGCAATTTTTTCGCTGTCACGTGCAATTCCTTCCAGATGGATTCGTGCGCCCGAAGTTGAGCCTGTGTTCCAATATTCAGGGAGCAGGCGCGAGAAAGCTCACGCGCCCTTCCTAACATGCTGCGTGACATTATAGGAATCTCTCTGTAATTGCAGAGATAGTTTATGGTTCCTTCATGGCTCCTAATTATCCATTGTTTTGCTGGGCGTACCTATATTCCCCAGGGTGTCAATGAAGCGTTCGTCGCTATTCACTATTTTTCGACGTTTACTCGTACTTCATTTTGTTGCTAATGTCTTAAATGTCACTTCTTGATCGAATGTATTTATCATTTTCCGGTCTTTGTTCCGCTTTTGTAGAATGTATTTGTATATTGATATCAAGATCCGCGACCGCTGAAAGGCCGACCAAATCATGAGACGCGCCTGCTCCGTAATACTAAGTATTCAGTAATACGTATACATAATACTGCAACGAAGCCAGGATTCACTCTTATGCCGACTTGAGCCTATCTCTTGAGCGTGTCGAGATTCAGAATAGAATTCCTATGCTGTATATATTGTGTCAACAAGGCTTAGAAGAAGACTTATTTGAGGAGATATTGCTGGCTCTGTAAGCCTACTTGAAGCGTGGGTGTGGCAGTTCATGTGTAGTGAGCGTGAAGCTAGCATGTCCCCTCACACATGTGGTGCTTTAAATGAGCTCTTTTCGTACTGTTACTTCTCAGAGAAGAACGGAAGATATCAAACTTCCTTGCTAATTGTGTTGTAAGCACGGCTGGTTCTTATGTGAACTCTTATCTTTTTGTTTAATTTTATATTATATTTTTTGGCGCCTAAGATATTGTACTTATGATAACTGAATTATTAATTTATATGAAGCCAATTTTATGTTGTTGAGCTTTCAATTTTTTTTTGCGTTATTTTTTACGAAAAAAATAGTTTTGCTCACCGTGTTTTTGAGTATAAGTGAATTTTACTGAACACCGTGAGCACTAAATTGATCTGATGCACATTGTTTTATCAGTCAAAAGCTGCCTGCTTATCTGGCTTATCTGGTGACAGCGCTGATCTCCATGTTTGCGTGCGTGTCACTCATCACTTCGTTCCATTTAGTGATTATTAAATTATTATTTCGTTTCGTGCGATCCTTTTCTTCTTCCACGAGACATTGTTTTTTTGGGAGAATTTCATGTGTTTTTGAGGAATCTGATTTCGACGAGTTTAACTTGCGCTTGGTCACTGACTATTTTCACGTGGTGACCATTTCCGTGCGAATAATTTAGTAGTGTTATTGTGTTTTGGAAGCATTTTTGTAGCAAACTAATTGCATATTATCTGAAATATTACACTACTGATTATCAGTCCTAGTGACGTGTATTTCAAGTATTGTTAATTTACTGCCACTCTTCGCCACCAGCAGCTCAGCGTGTGCGTGGGAGACACAACCGTGGAGGAAGGGACTCACCTGCGTCGCATAGTTCTTAATCCTCAGCTATTCTATGCTATCTCTGATATGACTTTGTGCTGCTTACAGCGAGTTTCTGAGCATAGTGGAGCCTATAGTCAAGCTATTGCCACACTCCCTAAGACATGACCAAAATGAAGAGCCGAGCCAGTTCTGTGGAGCGTAGGACTGGAAAGACATGAAGGCGTGGGACTTGTCCAACTTATCGCTGTTCGTTTGGCTGTTTGGTGGTGCTGATGCGTGCGAAGATTGGTTTTAGTTTTTTAGACAAGTTGGTTTTGTTCGTGTGCCCTGACTGAAGAATTAAAATAAGCTACTGTTTGTCGATGTTATCACTGTTGTGTTTGATTTTATAATTGTTCAACCATGCTTCGTTATTTGTTGAAAATAAGCCCATGAAAAATATTGGTCGACTCTCTATCTGGTCCAGTGAGTGGGCAGTATATTATGTCGTTGTAGTCCTTAAAAGGATTTATATTAGCTTTCTGCGTCGCGAGGAGGCACCTGTTGCTAGGTAGCTCAAAGAAGTGACTATTTAGTGCTCGCCTGTGGTTGTGTTGAACATTCAATTGTATTATAATATTTTCTACGTACAACTTAGTATTTCCTTTCATTGTTCATGTACCGGTATCTTATTAAAAATGGATATTCAGCTAGGCGCCTGTTCTCCAAAGTGGCGACGATGTGTTTGTTTCGATTTAAAATTTCTCTGATATATAATGTATTTATTACATATGTAATGAATACAATTTTGATAAAATTTATTATTTTTAATTTTCGATAAGTTGTTGTGATTCTAATAAAAAATTTGGACTAATGTTGGCGAACGTGTTACAGCTCGTGTGACTATTTTGGACAGCAGCTTGGCGATTAATTTTTAACCTATTTCGGCCATTTTTTTTTATTTTCTAACCCGTATACTGTGATTACTAACGGTTTCTCATTCACTTCTATGCGTTTGTAATAAAAGTTGAATGTCTGGGTTACGGTACTTCCTCTACAAAAGAAGCTTGCTAGCTGACATCTTTCTTAGCTGGTGTCCACCGTCGTTTGCAGTAATAATCACGTCAACTTATCTAAACTTTGAGTTTCATAACTCTGTTCCCTGAACCGTTGTATTGTGCATTTGCTGCGATGTATTCGGGCGATGTATGTTTTATTGCAGACGTATTAGTCGTTGCGTTCATTTTATCAAACAACGGTCAGTTTTGTTTAGGTGAATTTATGTCGATGTCCGAACAATTCAGTGCATGTTTGCGAGATGGCCAATAATTAAGTGGCACAGCTATCATAAAACAACTGCGTGATCGTTTTTGCGAGCATTATCGCCAGCCGCTACATGCAGCCTGTCAGCCCATAGCAGCCATCATGCCTGTCTCTCTAGTGTCGCTGCTGCAGGTTTGGGCGTTAGCTTCTCTGGGTCTCTTGTGCAGCGGCCTGTCTCGACCACCTGTCTTCACGGCGCTCCATTGGAAGGTCAAGCCCGACACACTTGTGTCTTCGTCATCTTCTGTCTCTCTTGCTCATCTTTTCCCTTCTGAATGCCTCTTACTTCTCTTGTCCTGTGCATGCAATATTCATCTCAGTTGCACGGTTAAAACCATTATACATATGATTAAGTCGCGACACTTGGCAGCATTTGTTCCTAATTGCTGAGGCGTTGTACTGTTTGCATTTTTACAGTAATTTTCTAGCAGAAAGAGACAGCAGCAGTCTTGTACGTATTAGTACCTGTTCTTTAATAATCGGCGGCCTGAAAAGTAATCAAGTACTAATCAGGAAGTTTACGGAAACATTTAACACGGTTTTGTTCACAATTTTTTAGTTATGATTAATCCTCCATCCTTGCGGCAATTAAATTCAGTTGCTTGTAATATAAACGTGTAACAGTATAACGTATTTACGTAACCGAATTTTAATGCCGTTTTTTTGGACTGAATGCGTCAAATGTCGCATTGATTGCAAGATGTGTTTAAATCCACTACCTAATCGCGTGCCGGGAGGAACGTTTTATTTTTTTCCTTCAGCTCGGGAATTGAGGTCTTGAACCCAGTCTCACGTTTAGCTGTAGAATACGACAAGCCTCCTCGTTGTTAAATCAATACGCCGATATTTGTGTTCTGGCAGCAATTAGGGCTGGTCGATTCAAGCATGAGCATAGCTTGCATGCATGCGAGTGCCTGCTTGAAATGAATAATAAATTTTGATAGATTACGTACAGAAGTCTGACTTAATTTCGTATATTATCGTCAACCATTATGGTGGTATTTTCTCTGCTATATTATGACGAGGCTGTAACTGAATACGGTAATTTTTTGGGTTTTACAGCTTCTTTTTCAGTAAAGCATAATGACGAAAATTGTGTGTAAGCTTGGTATTCATTGATAATGAATGCTGTTTGGCTTGGGGCCCCTGCGTTGTTTGAACTTTCTTAGAATTTCACTCCACGATGCCAAGAAAATTCCGATTTAGTTATCGCAGAATGGAAGAAATATTTATAGAAATAGAATAATCTGTATTATGATTCTTTGGATGGTATTTTTCAAGACGTTTAAAAACAAAAATTGCTTTAATGCAGCCACAAATCACTTTCGTTTTCCCGCCAGGTGCGGCGATGCATATACCTAAGCCTTGATTCCCTGGTGCATTCGCCTGTAGCCTTGAATCTGACCCTTCTCCCTAACGCTCAGCGATTCATTGAGTTCCCACTCCACTTGTACAATGTGTAGCGTCTTCGTTTAAGCCAACACTTCCCGATATCCTGTTGTTCATTAGTTCTATATTCTTAATTTTTTTTAATTTTTGCAATATTTTAATTTATTATAATATCGTAATTTGTGTAGTGTACGAGTGTTGAGAATTGTGAATTAGATTTTATGAGCCGACTCATTAATTTTGAGCTGTAATGGCACTGGAGTTTTTGTTTCTACATAAATGTAACGAAGGTCTAGTGACTTGCCGGGGCCTATACGTTCTGATCAATAATGCGTGCACTGTACTCCTAGGCTGGCCTATACGATAAGAGTACGTGAGAATATTATTTATTTTTTGCCAAGGGTCGCCTAAGTTGGGGCCCCTTGCGTTGCACAGCTGAAGGCGTTGCGTTTGGAATGGAAGGTCAGGTTCCTCTCACTCTTCGTGCGCGCGCTCCCTGAAAAAATCTCATCCTCTATTGATCTTGACATCACTCGGATATCAGTTAAACATGCGGGAAGATCAAGTTATATAAGCTAATATTACATGAAAAATTTATTACGTTGGCTGAGGGTTTAAATATCTTTAATTTACTTAATTACATGCGTTCCAAAGCTGATTTAGTAATGATAACAAGAATTGCCTATCAGTCTCATGATTAACCATTTGTTTATTGACCGATAACGTATTTTAGTTGTACCTGAAATATTTGTGTTGATTTAGTACTATCTTGATTGTTGTTGATTATCACATACAAAAAGTGACGAGAAATTAGGACTTTTGATTAACACTCGTAATTAGATACGAGGTCGAAAGATCACAAATTCATCAGTGAAATTTCTTATAACTGTCGATTTGTCGAAGCTTACCCCCAGATGATATTCAACGTTGTGTATATATCGATATTGTGTTGTTTAATAAGACAGACTCGCCTACGAGTTAACCTAGCACTGCCCACGCCACCGGTCTGACCGAGGTCCGTCAATGCTGTTGCTTACTTTCTAGAGCTGTTCATCTCCGAGGTTTCTGCTGTGTCAAAATTAAGAAATTGCCGTGCAAAAAATTCGCGTTTTCATTTTGACGTTGCAGGGAAGATTCTTTTGTGAATAAAATATATGATATGTTCTTTTATTGATAAAAAACTGGCGTATATATAATTTTAGTCCTTGTAGTTCCGATTTTCTGTTTTTGATGCTCCGACTGATGGATATTGTAGTGCCATGCTTGTGTATCACGTTCAGGAATTTTGACTTTCAATTATTTTTATCGCCACAGCAAGATGCTAGCTGTGTGTTTTGTTACCAATACACCGTATTTATAGCCCTCCATAAGAGGACGACTAGAAAGCTGCACCTTGTTCGTTACGCTGTCAACGTTCTATAGCAGTTTAGTGTGCAGCCTCTCAGCCCGAGCGTGTAGGCGCGACGGTGAGGGTCATTGCCTGATTTGTACGAACTTTCCTATTCTGGCTATCCTGTATGTCTGTTTTACAGACTACTCTTTTATGCTGAACTCAATAGAATAACAACCACTTTCAATTTCACCAAGAACCCGAGTTACAGATTTTCTTGCCGCGTCACACCATACGAAAATTTGATTTTGGAAGCATAATCAATTTCAGATAGGCTTTGGTTTAAAACAAGTCTGAAGTATTGAAATTAGTATTGTTATTCTTATTTAATTCTTGATGAACCAACCCTTACGAAACCTTGTGGGCCCTGCAACCTTAGGGAGTTTCCTTGCGATGCTAGTTTTCTGTTTGGGTTAGCCAAGACTTCATGTGGAAGAACTTTCTCGAAGTATTTGTATTTCTAGGCACATGAAGTGCCAGCTATCCATCGTGAAACGTTTGAGCGAAGCGTGTTCTTGCGATTAAGCTGAAATTTAAGACTGGTAAATTTTTGAGCTTTTATTGATGAGGTAATAAATTGAATGACGTATAAGTTGAATTGACCAGAGTTATTAATACATTTAAAATCGGTATTTCACATGCCGATGAAATAAGTGTTGAAAGTTGTATGTTTTCTATGACCGTGTTGAATGTGTTAATATTTCATCAATTAATGCCCCCTCATCCAATATTAATGTAATTGAACCTCTTTTCATGTAGTTTGCTTTCAGAGTTGAAATTAGAACGCTAATGTATGACAGCTTGTGCCGCGCTGGTAGTGTTGATGTAGGGAGGTGGTGCCAGGTGGCCGCAACGTGGCATCGTGACATAAAAAGCATCCGTGCCCCTGCGCTCTTTGTCTGCGAGTTTCTTGGTGGCTGCTCTGGCTGCTCGGGCGCGCGTCAACACTCGCTGCGTATCGTATATGATCATGTTCCTTCCGGTTTGGCTTACGAAACTTTTCTCGACTAAAACGTTTAGGAATGAATTTTTCGTTCAAATAGGGCCCATTGTCGGTGTAGATCAAGTGATATGAATGTATCGAAAAATTCATAAGTCGTTTTCTTGCTTTTTGTTCTTAGCAGAGCCGAATGAAATTTTATGTCGTTTCATTGGAATTTAGCATATATATTAATATATCGCTTATATGTATTTTAACCCGACATTGCTGTCGAGTGTTTGGTACACATTTTATACTGATAAATTAACAGGCTCCCTCCATTCAATGGGCCATCACAGATGCTTCTCTCCTGTTCATCACTATTTTAGTGCTTCGTTCATTCTCTTCAAGCCTCGATGAAAGCTAGAAACTGTTTTTAATATTTATAGTATAGGTATACTTTATGGCATCAACGACGGTGCACTTTCTAACACTCGGCCATTGAAGAGTTGATTGTCTGGAATTTTTTTTCAGTGCTTTGTTGCCAAACCCTCGTGAATGCCACGTCTCCCATACCACCAACTCGTGGTTTTTTGTGGCGACGACTTGCGTTACCAACAGTTGCGCGTTGCATAATTACCATGCATCATTTCCTCTGTCGCTTACCATCACGGCGTGGACTCCTCCAAGCAAATGACGCTGAAACAGCGCTGATTACGAGTAGATTTCGTCGAAAATTATTTTTAATCGACTTCTAAACGTCAGATTCCTGATGAGACAGTCATCCACACGTGCGCTGCACTGGCTTTTGCGAAGGTTTCTTAATTCACTTCGGTTACATTTATTTGCGACCAAAGAATCGTGCACTTGAGGAAGTTAATTTATAGGTAGGAAGTTTTTAGTAGAAACTTAATTGTCTTCTTCCTCAGCATTAAACGTTTAGTGGCCGTTCAACTTTGAAGATTCCCAATTTACCAGGAGGACTATAGTAAAGCTCCGCTCTGTAATTAACCTATAGCTCCACGAAGCTCCAGATGTTCTCATTTCGCGCATGGCTGATGTTACGGAGTTTTTGATCGCGTTTGGTCCCACTTGAGAAATTTTATCTGCCGCTTCTCAGGTATAGGTCATACAATTTCACGTTTTCATAGAAAATGAGTGCGACTGCAAAGATTTTAAAGAAAAATTTTAATTTTCGACGGCGCACTCTATTGTTAGTACTACATCGGTTATTTATGAAATTTTCTGCCACAAATATCCGACTGATGGCAGAAATTTTATTATCCACGTAACTTCGTCGTTAGGAACTCCAGGCCCTGCATGCAGTGGCTTCGCAAGGCCGATCAGAGCTGGCCATCAATTCTCATAAGCTCTTCCAGTTGCCCGCTGCTAATGTGATCAGCTGGTGAGCTATAGTGTTCTCGTCTCTGGTCAATTTTTCTTCCACAGACTTCACAATCTCGGTCTATTTCTCGCGTTCGGCTTAGTCATAAATGAAGATATTTATTTCAGGACATTTATTTCATACGACGGCAAATCTCTTTCATTATCGTATTCTCTATGCATGTTTGCTCTCTGAATTTAGTTCTGATTGTTCATGTTAATGACTACTTGCTGCATTCTGAGGTGCTCTCAGCAAATGAAGAAAATTCAATGGAAATCCTCCTTTATTGTACATAGTTTTTATTCAGTTTGATGACATACAAGATTTATTTCACGCACTTAGAAAAATAAAACTCGGCGAGGGAACATTATAAGGATTTCTATGTGTGCTAAGGCTGAGTGTTGACCTTAGACCGTTAAAGCGACCGCATCACGCCCTCCATACCGCACCGTCATCGTGAACTGTGCTTGCCAACCGTGACTGCACGATGGCCAATCCTAACACGAATATCGTGTCTATGCGTGGCAACTTAGTTATATTATTCGCATATTATATACCTATAATAATTATTATCAGTTAGCTGCTGGAAATTGACAGGTTGTTGTGACCGTGATCAATGAATTGTCCTTCACTGGGTAAAATCCTGCCTATTTGTTTATTAACTAGACCAGTGACCCATAGTTGCGTTAAGATGATTACCTATATATTGTTGCAAGTGTGCGCGATAATGAATGTGTTGAGGTGCGGAGCGTTGAACTCTTCATTGCTGGTGCCTGTTAGTCCCTCACGGCTCGCCCATTCACGCGTCCGCAGCTTCATCTCTTCGTTGTCATTAAGCCAGTCAAGCTTGTCGGTCAGTTTCCTCAGCAATGTACCACATTATTTAATGCCAAGCCGGCACGTTCGTGTCCTAGTATCTGGCCTGTTCGGCCGTGCGCGCCTGTGCCGCTGATCGAAGCTTATTTGGACGCAATCCATTCGGCTGCAACATTATATAATATTTTACGTATAAGGGATGGGGTATTATTTTTACCATCACTGATTTATTTTACATTCATAATGGAACTTTTTGAATTCAATGATCAAACTTTCATCTCTGTCGTGCCTCCGAATTGCCCGACGAATCCGTTGCAACTGATACAAAATTATAAGTTTTGAACAAGTAAGTATTACACTCATAAAAATTACTCGCTTGTTTCTCAAGCGAGAACATTCTTGTTTCCTCTCACACGTGAGCGTTCAGGACGAGTTGTGGTAAGGATGAGGCTGCCGTCCATCATTTTGCTCGTTGCGCATCCATCAACATCTGCCGGCGCGTTATTTGCCCTTCAGGTTCTTGCTCATCACGTCCGGCGTCTCGATATTATCGTGTCATTTCACTGGCTAGTGTTTTGCCATGTATATTGTATTATTTACTTAGCAGGAAGAGAAAAAATAGTTTCATCGTCCTTCATTGGCAGCACAGTTTTTGTTATCATAATGTTATTGATTCACTTGATTTTTCCCAGATAGAGAAACTAAACCATATACCTTCGACTGTGAATAACATTCTTTTGTATACGAGTCGTTCTATTGCCCATAGCTGAATAAATTGTATCTATACTTCTGGCATGACCCGATATTTTTGACACAATTATTCTTACCGTGAAATAAGCTACCTGCTAGTTTTCCCTTCCGTACTTCATATATTTTTGCTGCGTAATTTCCTCAATGAAGTCGAGCGTATTGGGCACGTGGGCATGGCTTGTGCTCAGTGCACCTGTCTCGAGTGCCGCCGTGTTGCCGGCGTGTAATGGCCCGTTAGTACCCGTCACGGTGTGTTTGGGTGCAATGAATCCGTCACCTAACAGATGGTCCTTTAAATTTTGCGCCATCTACATGACACACTTTTCCGACATGTTCAAGAGATACACAAACCGCTCGGCTGTTGCTTCTGATATATATCTTTGCCATCTTTCAGTGTCCCTCTCAAGTACACGATTTTTCCACTCCCTCAGCTATATTTACGACATGTTAAGGTGGCTCTGTAGGTCGACACTTGTTCCGCTTTGCGTTCGTGTTTTTTGGTTTGTTGTAAGCGCAGCAACTATTCCGCTTGGCTGTGTTTAGAACTTTTTCAGATGTCTGTCTACTCGTTGTCACAGCTGGCTTCCGGCTCTGGTTGAGGATGGGTGCACCGGATAAGCGACTCTTGTTAAACTCTGTTGTACGTTATACGTTGAGTAATAGCGTTGTGTGCTGAACTTCTTTAATTTCGATTTCTTAGTATTTCTTCTTCAATTTCTATTTCTTAATTATTTCTTCTTTAATTTTTACTTTGAATTGCCGGCATTATGACGGCTATTGAAAAATTTAAGTGAAGACTTCTATCGTTGAAAGAAAACCTGAACTCTCTCTCCGCTTTGGAGCGATAGCAGAATTCAACGTGAGGAAAACAGCCTTAAATGGCTAGTGAGCTCTGCACTCGTGTTCTATTTCTTAAGCGAAACGTTCACTCGGTGGCTTCACGACTGCGAGCTGCAGTGAGAACAGCAAGTGCAGTAATGCGTGCCCTGGCCGGCGCTGGGAAGCGACGAAGCGTGCTTCCCATGACTCCGCTGCTGCAGCTTGTGCTTCTCAGGTCTCTGATCCCTCAAGATCCTATTGCTTCTAATTGCATTTACTGAATTGATTCATTACCTGCAGCCGTTGTTGGCGTTCGGCCTCTCATTAAGCGGTTCCGTTAATAGCCGCAAAATTGCGCACTAATTCTACGTGGTGGATCGTATACCGGATCTGCTTCATAATGGTTTGGCTGCTTGAGGTTAAGATATTCAAAACTCCAGGTGTTGATTTCGTTACAATCTGAAGCGAGTTGATTTGATATGGGAAATTTAAGAATATTCCGTCAAGAATCCTGTCATGCATATTACCTACACATTGTTAGAATGAAAATGTATGATGTGCAGTTGAAATTGACTTTGTAGAATTCAAAAGTAAACTTGAATGAAGAATTGCCCTGCAGTATGAAAGTGTGCAAGCCTGACGCCACTCGAAGGCATCGATTGTGGTAAGGTTAGAAGGAGGTGTCTGGTTGTGGTAACAAGATCTGCTCTCCTTGAGAAATATAGCTGCGGTTTCAAGTTCATTGTCTCGCGTTGTCTACGGTTGAGGAACGCAGCCTACCTTGTATTTGTTGCATGGTCACTAAAATATGTTTTTCTGTTGGAAATTGTCCAGCGCTTCGTGAGTTATTTCTCTAATATCGTGTCTTGTGACAAGTATTTCCTGAAATTATTTTGTTTCTCCTTGAGTTGTTGAAACTCGATCGAGTTGCTGCTGCGTTAGAAGATTCTTCCATCTTTTGCTTCCTTAATAAATTTTAACATTGTTTGATCTTATCTCGATATATTCGTATGTAATTACTATCATTTTAGATCGTTTAAACAAACTTAAGGTTCTGAAAACCATATAAATATAATTTCTGCCACTAATGTTGTTAATTTTTAAGATTATAAAAAACGTCAAAAGTGCGTTCAGTGATCAAAGCAGAGAAACGCAAATTCTACATTGAATGGAATTCAATGCCTTACTAATTGTTCAGAGGCAGTGATGTGAACCTATCGCAGTGTTCGACTTCGTCGACACTTCTGTGTAATCTTTAGTAATAATAATACAACCCGAGTTGCGTGTAAACCAGTTCAGCATTCATCACCGTCATGCACTTCAAGTCGTCAGAGCCTGAAAAAGCCTTGAAGGTAAGTCACACCGCTATTTCTATGTATAACTAGTGCCATTGTTTACTTACACTCCACAAATTGCTCGCGTCTCTTCGTTGTTATGAATATTGAATGTACTATTTTACAATTCTTTAGTCGCAGTTATAGAAATTTTTCCAAATCTAATCTCATGTTCTTTTTATTATGTTTTTGTCACTTTTATTTTGTTGATACATTAATTCTAAACTTTTTTAGGAGGAGTTACAAACTTTCAAATGAACTTGACGTAAATCGTAATTAGTTGGCATGGCTGTAAAAGTTACACTTCGCTCATGGTGTTGACTTGCAACTTAAAAACGCAATCGAAATATTATACTGTTTCTAAATTCTTCTCCGGAAATCTTTGCTTTGCAATGTGCAATTTATAGAAGCTTCTTTATTACCGATTTACTGCTCGCACAACTTCAGAAGGGATCCTAAATGGGAAAATTACTCTGATCCTAAATTCTATTCAAATAATGGATAAGAAAGCGCTGAAACCTTATTTTGATTGAGTAGGTAAATGTTTTTTTTTTATTTATAATGCGGTGAAGTTTAATTTCAATATGAAAAAATATCGTAATTCAAATCAAATTTCCAAACTGGTTGGATGGGAAGTTGGACGGTTTTTTTTCAATTCGCATGGCTTTTGCCCATAAATTATTATGCTGAAAGAAAAGACTTAGGGATGCAGAAATAATCCCGCTTGTGGATAGGATATTCCGACCTTGTATGCTGCAAGTGCTGGAAAGCTGAAAACCTTTTAAAGTGGGCTGTCAGCCATGACGATGTTCGGAGGTATCAAAAAAGCTTGTGCGTAGACGGGTGTCGTGCATATCCCGTTCACTGCACACTAGAGTCCATCAGTAGTTGTCTTGCTTATGCTGTTGGACTCTTAGGCTGTCATGTGCTTAGCGTGTGTGGGAGACAAGTTCTTGCGCACCTATATAAAATTTATTAATTCGTAGCAGGCAGTGGAGCATGAAAAATCTCAGTGTAATGGGGTATTGGCATGAACATCAAAGCCCGAATGTGTTACGATGGAGGGCAGGGCGTGTGTTGCTGCTGTTGTGTGTAGGAGTCGCGCGTTGGCGGTAGAAAGTCACTCTTTGTGAATTGTTAACCAAATATGAGTTTCGCTATCGTACTTTATCGTCCAGCGCCTAGGTGCGGGTTACTTGTGTGTATGCATTAGGTAGCTATCATCTGATGTTCATTGATTGGTTCTTCATGTGTATCAACTGCCTTCCTGACGCTTGAAAACCTTGTCACTGTCTGTCCGGCCCCATGCAGGTTACCGTCCATATTCCAAAGTTAGCATCTTTAACAGTCAGTTGTACGCAAGGTATACCAGCTGAGAAAATAATTTCTTCTAAAATTTAGTACGAAAATTCTACTCTACCAATAGCTGTAAACATCCTCTGTTGTAATGGGCGTTCGAATCCATAATTGCTATTAATAGAGACGAGATAGAAGAGAATGCTGGCGTTGGCGTGAACCTAACTCGTCATGTACACGAGGAGGGGAGGCCATTGTAGGAGAACCGATCGATATGGCCGGCGTTGTGTTGCTTGCTGCTGCGGGCTCTGCAAGACGCGCCTTTTGTGTGGACAACAATATCCTATGATGGAACTTTATTAGTTTCGTTTTATGGTTATTATTTTAAAGATTTATTCTCTCGACAACCGTTATAGAGACTTATTTACTCTAATACTTCATTGGGAGGCATGTTATTTTAACAATAGTTTAACTTGCAATCAGATCAATCGAAGTCGTTGGTATGATTCTCGTGGAAATGTTGCGATTCGTACAAATCGCCTGCAACCTACATTGAATCGCTTGTCGCAAACTTTTATTTAATTTAAACTACTGTACACTTAGAAATAGAATTAGGATTTAAAATCAGGCAACCGAAAGTTTCTTTTGATATCTGTGCGCTTAGCTTATTGGAACGAAAGGTAGCTCTGTACGACAAGTTTTTACCCTCATCTAAACTAGAGTGCCAGTGCATATAAGGCCGCATATATAGTGTAACTTGTGAGAGACTCCACTTAGTAATGAGTGCATGCAGCCGTGCGCTTCCAACTTGGCAAAACTACTTTCAGATCTCTGAGGTTCACTTTTCGTTACCGCCGTTTATTCAAAATGTAATCTAGGCACAAATGTCCGGAGTTGTGCGTTTTTTGAAAAATCTTCCAGCACTTCATTGGATTCAGGACCGGCCCCATGAGTTTGGGTTTTCATTGATTAAGGGCAACTATACGAGCCAATCGATTAGATGATTCTCATTGAGGTTGGTTTTTATTAGATGTTTATTAAATTTGTTTGTTTTACCTCATAATCATTGGAGACTAATGCAATAAATAATGTTATCAAATGACTAAAATAGTTCGTGTGTTCCAAAAGCTTAGCGGCTACTGTCACAGATGGGCGTTTCCTGCCAGTTCATTCATGTGCTCTGCCGGCCCGTTCTTTATGATCGCTTTGTAAGAAAAACTTGCATCTAAGACCACTTCCGTGCCTCTCTAACTTCCTGAATCACATTCGAATTCTCCCTATCACTCGTGTTTATTAATATTTTTGTTATCTCCGACTTCCACATACAAGGTTTTTGCGTGTTGTTGAATCGCATTGAGCAGTCGTGTGCATATCGCTCTTGCTATTGGGATAAAATATTTGTGATATTTGCGTTCATTAGCGTGCAATGTAATCTATTCAGTATTCACACTGACGTTGTAAACTTATATCGTATTTTTCTCAACGTAGTTTCTGAGGTCATTTGGTATATACCATAAAATGGGGTAATTTAGACCGGCGGGGTAACATAGACCACTTTTCGTTTTTTTAACAAAAACCCCCACAACTCAAAAACTATTTGACATAGAAAAATTTTGTCAATGGGCATTAAAGGCCTAATACTGAGGCTACATAACACAATAGAAAGATTTGAAAAGTTTGCATATCTAATAGGTTAAAAAATTAAAAATGTGACCCACAAAAAAAAGCTATTATTTAAAGCCTGTCAGAGTACCCCCTCCAATTTTTTTATTTTTTGGTTAAATAACTCCAGGTTTTGATGCATTGTAGTAGAACTCTTCTAGTTACATATGCAAATGACAAATTTTAGGAAAGTGTCATAGTTTGCAAATGGGGGCGCCGCACCCAAATGGGGTAACTTAGACCACCTAATGTCAGCCCTGACGGGGTAACATAGACCGGCTTGGAAGTTAATATAAAATTACCATATATAACATATTTTATGTTTGACAGCCTATTTATGTTTTTTCGTTATGTTTCAGACTCTACAGAGTCTTATATATGGTAATTTTAACTTAATTTCCAAGGCAGTCAATATTACCCCATCAGGACTGCCATTAGGTAGTCACATTTCCCTCATTATGGGGCGGTGCCCCCCATTTGCAAACTATGACACTTTCCTCAAGTTTGTCATTTGCATATGTAACTAGAAGAGTTCTACTACAATGCACCAAAACCTGGAGTTATTTTACCAAAATATATAATTGATTATGCCACCCGGTCTAAGTTACCCCAAGAGCTGGGGTAACAAAGACCATCACTTTTTTTGAAATTACATAAAGACTATGAGAGGCAGGAGCCAGCAATTTATGGTGAGTGAAGCTAGAGTATAGACCTGTATTTTGCATGTTTCAATTCAAGTTTAATTTAGCTAGTAAAAAAATGGCATCATTTATAAAAAAAGTGGTCTAAGTTACCCCATTTTACGGTAGTTGGGATTGATTTCTATCGTATCTCTAATAGTCGGTCAGCGTTAATACTGATGATGACCTGTTTTTTCTTTTGTGCAATTTTTGATAAAAACTTTTTAAATTAAAGTTATTTAATTAAGCCCTTTCTTGACACAAAGAAATAACCTCCGAGCATAAAATGTCGCCCGTTAATTACTCCGTCCATGTTGCTTTTACCAGTGATCGCATTGCAATAAATGTATATTTTCGGCGATAGTTATATATTTGACGAGTTTCTGTAGAGCGATGAAATACGATTGTAGCTGACTGACTAACCACTTGACGGATGTGGCTTATTAATTGAGTTACTACGGCGTTTCCCGAAACTAAATGGAAATCTGGAAGAAGCTGCAAATGACATCCAGTTGCGAGAGAGACCTTGTTTATGCCGTCACTCGGAATTTTTTACGATTGTTAGAATGAGATACCCTGAGTTTTATTATAGCGTTTATGTATACAAAAAACATAAACTTTTACGATATTTCAGGGGGCTTCTTGTATCGAAATTATCATCATCTGCCTTTCTGACTAATGCTGTATTCTGATCACATACCGTAGATTTTACCATAAATAAGAATTAAGAACAGTTTTGTTTGATGTCGAGGAACGTTCAATGAGTCCATGGATCGGTTTGAATGTTGCTACCTAACGGCGACCAGTGGAACTTAACTCAGTTACAATGCATCCAATATCATGACCTATAAACCTAACCTTAACACATTTATAGCTCTAAACTCAACCCACTTGACTGGACGTTGTCTAGTGCTTTTATTTACCTCTTCTCAAAGTTTATTCTTTGAACTAATGCTAAATTCCTACTCAGAGACTGACCATCTAATTATTATTATGAACACGTCAGTAATAGTGTTTTTCTGGTCATGATGACGTGGGTGCGAAATTATTTAGACCAAGTCTTATTTTTATTAATTTATTTGAGTGCAAAGACTATACATGTGATTATTATTATGAACACGTCAATAAGCGTGTTTTTCTGGTTATGATGACCTGGGTGCGAAATTATTTAGACCAAGTCTTATTAATTTATTTGAGTGTAAAGACTATCAATCTCATTATTATTATGAACACGTCAATAATCGTGTTTTTTCTGGTCATGACCTGCGTACGACGTACGTAATTCAGTGGTAGAGCTGCTCGGCGTGTCTATTTTGAGCGCGTTTCGCTCCATGTTTGAAGAAGGCTGCGCGCATTATTAGGTTAACGTCGAGCCTGCATAGCCGCTCGGGACGGACCAACTCAAGTTAACTTATGTGCCTTGTTGCCCACTGAATTGTGCCCTGGGGATTCTTTAAGTGAAGAACTGGTCAAGATAATTTTATTTATATTACGTTGATCACTAAAATGCCCCAATTATTTCGGCTTTTTTAACTCAAGTTAGTTTTGTTGGGTAAATAACCGACTCAATTTTTAAAAGCTGTGGAGCGAAATTTGTTTATCAATAAGAAATTGTCACAAATATCTAAATCAACATTGAAAAGTCAAAATTAAATGATAAATTGTGTTCATTTTTTAAGACCACGCTGACGCGTTTAAACGATATTCCCGGCTTGTAATCTTAGCAGCCAACTCATATTTTCCAAATATAATGATGAGTGAGATAAGCATTTGATAAAATGCTAAAACAGTAAGAGGAAACTAGAACATTTTTCCATGAAGTTTTCTCTGCTTATTCGAAATTTCTTTTGAAAATTGAGATATGATGATACTGTCTATATTCAAGTTAATAATTGTAAAACTTTCCGTTGGTTCTCCATGTCAGCTATAACAAATCTATAAGAACAGACCACGCGCTTCATAAAGTACTTTATTAAAGTAACAGTTATCCATATGTACACGTAAGATATGGATCAGAGGAAGACGTCTGACGAGGTTAAGAGGTTAGATTTAACAACCCTATGATGCATATAAAACTTGTTCTTAGTAAGCTCGCGGGTCCGCAGAACAGTTAAATACTGCCGCAATGGCGGGATAGCCGCTATTTTGTCATAACAAATTCCTTACGTTAATCTGTCCAAAATATTTGTCTTGGACAAAATTTTTTTATAACGGGAAGGCATTTATTTCGTTTTTAAGGCAATTATGCGTTCAAGTTGCGTTTTTAATACTCATACTGGATTTACGGCTAGTGTGTTTGTGCAAGAGTCTAGTGGTTTAATATTCATATCGCTCCCATATTTTTTCCGTGACTGCAACAGCTCGACTAAGTTCAACCAATTGCATAATCTTTGTTGATGAAATTAGAATCTGATAAGAAACATTTCTCATCCTCAATGTCCGTAAAGCTTTTCAATTTATATATATTTTATAGACAAGCTTACCACTCCGGGCACTAGGATAGTTTAATTTTAGATGGTCAAAAGGTTCGATCTCTTTTGGCGCTCTTCTGCTATGCTACTCTTGCATTATAGGATACGGTAATTTGATAGTAAAGCTATATAGTTTCTTTGAGATTGAAATCGTCGTTAGTGCATCTATACGCTGCTGATCACACGTACTATATACTGGATGCCATCTCGTGTACTATATACTGGATGCCATAATCTACACTGACGGTTTCTAGAAAAAAAAATTATTTTTTGAATACACGGCATATTCACGAAGTTTTCACTCGGCGACGGTGGTTTGTTTGGTTTTAACCTGAAAACACAATTCGTTTTTGAGGCAATTATTCTGTTTTTTAGGAAATTATTCAGGTCAACAAGTGGTGCACGTGGTCCATGAACGAGTCATGTGTTCAAGAGGCGTGGCATCTTAAGTGTAGAAGATGATGCGCAATGCTTCTTAAAGAGACTGACTCGCTTCTTCGGTGTAGTAGTGGTTCCTGGCGTGACTCAGACTAGCCTAATCCACCCTGCGGCTGTACACTGTGTACATACTTTGCTTGTGTTGTTGACACCGCTGCAAGCCACTGAGTGAGTCTGAAGTATATGTTAGCTACTAGTTTAAATAACTTTAAGTTCATTGACTATCATGAAAGCGCGGTTGAGAGAGCGTGGTGTTGTGTTGAGGGTCGACCCAGTGATGGTGGTGAGGCGTGGCGAGGAGGAAGCTCTTGTGCGCAAGCTCAGCAGCATTTCAGTGAGGGCAGAGCTCGGAGTGAGGACAGGCTCTTGCTCTTATTCAGTTTGCCCTCGCTTGTGCTCTGTGCCGCCCGCCTTCTAGTAGCGCTGCTCTCCCACTGCTGCAGCTAGGGAGAAGATGTGGTTTTACCAGCTTCTCTCATCCCCTTGATCTGCTGATGTCTCTTCCTTCCCCTCCATGTGCTCTCTGGGCCTAGCTCGCTCCAGCAGTCTGCTCTGTTCGTGGTCGCCGTCTTCTCCTTCTCACTCTGACGACTCCTCGCGTGAGACGTTCTTCAAGCCCGCTCATATCAACACTACAGTCACTTCAGTCGAGCTGAGAAGCGGAAGACGCAGTACGAGAGTCGCTAAATGTCCCAGCGCCGGGGCCCGCCACGCTGCTCGGGCCCGTGCTGCTCAACAACGCTCTTCAGACCCACCCTTGCAGCGTCGCAACACTCTGGGCAGTAGCAGGGATCGGTACAATAGAGAACATTCATTGACTCACTCAAATCGTGCCTATTTCACCTCGTCAACCTCGTGCCTTCCTTCTGAAACATGTTTGTCGTCGGACTATACGGTGATAACCACTCAGCTATACTCGTCACATATCAGCCCTCAAGGGCGGCCTGTGGGACGCAAGAGATGGAAGAGAGTGCCAGAAATTACATCGGTGAGCTTTCACAACATTTGTTTTATATTGAATTTGTGTACTTTTGTGGTGATCCATTTATAGCCATTCATCCAATCCTTCTATATCTATTTTTTCAATTTTAGGTTGACAGATTATTCCTGCATATTCATTCAGATCTATTATTCACACATGCCGGTTCGATATTGGTTAAGATTTTTAATTGTATAAATTTAATCATGAAGGTTGGCGTAGAATGTGTACCTCAAAGATCCGGGTCCGATTAGCAAAAGTCTGTCGTTGAATTTAAATTTGTACCTATAACATATCAAATGACTTACAATAAAAGTCATTAGTATATTTCCTCCTTTCGTTACTTTGATATCGAATGAGAAGCAGTAAATGTTCAAAAATAATTTACTGAATTATCACAAGGAAATACACTATATTTGCCGCAGTATCAGATGCCGTTGTGTGTACATGTTATCAGAGCTCGCGTCTCGCCTTGCTGTTAGCTGTGGTCCGCCCTCACCGCGCTATGCAAACTATCGCCTGTCACAGACTCCGATAGAAACTATCGTGTTAGTTTATTGCCTCGTGGGCGAGCCTTAAAGTATCCTACGCCTTGGTACTTTACTGGTACGTGCGATAAAAAATTCAAAAAGTTTATATGCCAATAACTTTTTAAAAGGCGGTTTTCTATTACCTGTGAAATGTGAAAGTCCTTGCAAAAGGCTTCTTAATGGGCTGAATGGGCTCTCATTACGTGACGGTTGTGTTCCAGTGACCTTTTGTGGTCTTTTGGAGACCGAAGCACGTCGGGCACGGCCTGCGTGTTTATGCTGTCTAGACTCAGACTCTCGACCAAATGACAGGTCAATGACATTTTGACGTGACGAAATGATTCCCTGGTAATATTGTATCGTGTTATTGTTCGCATAATGGGAAACGCTTATCACGATTGTTCCCTTTAATGGGAAACTCTGTGTGCGTTTCAATGAAGTGCTGATGCAAAGGTTGCTTAAGGCATTTAATAACAATAACTTTGAATTATTGGTACACTCATATTAATAACTACATCAAGAATGATGAATGTGACCTTACTCCTATGCTCCATTAACGTTCGTTTTGATGTAACAGTTCGTGTGCTTCTTATGTATTTATGTTGCGACTATGAATTAGCGAATAAATTTCATTTTGAAACTAATCTAATTCATCCCAGTCAAGGAATGTCTGGTCTGAGTCGCCTCACAATTTCCGATTGTATTTCATTTGTATGCAACTCCTTGGACTGCAGCTCTTGACTGCAATGTTCAGTGAATGACTAATCATGTTCCTCGTGCACAATCCCAATGCTATCGACTAGGCTACTGATTGGTATATCTATGGACGATATTGAAAGCATTGTTTATAACCTGGCCGTCAAAGCTTGGACATCGCAAATGAGCAGCGCCTGCACCGCCTAGCGCTGGCCCGCGCGAGCCGCAACAGTTCTGTGCTATCGATCAGGCGGCGCCGCCGTGGCTTGTGCGCTGGTGGGTGTCGCCAGTTTGATCGTTTACTAGCGCGCTCATTTTCTTCGTTTACTCACGGCACTAGATCAGTTGTTTCAGCCATGGAATGAAATTTTGGAAGAAAATGGCTTATCTGTGTTATGATTTTAGATCAGGATTCATGATGGTATTATTTTCATCGTCGCATTTTTAGTTTATTGTTGTTTATAAATAGTTGTTATGGTCTAAAATTTGAATGAATTAAACTACTTCGCCAGTGGCATAATTTAATATCAACATATTGGTACTGATTCAGTTGTTTTAAAAACTGATCATGAAAATAATAAGGTTTTTCCTGATTGTTTTCAGTAATGTTAGTTTTATGTTAGTTAACCAATAATGTCAGTAATGTTAGTTTACCTATAATAACAATGAATAAACGTCTCTTCGGTGCATCGTCCTTTTTTGAATGACATTGATTTATGATTTATAAATAGATGAAATAGCTGTTTAAACTAAGTCATAGGATCACATTTTCGTCTGGCTGTTGATAGTTAGCTTGTGTGCAATATTGCTTGTGAATATTTACTCTGAAGCACCCTCATTCCATTTCAATTATGAACAGTGTCCCCTGTAGCCAGCAGACTGCGTGTCGACTACAGGCCAATAATCGATGCATTTATAGTGCGGTCGCTGGACTGACGAAGCTGTTGTCGCAGCAACAACAGCAGTTCTGTGCTTGCGTGAGCTATGCAGGGTAAGGGCGCGTCGTATCGACTTCTTCGCAGAGACTTCCCTCAATTCTTTCGCTCTTCGCCTTATGTTTTTTATTCATAAGGCTTTGTTTCGACTCGGAACTTCTACCGTGATCGCCGCATGTGTTGGAAAGTTCAAGCAGCGCGCTGAATATATTGCTATGATGTTTTGAATTAACTTTTTTTGTACGGAAAGTTATTTTTGCTATTCAACATAGAATTTAGGTTAGCTTCCTAGCCTCTAAAGTTTACGGCATCACGAGTTGTAAGTGTTGTGTTAAATGGGTTTTTATTCTCTGAAAATTGTTATAACTGTATACATCAAATTTTGTAAAGAGTAGCCACATTTTTGTTGCGATTATCAGAAATCTATTATACTGTTTGGCACAGCTTTGTATTTTTTTTTATCGTAATTCGTGTTTTGATTTACAACAAGAAAGCATTTGAAACCTTCATGCCTCGACAAAAAGCTCAACGTCAGTAAATTATATTGAAGTTTCAATTCAGGTTTCAGTTTTTTTCCCATCCGTAAAATGTTTGAGCGTGAGTGGCGAACGAGCCGAGTTGCTTTCTGTTGAACCCGCCAGACACCGCAATATCCGGAACAACTGCACTAAAATGGGCCGCTTTTCTGCTGCGACTCCACGCTGAAATTGTGCGCTCTTTGCTCTGCTCTTGGCTTCGCTCTGTGCGTCTTTTGAAATAACTTTCTTTTCCTCTTTACGAACAAGTTGATGCTTACTTTCGCTTCCGTTTCTCAGACATGCAGTAAATACGGCCATTCGCAAAGGCCATGCGAGTGGAGTGCCTATACACGTGATGGGGGACGAAGCGTGTGCATGCGTATCGTAAAATCCACGCAGGCCGAATTCATTTCGGCGATATTTATTGCAAAAATTTATTAATATCTTAATGATAGTTTCGTATGCGAACGATTAGCTTCAGGGTTGCTCCGGATACCTGTCCAGAAAGCTACCTGCCCACTTGCTATCCCGTCGCGGATTTTTAACATGAAAGCAGTATTTCTGATGCCCTATAGTAATTGTAAGATGGATGTGAATAAATGGAATGCTCATTCATACATTTTACTAAATTTATTGCTTGGAATCTAGATATTGACTGATGGATATTTCTAAGTATGGATCGCTAATAGCTGATGCTTCGAATAGGTAAGGATCACCCAAAGATTGATCCTTTTTAAACTAATATATATATACAGTTTTCACATACGAAAGCATTACTCATTTGATATCAAACCAGGAAGTATCAACTATAATATCATTTGATACTTCATGTGAATAGAAAAATTGTTGGAGAATGATAAAAATATGCAGTAAACACTAAACTGCCCAAAGTCTCTTTTTTTTTAATTATGACAAGCAGGTTGCCATGAATACTTGGTTATAAGATACTAGCTAAAATATTTTACTCGCACAGATATTATTTTGAATTGCTAATCCGACACTTGTATTAAATACAATGTTCCACCATTCCTCATTGTTTGTGTCATGTAACGCATGAAGTATTTTTAGCGCATTTTCTCATTTTTGGAAAAAATGCACTATTGTGCTCGCCATGTCCGTCTGTCTGTCCGTCCGTCCGTGACCTCAAGTTTTCGTCGACGAGAAAATGCGCTCTCTGTCACTCACTGCAGTGAGTAGGTACTGAGTTATATTTTTTTCAATCCCCAACTTATTTTTCTACTTAGTGTGAATGAGTGCAAAAGCTGAAAATATATTCTCAGTAGACATTGAGTTTGCCGAGAATTCTGCAATTCATTCTTAGTAAATTTTCTAGCTGTAGTGCGTTCTATGAAAAGTGATTCTTAAACATTCTACATGACGACGAGAACTTGACCAACTTTATCCTAGCACGAATCTAAGTTTGGTGGTTATGGCGAATGACCATTAAAAGGGCAAGATTCAATGGATTAATGTCCACAGTCTATTCACATGCTTTTTTATTTCATTTATAAGCGAGGTCAGGTTTTGTTTTGTGATAGGAACTGGCATGCAACCAGATAAAGACGAGGACTGATGTATTTATCAAATCTCTGGTGTTGTATTTGTTTTTATGATTCTAATGCAGGAGCTTTGACTACACCATCCAAACAAGCACAACTTCCCCTTCAATTCAGTCATTGCATTTATTGCTGTAAAAACTTCTTTGAGTTTGTAGGTGCATGGTCTCCATATCAACCAATGCATTGTTGATGGTGGCATCTATTTTTAGCTATTCAAGTAGCGGTCAAATCGCAATTCCCTGGTAATAACGTGTTCAGTCCATGTTTCTACCAAAAAGTGCATTTACAGCACCATTAATATACGTTAATATTAATTTAATATTAGTGAAATCTTCCATTGATGAAAATAATTAATGGTGTTGGTAGTTCGAATAAATTTCATGAATTCTTGTTTCTATTTACTCAATGTCAAGCACGCCAGTCTCTGACAGCCTCAAGGGCGCACTTGCGCTTCCATCGGTAAATTGGAAGCAGTTGAGTCGTCCGCTTGGGAGTCCTCGTTGCCTAAAGGGTTGCAGTTATCAGCTGCAGTGGGCGAGTGCGAGAATGCGTACAGACCGAGCTCCTTTGTGGTGTAGGCGAAAAGTGGGCGATTCCCTTTAGTCTCTTGCCTTGTGTCCTCGCCTTTATTGGGACCTTATCTGAACTCAAGCGTTTGCTCTCTGCGCATCATTGATTGTTCACTAGTTTGCTTAATTATGGCTATGTTGCTTGAAGCCTTGTGCGTGCTGATAGCCTAGTCGGCCAAGCCGCTAAATTAGGATTGCAACTTAGCCGCTAAATCAGAATTATGGTCATCAGCGCGAAGCTCAGTTGACGAGGCCCTTTAATTATTTTTGTTACTTGAAAGCTTTTGTGTGTTGTTTGATTAGTGGACTTGCCAACTAATCATTATTTTTTCTTGAAGCCCTGCGCGTAGTTGATCGCCTTTAAGATGGTGAGGCCTTTTGATTACTTTTCTAAAAGCCTGGGCCCTGATTCTGTATTTGGTATAGTGACTTTGCCGCTGGAGTGTGATGCGCCGCCATCTCCAGAAGTTTGCGCCCAACCTAGGGATTCAACGAGGCTACTGAGGACTAAGACAATATGTTGGAGCTTTTATTATTTGTGCAGCTGATGAATTCATTCAGGTTGTTGACTGAAAATTATATGTCAAAGAAATTTGTTCATTGTTTTTAACGCCCTGTTTCTTCTTGCAGGTACGTTGTTGTGTGGTTGAGAACTACCACTATCTGGTGCCTGCCCCAGAGTGTCCTCAGGTATTTCCTGTTCCTATAGGAGGCTGCTCGTGCAACTGCGCTTGTCGCTCTTAAGTCCTAACTCGGTGCTCATGACGAACTCGCATTACGATCATGCTCATGGTGGATTAAAGCGTGCGAGCAGTCGCTCTCATTCTCCTTGTGATCTTGCTAAGAATTCATTGCTGAATCCGTACACATCGTCTAAATTACCCGTTTTTTAAAAACCTGTTCAGCAACACGGGAAGTGCAGGGAAATTTCTGTTAATACCAGTTACTCTTGAGGATAAATTTTGTATTATATATGTTGTTGAACTTGATTTATTAAGAGTATTAGTTTATTTCTTATGTTTAATTAATTTCTCTAATGAATCTGGTAGTGTCATGAAGAGTTGTTTCGTGTTTTTATTTATCGTCTACAGTACAAGATTAAAATACAATTGCATATATATTATACCTCTGTGCTCTTAAGTTGTCGCTGTTGCTCGGTAGCATTGATGAGGTACGCGCTAATAATTTCGTAGAGCCACGAACGCTTCACAGTTTCCGCCAGACGCTAATGATGGCAGGATGCAGAGCTCGGTGTCTCCGCCTTCCTCACTTCCAAAACTTTTTTCATTTCTTGAACAGTGAAAAGGGACCGCGAGTGAATGGAGGGACAGTCCTGCAATTGACATTTTATGCTCAGATTTTGTTACCTCCGGAATTTTATCAATCACTCTTAACTTTATTGCGAATGAATTACTTGCTTTATTTTTTTAAAATGAGGGAATTATAATGACAAATTACAATGGGAAACTGTTCTTGCTTCTGTTTCAAGCATTTTATAACCCGGTGAGCGTGAGCCCAAAATTCCTAGACAGACGAAGACCCGGCTAATGATCATGAATGGCTCGAGGTCACACCAATGTCAATAGCGATGGCTTGTGTCGGATTTTCGGTCCTGCTCAACTGTCCCTCTCTCCAATTTGACTGTGGAAATTTTTACGAGTATCTGAAAAATTTATCTGCTCACTGCGTCATAAATGATATTAATTTATATGGAGAATATAAAGTAGGACGTAAAATATTTCTAAAGTTGTGAACCGCCCTCGACCGCTGCCTAATTATTAGATTTACTTCAATTTTCAATGTTTCTACAGAAGACGTTACCGAGGCATGCGCAGTATCTCTTTAATTTTACCACGCAGAACAAGAAGGCAGGTCGTGTTTACTTGCCTCACGCCACAAATTGAGAAAGTTTTCCTCTGACGTACGACATGTCCTTCCGTGGTGGCTTCATCATGTTTAGCGCCCCTGCTTTCGTTTCTGTCTGGTCTGGTTTCTTATTTTTCATGTATTTATGAAAAATTATTTATTCCTTTTATTGCAATTTTGTCTCCCTTTCTCTTATCTAAAATTTACTCTCAAATCTATCGCAAAGTCACGAATGCGAAAGATAAGATAATTGACCCTCGCGAGGTTGTACCTATAAGCAAGTTTCAATAATTTTTTCTCTTAACATTTGTATGGAACGGAAGCATTACCCGAATTCTACCTTCGGAAGCGTGACGTGAAGTAAGGCCCCCAAGACGCGCGGAGATGACGGCTGCAGCGCATGCGATCTGCTCGATCAATGTTGTGCGCGTGACTCATACGGCCATACCGCATGTGCTGCTGCTCCGCTACTCTACACATGCGCTGCATCACGGTGACGTTACACTCACAGATATGAAATGGTCTTTTTAGCGCATTTTCTCATTTATGAAAAAAAGGCACTATTGTGCTCGCCTTGTCTGTCTGTCCGTCCGTCCGTGACTTCACGTTTTCGTTGACAAAAAATGCGCTCTCTTGTCACTCACTGCAGTGAGTACTGAGTTATATTTTTTCCAAGTAATGAATTACACTTTCTTACTCACAGAAAGTGAAGAGAGCGGACTTAGCGCCGGACTTTTTTTGTCCGAGCCATATTAAGTCAAGAAATCCCACGCAAGGGCAAAATGTGTGTCGCTTTGTGGACAAAGTCTTACGCAATTCTCTGAGTGTAGGTTCTCTACTGGGTGGTAAAAAAATTTCGCTTTCACAGTTTCTCGAAACAAATTATTGACATGAAATAATCCCAAAGCTAGCGAATTGGTGTTAGCTTTGGTTGCTTTTCAATCGATTTGGCTGAAGCCCGCAATAAAAATTACACACTGCCTATGTTTTATCAATCATTGATTGCTTTTTGACTTCGAAGAAGAAGGTTTCATTAAGTCTAGTTTTTTTTGAGAAATAAATGTTTTTCAGACGCACTGCTAATGCTAACGCTACTCGCGTCCCGACACAGCCCGGCGCTCGTAACCTGTATACGAAGGCTATAATAGTAAAGTTTCGTGATCGCTGCTGTTTGCGGTATTGCAAAGATCCGATTTCGCTTAGAGCTTCTCCATGCAGGCCGTGATTTAAAGCTGCCTCGCGTGCCCAATAAAAACATATACTGACATTTGTAGAGCTCTTGGGTTTATTCAGACTAGCCATCATGGGTAACATTCTCTGCTATTGTAACATTGACCGCAAGCCGATCTCTGTTGCGTGCATTCCAGTCTATTCCATCTCCGACAAATAAGATTGACAAATAAGATCCGACTTTGTTGCACTATTGGCTTCCTTATATTGAACACTTCTAATGAACACTGAAATGAGCATCGTCATCTTCTATGGTGACAATTTAATTGTAACTGACGTAAGAAGTGTGCATTTAAAAATTTCGCATGAATTCAATATTCTAGTTTATCTATATTTTTGATGTAATAATTCATGAAGTTCAGAGCTTATTCACGAGCCAGCTAGTGAGCAGGGAGTGTATAAGGACAAGTCATCCGTTGCGTGGGCCTCAAATGCTGTGATGTCATCAGATGCAGGGAAGAGCAAGGCGTTCATGTACGACGTTCACCAGCGAGTGCCGCCCCTCATCATCTCGTTGTGTTGCTCGTGTTTACTTGATGCTGTTATTGGAGAAGGTTTTCAGACACTCGGTCGTAGTTTTGGTATGTGCAGATCTCGTCTCGTATCTCTCTAATAAAGCTTTTGATGTCACCCAAGACATCATGTCTCAAGAATGTTCTTGGTCTCTTGCATTTCAATTCCTGGAAGGAGATTTTCTTCAATTTACGGACACTCGAGGTAAATGCTACGACCTTAGCCGAATCATCTTTGCATAAAATATTCCTAATTAATTTAATATTGCCTGTTCTTTCCCAACTGTTTCCCAACACTCATTTGTCCTGTGGTTCAGTATTTCCTAAACTAATTCGAGTAACATCTCCAGTGTCACTCAAGAACATTCTAAATGGTACGCGGACACTTATAGCGGGGCAGGAATCAATTTGAGTTAATTTGTATTCCGAGTCTTTTTCTAATTTAGTTAAGAATTATAAGACTAGGAAATTCCCCTGCTAATTTCTATTTAGGTTTGAATTGATGTTTTAGCTGGTGGTCTTAAAAACGTTTTCAATTTGCATTTATGATGAATTTACTTGACATTTTTTTCGCTTTTAAGTAGGTACTTAATAATAATATCAGCTAGTTATTTAACTAGTAACTATTCGTTAATTAATAAGAAATTACTTGATATAAAATGCGCAAATGACACGTATTGCTGACCAACATGTAGTATTTTTAGGTGGTACGTCGTACCTGCAAGTGGCACTGAATGAACAAAGCCACTGCTGTAGTAAATACTTATTCCTTTCAATATTTTCTCGGTTTTCAGGAACTTCCTTTCATTTAAATGTGCCCTAAGTCTAGTATTATTTTTTGCCCATGATTCGTACAACCTGGCCTGAATGTTAGGCGTTGTCTTCAGGGCTCGGCTTTGCGCTATCCGTATTTTGTTGAAATTCCGGCGTCGTGTTGGATGAGGCAGCTTCTTATCTCCTGAGATTTGCGCCTCAGCCTCCTAATGCCAGGCTTGTATCTCTTGAGGCCCTCTCTTGTCTGTTGCCTTGCAAGAAATAGCGAAATATTAACTGGTCCTTGGCTATGCCAGAAATGCTGCACTCATGTTCTGGCTTTGGCCGGTCATCTCCTATAACACATTCCGGGCCCTGTTACTGGGTGTATATTGACCCTTTGTTGCCTACCGATGCAACGTTCGAAGAAGAGAACCGTTAATTCTGGTGCAAGAGTTTGGTCTTTGTACAGTAAATTGCAACTCAAACTTATCACATTCGGTTGAAATAATAACCGTTCTTTAAAATGGGACTTATATCATTAGGCTTAATATTATTATCGCCGGTTGAATATTCGTGTTGACATTCGGCGATTTTTACTTTTTAAATGACATTATTGCAGAGTTATAGTTGTGATTTTGATTCTAATTCTTAGTACAATGACAGAATGGCGCTGGATGACACAATTAAAATTACATGATTGTTCTTGTGAGAAATGCTTGGTTGAAAAATGTTGGAAAGTTTTCAGTATTTAATGTCTGGAAAATAGCAATCTTCCAATTTATTTCAAAGATTAATGAACGAATGAAGAGTTTTGAGGCTTGACCAGTTGTAGCTAAAAAGTCACCAGTAAATCAGGTAGTTGATAACTTATATTACAAGAGGATACATTAGAAGAGTTCATTTATGTTGATTCAGTTTACGATCATTGAGCTGCGGTTGCCTACTCGCAGCGACCACCATTCAAGGTGTCGCCTCACTTGGTAGCGCTGCTCACCGCGCCGCATTCTCGTCCCAGGTCACTACGTCCTCTCGTTGCCAAACTTCGCCTGCTAAAGACTTGCTGGTTAGGCTGCGGCGATTATCTGCCCACGCTCTCGTTGGATGTTGCATCTTTCTTTCAGCAGTATGTACATGCTATTCTGAATACTGATTTTCCCGATTTGTCATAGCGTATGTGTGCATTTTATTTTCCATAGGATTCTTCCTTGCATCTCTTACAGTAGAACGTAAATTTCTCTCACTGCGAATATGTTGCTGAAGGAATCTCATACATTAAAAAATAAAATTTCGAACCTCATCCTATAAGCCAAGCAAGTATTTAATTATATAATTAATTACCTCTTATAACGGATGAACCCTTTTCCCTGACCAAATAACTGGATGGCTCTAATGCTTGGCCAGTTTGGCGAGCCCGTCATTTTTTGTCAACGAACATTGTTTGCATTTGACTTATTCATTCGGCCTCATGACGGTCATTGACAGCACCCTGACCACAAGTGACTGCTGGACCTCCAGTCAGACTCTTGCTTGTTAGGAGGCTCCACAACTCAAGCGCGTATTTATGCACGAGCTTAAATAGACGATGAAGTGTAGCAGCATTGCAGCTGGCGTGTCCAGTGACAGTGTGACCTTCCCGCACATTCTACATTCTTCTTCTCTCCCTGAATTGTCATGCAGCTGGTCGTTTCTTTCGACATGCTCTTAAATTCTCGTGATGATGCATTTCTTCTTTTTGTTAGCTCTATATATTTATACTGTTTGCTCCCAAATTTGCAGGATTAGCTGACTCTTGCTGCCTTGCATATGGTGTGTTTCCTAAATATATTTTGAAATTTATTTCTACTATTCGGTGTCGTGAATATCAGAAAAATTTAATGGGATGTTTTAACACAAATTTTTTTAACACTGCTTTAATTAGGGGTGAGGCTATGTATGGATCTGGGCTGTGTTCATAAAAGCGCTGGCGCATGCCAGTGACAAGCCTGGTGACTGAGGCCTTATCGTACAGGAAGTTAATTAATTAAAGATTCAATATTTAAATATTTTTAAGAACGATTTGTTGACTTGTGCGCACCTCCCGATCATGATGACTTCCTGTATTGACAGCTTTTAATTCGGTACCTGTTGCCATTCTTTTTTTATAAGAGCATACATATTCATAGCCATCGTATCTTTATTCCCAACTTATTTTGCGTGCGTATGCTTCCTGAGCATCCTTTACGTATATAGTCAAATGGGGTAAGACAGGATCGCAGCCTTCATGGGGTAAGAAAGGACCAGCCCATGGCATGCATTCTAATTGCACTGAATTTAATTTGACAAAAGAATATGTTAGAGCAATCATTGCCTGTCATTTCAGTGCTTGTTTCACCCCTTTTCTGCAAATAATGAATTTCTGGCTAATTTTCAAAGAAAACCTATGTAAAGAAGGGTCACAAAATAGTTAACCCTGCTTGGGAAATAAGCTCTGTCTAATAACAAAAAAATTTTTGGCCAGGTTTGTGGATGTAGGCAGGTAACCTCAAGTAATAAGCAACTTTTGAGACATACTAGGCATTCCTACCTGCTACCATCACTGCCTGACATGTATTCTAAAATGGGGTAAAAAAGGACCGGACATGGGGTAAGACAGGACCACTAAATGATCCTGTATTACTCCACAAGTGGTCCTATCTTACCCCACAAATGGTCCTGTCTTACCCCACAAATGGTCCTGTCTTACCCCACAAATGGTCCTGTCTTACCCCACAAATGGTCCTGTCTTACCCCACAAATGGTCCTCTATTACCCTACAGTTTATCAAAAATAGTTTTTAAATGAATATATTATTGTGCTGTCAGTACATTGAGTATTTTGTTCAAAATTTTTACCTTTGGCTCAAACTTCAACTTGTTAGCTCTTTTAATTAGAGAAATTTAGTGCACTATTTTAAAGTGCATCAAAGGGATGGAGAAAATAGGGATGTCACTTCCCATTATTGACCTGCAGAACTATGTGCAAGATTGGCTGGGGGGAAAATCATTGTGTGAAACATGAAAAATAATTATGATCACAACTCTGTGAGAAGGCATGAGCTATGTTTGAAGAAGTGCACCACAAATGCAGTTAGCAAGAAAACTCATGATGTCTGACACTTAAGTTATTATCCATTGGTTTTATTACCAATGTGAAAATTTTTCAGACAATGACACTAGGTAATGGAATATACAGGACACATTTAGCAGTGCTCTACAATGAACCAAAGCCAACCCACCTTTATTATGCTTAACAAAGTTTTCTCGTAACAAAAACTTCAATGTGACTGATATTATAGTTGACTTCCCGCAACACAAAACAGTAACAAGTTGTTGTTTAATCAAATAATGTGTTTCTAGATGGATAATATTGAATATCAGATTTGTACTTTTATTAAAAACCTTGTAACATAAGAATAACCTGTTGGTCCTGTCTTACCCCATGCCTGGTCCCATCTTACCCCAATGGGGTAAGATGGGACCAGCTCACTTTTTTTAATCTGTACAGAAAACTATGTTAGATGCAAAATGTCAGAGTTGTAGCTTAGAAACCCATTGCATAGATACACCTTGTGATAGGTTTAGGATTTTTTAATTATTCATGGTATAGATGCTACGGGCTAGTTAGTGATTTCGGTCCTGTCTTACCCCATCTGACTATATAAAGTACGTGAAACTCGACAACGATCGTCGCACATTAAATACGTCTCGTGTTAAACTTCTGTCGTTCGATGCACACAGTAGCCGAACGACACTCAAATTAGTTACCTCGTTGCTATCTCTCGTGCCTTAAGTAATGTGATTCCGTCACTGTGTAATAGTTAGTAATGACTTTACCCGACGCAAGTTGAAGTTGAACGAGATTGAAGTGGAACTGCGAGGAGATAATCTCGCACGGGCGTTGTTGGTTCAAAGTGTTATTTTAATATGCCCAGCCTGTGAGAAAATTCCTCTCAATGTCGGTTTTTCCTTCAAAATTGAGGTCTTTACTTGTTTTAGTTGTAATTTTTATGTAATATTTAAAAATAATATTTAATATTGCAATAATTTTGTAATATTATTTAAAAAATGATGGATGATTTTCTGTAAAATCATTATATTTCACCAGATTTTCACACCAGTGATCGCTTCACTGCGTTTAATTTATGTTGATTACTTTACTGGGGCAACGTAAAATATTGATGCAACCATATTTCGAATCAGTGAGCCTTTTATTAACTACGGAAAATCAATCTATTTATAGTGCGAAAATACGTTAATTTATATATTCTATCACTATATATGAACTTATGAACATTCTTGTATTGCACTAATAAAAGTGTTCAAGCCTCTTGAGCTCACGTTGCTATGGTGCCTTACAGTCGCGTGACTCTCTACGTCGTCTTGTTCGTATTATGAGGCTGGCGTGTTTGCTGTACGAGTTTATTCCAGTGCAGATGCTTATTATGTACCTACGTAATAACAGACCACATGTGCGGTCTAAAGCATGCACGCTACAACAGACCACATATGCGCTCTACAGTATGCACGCTACAACAGACCACATGTGCGCTCTACAGTATGCACGCTACAACAGACCACATGTGCGCTCTAAAGCATGCACGCAGCACGCTACAACAGACCACATATGCGCTCTACAGCATGCACGCTGCAACAGACCACATGTGCGGTCTAAAGCATGCACACAGCCTAAGTTACAGAGGGTCTGGTCTTGGATGTTTGTACTTTCATCGACCTGAACCGTGGCAGTTACGGTCACAAGGCTGTCAAAGCTGCAGCAATGTATGCACGTCTTATAAGGCAGCCTGTCTTCATGCTGCAATCTAAAAACCTTTTTGTTTTTGCCTGTGATGCTCCATTGCATGCATTGCCAACCAGAATCCTGAGTCGACAGGCATATCTTGACCCTTGTTAAGTTCCTCAAACTATATCTCGTACGGTAATATTTTTTTTATTTCTAACGAAGCAATTATGCAATTGCTGGATAAAAATTGTTTAACTCAAATGCCGCTGACTCTGTAATGTGCTTTTGAGCAAGCATACCTTTATTCATTCGGACACATTGACGGATATGTCAGAATCGTCACGTTTTTTACTTCAAGTCCTGACCAGTAAAACATATTCCCATATTGTTTCGTGCTTCTGTTGGCAAACATTTTTCTAAGAAGTACTACTGCTACTAGATTATGTATCGCCTGAATTGGACTGTTTATAGGGTTAATCTTTATTCTCGAAAAATTGACTATTGAACTGGCCACTTGAGCCCTTAAGAACGTAATTTTTCCGTACCGGTTATTTCTGGTTTGTTTTGATGCCACCAATATGGTCATCAAAGCCACAACTCTGACCGGCATTTTAAAAAGCTCACCTGCGTTGTTCTCAACTAAGACGACGGCCGATAGCTGATCACGTGCCGGTATACGCTGCATCAAGGTCGTCTGGCCACTACTTGTCTGCTTCTCGTTGTACTGATAATGTATTTCAGGCACGTTTTTAGATTTTAAACCTAAACATAATTCAAACTTGTTTTTTTTTTGTTGTTGTTGTTGTAATTAATTCTACGTAGATTGCGAGAATTGCGGCTCACATTTCTTGTGATGCCAGTCGGCTTACGTACGAGCCGAAACCCAGATCGGAACACTTATGTGTCAGCTGGCTGAAATTTTGATGGCGTGGAATGTTCCATAAGATTTTATGTGTTCGATTTCCGTCGCCGTCACGTTCACTAGCCGCGTTCATGAGGCGAGAACAACGCTTCTGTGTGGCCCGCCTAGTTCGCTTTCTCAAAGTGCCGTTCGATGCGTCATGCTTGCCGCCGAAAATTGACTTGAAATTGAACATATTTCATGCACGGAAATCCTATTCACTGTGTTCCACTGTTTTGGTTTCCTTTGTGTATTTTGGGTAGTGACGAGATTGTAATCATTTCGTATGGAACCCTAAAATTTCCTAGAGTTGGCGGAGAATTCGCTGCGGTTTGAATGCGTTTGTGTTTGCAATATTCGGTGACCAACAGATATTGTTTTTTTTTCATTCTTTCTGCCATCGTCTAATTAAGTTTGATCGTTCCTTCAATTGATGATTCATATTCACGGCTATAGCTAGATTCCCCCCATCGGCCTTTCTTTCTTTACGTTATCTCAAGGAGAGACTGCTATTACACTTGATAGGCGGTACACGCATTGCGTGGCCTTGCAGTGAACACAAAGCTTGCTCTGACTGACAGTGTTTGCAAATATGAGTGCGCGATTATGCAGGTAACTGCAAATGATGATACGCGGGCACCTGCTCTTATTTCATAACTTGCAAACGTTTGCTGAACGTGCGCTGCTGTGCTCCAGTGGGGTTCTATTTCTAGCTAACATCTCGTGCTTATAAGAATCTTATATTCTAGGACGAGTCTTTAGGGAACGGCTGATTTTGTGCACCAAATATGTGTTGAATTTACTCAAGTGAGACTAGAAAATACATTTAGAATAAATCCACGATTTCGACATACTTTCAAATAAGACATACAGGAACCAAATATGCGGACAATATTTTACTGTTGTGCAACTAACAATTACAGCGTATTTAATGTCAAACTGAATGATTCATCGGCTGAATACCAACTGATGAATGACACTACGAAGTTCACTTAATGACGCGCACGTCGAACATATTCACTCTGTACCAAATTAGATGCCGAGTTCTTATTCGACTGAAGAAAGTTTGGCTGCATATTAGCGATTCGATTAACGATATATTCAGTACGTTAGTTACAGAATTTTTTTTACGATGAATCAGTTTGCTGTGCATCGGTAGATTGGACGTGGTTGTGCACTGTGCAGCGCGGTGGAGGAATGAGTTGTGTGCGAGTTGCTTGCGCCGCATATATACGCGGCGACGCGCCTGTCCCTGCATGCTGATGAGCCCAAGCTTTGATTAGTAAACCCGTACCTGCCCTTCTTTTCAATGATTTTTTTCGCATCATATGCTTTGAAATCAACTTATGACGTCATTTTTGCTACCGTACCATTATTGCTATTTATGTATAATCATTGAACTATCATTGTCATAGCTGTATGAATATTATTATAGCCATCACAGGCTTTGCCGTCTTTGCTACTCTCGCGCCTCGTTTTCTTTAGCCCTACCATCATTGCTACAACCCTTAAAAATTCAAACCGTAACATGATGAGGCGTGTTATTCGTTGTGGACGTTTCTCACTACGATTCGAGTTCTACGTACTACGAGTTCTAAAGCGTACTACGAGTTCTAGTGACGCTTTACCTTTACCCTTCGCTCACTTAGGACACTTTAATTTCTGAACCTCCTTTGGTAGCTGCGATTCTTAATTCTGATAAGGGGTTTGACAGACATTGGAGCCTCTTAACGCGCAAAGAAAAGTCGCTTCCTTAAATTCAGAGGCAGCGATTAGCAAATCTTTTATCTTGGTGTTTAAAAGCAAAGAAAATAGCCAAAAGCTCTTATTTCTTGTAACAGACAACGTTTTGGAGTCCAGAAAAACGTTTTCTCTTATAAGAAAGGCTGAAATTTTGGGCTATTTTTCTTGCTTTTAAATTCCTGGCAAATTTGCGATTTAAGAAACCAATTGATCTTGATGCCTATATCTTGCCCTTGGCCTTGGGGTAGACGGCACTATTGCCACTTGCCAGCATGAGACTGTCATTAAAGAAAAATCGTCTAATCCATGTTTACATCGTGTTTTTGTTCGCCTTAGATGCCACTTATTAGAATCATTCCCTAAAGTTTTGTCCACCATCATTACAATATATTATGATTTTATTCAGACCCTTCTACAAGTCACAAGTTTCTTCTTACCACTAAACCATTTGCGTCAACCATCGCCATAATGGAAGAAAACGATGTGCTTCGTGTACCGTAGAAAACATTTGATTGGAGAGACTCGTGTAACTATACGACCGGGGATGTGGTTTCTTATATAAAACAAGGCCAATTGACATGAATCACATGATACATCTATTTCATCGCCGAGAAAGTTTAATCTGCCTAAAACTATGAACTTAGGGGATATTTATTGCTAGAAACTTGTATATATATAGATATTTAATGACCTAACCGTGGCACCGTCCAGCTCAGTCAAGACAGCAAAGAATCGCTGTAAAATAGGAGCGGTAACCGGTCGCGATTAGTGGAAAACCGCGAAGAAGTGTCACCTCATTTCATTTTTTATGTGGATGTATAATATCAAAGTGGTAATAAAACGCATAATTAGTTTCAATTATCCTAACATGAGAGATTAGTTTTATTCTAACCTACTCGACTAACGAGGTCGGACTAATCCCGGCAGGCGGCAGTCCGATATCCATCCAGGCAGTCCCACAGATAGGCTTTCTCTATTTTCAAAATTTACGTATAGTAGCACCCCGCTAACTTTCCATGAAAAGCATTACCATAGCAGTTTGACGGTCATTTAATTCATCTTTCCAACATAGCAAACTCTTCTATCTCTCCGTTCAAAGTTCAATCAGGAATGGCGTTCACCAGATGGACGTCTATAGCCTGCCCTAATCTTCTTCAACACATTAACTTTCTCGTTCAATCTCAAAGTTTTTCAGGCTCGCTATTTAATCACAGACATGGGCAATAAATTGTGCGAGGCATTCTATGCCTTTTGTCGGCGTACAGATAAACTTTAACGCATGATTTTTCAGTTTTCAAATTTTGATTTATATCAAATAATTTATCAAATAATTTATACTTGTGAAAAATCTGCGACACACTAAGACTGCGATAAATACAACACGAAATAGCAAAGGATTACTTTACCTCGTCCCGAATATCTCGTAATTACTTTGGTTTTGCACGATTAACTATTAATATTCACTTGCCACTTAAGTATTATTAATTGATTTCAAATTCAGGTATAAAGACAACTGATTCTAGCCTGTGCACGGTGTATCTTCTATTTCAGTGGTTCCCTAAGTGGGCGATATCGACCCCCTGGGGGCGGTGGAAAGATCTGGTGGGGTGGGTGAGGAAGAAAGGGGCAGTAGGGGGGCGCAGTCGAAGTCAAAAGTTTGTACGTTTGTTTGACAATTTGTACACTACATATGCAAAACTTGACTCCGACTCGAATGAAATTTTACGAGCTAAAAATCACCGTTTGGTAGTTAGGAATTTATATTCAAAACTTCGTTCGAATCTGCTCAGTAGTTTGGAAGAAATTTTTTGATCACTGCGAATTTCGGCCCGCATCGCCGTATAACTCCCGAATGAAGGTGAAATTTTAAAATTTTTCACGAGCTAAACATCACCGTTAGGTCCTAATGAATACGTGTTCCAAGTTTTATCGAGCTGCGGTCATTAGTTTGTGAGATATTCCATGGTCAATGAATTTGGAGTTTGGCCGTGAGACCGGCTACGAGTCCGGCCGTGAGTTTGTCCTAGCCGTCTTGGATTTCTAGTGCTGAAACAGTTGGAACTGTAAAAAATATATTGGTTTACGAAATGGGTTTCTGTTTGTGAAATACACATTTGTGACATTTGTGTTTAACCTATCTTTTAAAATTGCAGCATACTAAATATTAAGAACTTAAGAAGAGGCGTTGGTTTTTATATGTGTCTGTCGGGGGGGGGGAAGGGAGGGCGCTAGGAATTCACTGGGGAGCCAAAGGGAGCGCCAGCCAGATAAAGTTTAGGAACCACTGGCCTATTACGAGATTGGCGCAAACCACATTTGAACTCCTTAGACCGATGTTTTCGGTAATTCAGAGTTTCTTCACACTCCACACATTTGTTCCCTTTACACTTCATATAGGTCAGGAGTCTCGTAACTCCTCAAACTTTGCATGAGAGTAAGAGTAGGACTAAAACTCATGCCGACGAAAGGTCGGTGTGAGGAAAAAAAAGGAATTTAGAATTCTGAAAAAGGCGATCTCCGCTCATATGGTAGTGCTAAAAAACGATAAAAACATGATATTTAGGTAATTTTAATTTCGTTGCTACAAGGAAGTTTCACTCTAATGGATATCAGCTTAATCAAAACGTATTACTTGGGCTTGCTAAAAAGATGGTGTGTATCACAATGATCAATTGTGCGTAAGATGATTCGAATGTATGGTTTGAATCGTTATCGATGACGGCCATAAGTGGTTTAAATGTTGAAATGTCTGAACAGTTTCACATTTAGAAACTTCTTTTGGTCAGCAGCTCACATAAATTGTCTATCTGTTCAGTGTCGTTTTAATTTGTGTGATCGGTGATTTTGGTGAGACTTGAAAATAAATGATCCTAAAACGCTCCTTAGGATAGCGCCACAGTACTAACAATTTCATCTTCATTGCTTTTGGGCTTGACTCGAACAAAAAGTACGATATATGACCGTGTTTTTTTGGTTGATGTGCTTATTAAAGGCATTTCAGAACGCGAACAGTGCGGTTTAAGATGGTGTTGATTCAGTTCGCGTACCGTTACGGCCCATGGTCACGCTTTAAATCGCAGTTGATGATTGCTTTCCAGTCTTATTGAAGGAGGAATGCTACTTCGTTACTTCCTTGTTCTGGTAATACTACCAATACTTTCTAGCCATATAGTAGACGCTGCTGCATGCATTGGTGCATCACAACATGACACGACTCATCCCGAGCCTTAAGAGTGTCCGGTGTGTTCGTCTCTGCCGGTGCCGGAGATGACGCGTGACGCGTTCAAACTCGATTGGAAAGCTGGCATGAAGTGTTGTAGCATGCAATTCTGGTCTTCGTTTATTTAGCACAAGAAACGATCAATCAGAGTCAGAATGACTAATTAATGTTTAAGTACTTTATATTCACAGTTTTGTTTTGTATGGATCGTGTTTTTTCTCATTCGTGTGGTTGGAATATTTTCGTTGCATTGTGCGTAAATTTTTATTTTCATGTGCAGTCGGCTAAAGGCTATTCCACGCGCTTCTCGCGTATATGCATCACATTCCTTGCGTGTTCCAGTTCGTTCAGGGAAACTTAAACTGATCTACTTTCCTCCGTCAAGTCTTCGTGCTCCATCGAAACCTAATTATTGATTTCCCTCGCCTTGATATTTATAAATTGTTTGTCGATTTATAACTTGGTTCTCTAGTAATTCTCTGTCATTCTATATAAATCGTCGATCTGATATCTGTAATGGTTCTGAATTTAGAATTTATTACCTGGATCAGTTTCACTGTCAGTCTGAAAAATTTTCTTTTAATTCCAAGCTTTTATCTTGTCATTATGCTTTCAAATTCTATTGTTTATGGACGCGATGCCGATGCACCTAGAATGATATTGTGTTTACTATTGGATTCTGTTGTTTATTAGTATTTGATCTTACTTTTAGGTGATTTCCTTCGAGCATCTCTAAAGCACACAGTTGAATATAATATGCATTAAATAAATGTGTACACTGTTGAATGCCTACAGTTATGGTAAAAAAGCGCTCTGTTGTAATATTATATATACGTGAACAATATCTAAAAAGCTATTTCAGAAGCGGCATATCCAAGTGAGCTACAGCAGAATCGTTACTTCCTCTTGTCTTGATCCCAAGGATCTGTTGTCTCCATGTCAGCACATCTTGCATGAGCCCTCATCAGACTTGCGATGGTTGTGTACTTTGGTGCTTCTCATTTCTGCATGTGATGTTAAAGCAATTGTATTGCTTGATCTTCTTCCCTATTATAACTGCAATAGACAGCTTCGTGAAATTTACTAAAGTTCTAGTTCTGTTCCAACTATTCTATATGACTATATCCACCGGTTTGTTTCATCTACCAAATGAAAATGTAACCTCGGCATTCTTTTTATGCGAGGCGGCTTCTCTCATCGCTTTATTGGTGTCATCAGAGTAAGCGCTTGATCGCCTCGACTAATGAACTGTGAGATCATACGCACGCCCCCTGCTCTCCTCACAACAAACAGGCTGTGATTTTTTCACACATCCTGTGTCACATCTCACGTCTTCGTGTAACCGTACAACGTCTTGCTGCGTACAAACCGTCTAGCGTTAATCGCAGATTACAAATCTGTAATTGCCGTCAAAAGTGACACATGATCCTGTTCCGAAACAGTTGTCTCGCTGAATGACTTGCATTTCTGAAGATGAATTGTCGTTTGTCACAGTGGAGTTACGCTCTCCAAGATGAATAGGAGCTTAAGAGCTTTGGTCCTGCCTGCTATATATTGCCGCATGCCACTGAAGTGCGACCTCGTTTTGATTGTCCTGAGGGAAGACTCGTCCATGACTTGCCGGTTCCGCTGCCCATCACATACGTGCTCGTCTCTAGGAAATGGTTCTTCAGCCATCGCTTTCTAACCCTGCAGTGAAATTCTATTCAATTAACAGTACATTATAACTATATTTCTCAACCATACACTTTCAGCACATCCATGACGTTGTAAGGTTTAGCTCCATGTAATTCGAAATGCTTCTTTAATTTATTATTCATTATTTGTATCAATATGTTAGACATTTTCTGATAAATTTCTGCACTAGATATATAGTAATGAATGAAGATTATTCCTAACCTAATAATCAATCAGTACCTCACTGCGCAATACCGCAATAATCAAACCTCCGTTTAGTGGCGCTTTAGTCATGCTTTTGATGAGCTCGATCGTTCATTTTAAGTGAGTGCGGATTGTGCTTGTCTCATGGCATGGTTTCATGATCATAGCGCCTCTACGCTTATGAAGAGAGTGACGTGGTCATCATCAGGGCCGCTGCATTGATCGAGATTCATTACCGCTCTGCCACGACCGTCATCGCTCAACCTTCATTTAGCAGAATGAGGTCATTCTCTTGCTCATTGAAGATCAGCTCGCACTCATCGCTGCTCAGCTGGATGCAGTTCTCCTAATAATCTTTGCTTCAGCTGCTTACGTTCTTATTTTTATGGCTGTAGGTACATTCGTTTAGCTTTGTTTTGCGTCTAGGCGAGCGCTTCGTGACGATAAGCTCAGCATGAAAAGTGAGATTGAAACAGCTTATCGTTATCGTGCTGTAAATGTTGACTGGAAATATTCTTGATATAAGCTGGATTTACATGTCTTACAAATGAAAATTCAATTTGCTGATGTTTGCGATTTGTTATGTATATGTGTTGTAACGGACAACTGCATAGTGTTATCGTTTAGTTTGATAGCTTATCTAAAAACGACTGAAGTCCAGCTCTTATCGTGTGGAAAATTTTTTTGAACCGCTGTCCTCTAAATTAAGACTATCATTATTGATCTAAAATTATTGGGTCTTGTCAATTAGATTATTTGCATGTATGAATTTCCGGAAAGCATTTAGGAAGAGCGTTTCTAAGCTCGCACGGAGCATATGCTTGAGCGCGTTGTCTCAGCGTTGTACCCCCATCGAGTTCTGGTTTTGACTTAGCAAAGTATATAGCGTTAGCGATGTAGTGTGTAGTGCCGTAGAACGATTTTAAACGTCCGACTTATTTATAGGTTTTGCATGGCCAGCAGTGGCGACTCGTGCTGACAACATCTGTCGCTACCAAACTTTTACTGATGAATGGTTAGCGCTTTCCCTACAGCACTTGGTGTGACGCACCCCACCCCGCTGTTGCTGCTCATCGTTACTTATCGCTTTTCCAGAACCAAAATATCTCATGAACTCACTCGATTATAACGGCTAGGTTTCAAAGTACACTTTGCAATTTGGAAGGCATTATGTTTAATGCTTTATAATGTACGAGGCAGAACGGTTTTACGCTGGAAATATTGCCTGGAAATATATCTGTAGAATGTCAACCAGTGCAGGTGCAGGTGAATCGTTGCTGTGTCTAAGATGAAGTAAATCACTTCGCAAGGTTAAGGTTCTTGTCAAAATGTGGAGTAACTTGGTTTAACATGGAGTTCCACTCCTTAGAATTATGATTGAGTTTTAATAGCACTTGCAATTAATATCCAGATATTTTGGTTTATGGCAAATTTTAAATTCAAGATAATCTCAATTTTAGTGTTTGGGCATTGTTGCCGAGAGTATAAGTTTTTTGTGATCAATATAAAACATGTTCTAGTGCAGTCTTTCCTTTTATCTGTTAAATTAAAATTTTAGAGTACAGATTTATAGCGTTAATGAAAGTAATACTTAGAAATTAATCCATTCAAGCTCGTCTGCATGATCTCTGCTTGGCAAACTATAGTGCATGCGAGTCTGCATGGCAGTAACAGCTGGTGTTGGATGTGAGGTTCAGGCCTATTGTTCCTTCGCACAGATTTGTACTCGGTACGAAGCGAAAAATAAATTTCGTTCCTTATGTGACACTTCTAACAGCTGAATGAAGAGTTTCCGGAACTTAGTGTTTGCTTCATTCAAGGCGCTAAGCTGGCGCATCATTCAGGTCCACTACAACAGATCTTTCAACACTGATGTCTTATATTGCTTCAAGCACAAATACTTTGAACATATGATTTAGTTTCTCCGAATTTGCTTTTACTTTTTTAATGCTGGTTCCTTTGTGTTCTAAAATGACACCATCAGTGCATGGGAATGGATTGCAAGCATTCAAATAACGAGTACCTACCTGGCTCTATGCGAAAAGCGCTGTCGTTTAAACTTGAGGGATTTCCACATATCGCAGCATTTCGTTCAATCCAAGGAGTCTTTTTTAGAGTATTTATTATCTCATGTTGTTGCTACTATTTTTTAATAGTTTCTGCTTGTAATGGATCATTGATTGTTACTAAACTTTTGTGGGTTGGGACCATTCAGAACAAACTGAAATATATTTTTCAAATTGCCTTATTTTTAACTTTCTTTTCCCCGAGTTTCCCCTCGCTGATAATTGTCGATCATCCAGGAAATTTTCCGCCTCTCTGGTGTATTAGAGTTTGTTGTTTAGCAGAAAAGCGTCCTTGTATTGCTGGAGTCATTAGAAAGCTTTGCCATAGCTTGCAATGCGTTACGCACAGCAGGAGCTTCGAGATCTTCGTCAAGCGTCGCTCTCTGCTGCTGCTCCCTAGACGTGTTGAGCTTCTAAGCCATAATGATATCAAATGACCAACGCTGTTCCGTTGTTCTTTTCTTAGAGATCTCAATCTGCTGAATGTATATCATGAAACTTCACGCTCTTGCCGCATCGTTATTACGGGCATGCAACGGGAATTCATCGTGCAAAATGCTCTCTGTGGTTCGACGCAAGTTGACTCGCTTTCGGGTGAATCACAATTGACACGCTTTGATGTAACCACGCGAGCACACGGAGTTCGAAATATTTTGGCTTCGTTTTCTGTTTGAATTTATAAATTTGTATACTGTTATATTGTTGTATGCCTGTCAAATTTCCTTTGTCGCTTATGTTTACCAAGTAAATGAGATGATTAAAAGAGAAAAACATCGTAACCTCTACGTTAACGTCATTACATATTAGGCCTTCATTTTAACCAATTTTTACGACGTCATTGAAGTCCGCATTATATAGGGAACGCTTAATTTTTCGCCTAAGGATGGATCTTCTTATGAAATGTTATGTTGGCGGTTTATATTCAGTGTATTTTAATGCTCCTATGTATATTTTTATTCTTTTTTGAGCAATTGTACTGAAGATGTGACTCGTATCGTTGCTTATACGTAATCGTAAACAAGTAATTTGCATTGAGCCAAAAGACGCTTGATGATAGCGATGCCGAACGCCGCATGGGAAGCAGCGTAATCAGAGCGTGCCTTAGTGTGGGTGAACTTCGCTTCCATCTTTTGTGCGGTGCCTTTTAAAAATCAACCATGTTTTTTCTCTTGGCTGAGACCGTTCTGACTAGAGTCTCATAGGAAGCTCTGGCGGTGATGCATCTCTACAAAACTGTCGCATGGGTTACTCGATCAACGCTCATGCACAAAAGGTTTCGCGATAGAAAAGCATATTTTCGGGAAAATTGTAGTTTTTTAGATTTTGTAGTGGGAGACTAGAAGGTTCTTAGACGCAGCAATAGAAACACTGACGAAAATTTATATCTTTTCAAAATGATGGGTTGGAACAGATAATTATTTAAATAAAACCGGACAAATTTTTGTATTCCTGTTTTCGGTGGAAGATTGAATTTGGCTGGGATTATTTCCATAATTTTGTTCGTTGACTTTTATATTTTAAATTTTATTATTTATCAACGTGGTTTTCCGCTTTGTGTATTTTGTTTACGCATTTTTTACGCCAGCATAATCTGGTCCAGTGGTCGTAAGCATTCCATCAGCCTGTTATACGCACAATTAAATTGTAACTATAACTTAGCGAGTGTCAGCTGCTGTTCTGGTTATTTATTTATTTTTATAATGACTTGGCCAATAAAATTAAATCTAGTTCATAGATTTCCGTGCGCGACTCCTTCAAATATCATGCGTCGTGCTCCCGCAATCCGCTTTACTAGTTAATGACGACCGTATACCACAAAAGTTCATTCTTGAGCCCGACAATTTTTATTATCATTTCCAAGAAATCGTCTTTTATTCAGGGATGGTCGTGGCAGTGTCAGAGCATCTGTTCTGTTGATACTGTTTGAGCTTCTATATATAATGACGGTCGAAAATTCATGTACAAAACGTAATTAAATTTGGCTCATCTTCGATTCGTGATTGCAAAGAAAGTGAATTGTTTTAGTAATGATGAATTTTTGGTGTTTTGTCCTATGAAAAATACAGGAATGTACAATTTAGAATATATGTGATTGATTGTCATTTATGATTTCCACTGTGCTTTATTGGCTGCCATTTGAGATTTCCACTGCACATCTCTGTGTTTATTGCTGTCTGAAACTACCTTACCAGTGACTGGAAAGCACCGGTGCTGGCTTTAGCTCTTCAACCTGTCCACATTAAGGCGAAGGCGTCCTTTTCCTTTATTTCTTGCCACATTAAAATTGTTGCGGTCTATGTTTTCTCCCTAAGAGCATTTGATACAAACTGGAACATCGACGCCTTCTCGCGACGTTTTACTGAGTTTCTCTTTTGATTTACAAGTCGACGTTTATAGAATTTCCTGAACAGATGCTCTTTATTGGCAATTAGATCTTTCATGCTGTATGTGTGAAATGTAATTCGTTGATGGTACGATGAGCCTTGGTCAGATTTGCGCACGATTATAATTTTCTTCTATCCAGACAGCTTTTTTTTTAACTCCATAATCTGTCACATTTTATTAGGGTAATATTATAAGTTTAAATTAATATACTACCGTTCTGTGAAACTATTTGCTTAACTGGATTATTGGTTTATATGACGTCTCAATTATTCGTCTTGTATTTTAATTTGATCATGTGTTACTAATTATTAGCAAAATTAATTTATATGCAATTTTCTGGTTCACCATTCGATCACATGAAGCACTTGAATTGTTTATTATTTTTCCCGGAATTATTGTACGTGGATAGAGTTTAAATAAGTGAGTTGAATCCACCGTGAGATTGCAAATATATTTGCGTATGACAGACGCTTGTATTACGCGTGCTGAAGTTCTCACAAGGTTTACATGACTTCCAGCCCATTACCGAAATTTGAAGCCTTTCTCTCGCTGTGTCTAGTCATGTATGGAGCAGCGAAAGGTTGCGTTCCGCCACGCAACATCGAACATCTTTTTAGTGTAGCTGGCGAGAACAACTTCTTTTCGTAAATTTCTTATCGTCAGCGTCTTTGTTTTATCTGATTAAACCTAATAGCGCGTGTCCCTAGGTGCAGAATGGAAGCAGTTACTCCTCTATGCTCTATTAGCAAATCCATTGTATCCATATCTAGGCTCATTATGTAATTTTTGTTGCTATTAATCTAGTGCGTATTGACATTGTGTAAGACCAGTGACAGAAATTCTTCCACAAGTTAATTCAATGGCAAGGAAATATTTTTACGAGTCTACGCTTGCCCACATTCGGTAAACTCAATTGGGGATACGGTGCATCTTTCTCTTGTTAATGCATGATATTCATGTAGAAATGAAAGGTCCGTGACTTTAATTTATAAATCTGAGTTTCAATAACTGGGTTCTTAATTCAGACAAAATACGCCGAATTAAAAACGAAAATATTTTCGTTAGAGTAAATACCATTTTAATGGAATATTATATTCCAATTGTACATTTTTATCAATTAATTTTAAAACACTGAGGGACTAATTTGCCATCATACAGGCGTCGAAAAGAAACGAATTTCAGCTTGCGTTCATTGTCGGAAAATTAGAAAATTGCTGACCAGTCCCATATATTTTTAGGGAGATGACAGATGATGGCCGTTAAAATACGTGAAAATTTTAATTTTCCTGAAAAATTAGGTCTTGAACTCCGAAGCAAACTGTTGCATAAGAGGAATCATGGAGGCACTCGAGCCGATAAATGCAGGCTGAAATATATCGAATATAAATCTGGTGAAAGCAAACAATATTTTACGCCTTCCGAGCTATGCGTTGCCCTCAGTGGTTCAACAAATTATCAAAACGAATAAATATTTGTCAAGGCACATTAATATTGAAATCAGCTAACATTCATTACAATCTTCATCACTATGTCGATAATTAAGCCTTGTTGTAATGCTACATTGACCGTGCTAAATTAACCGACTATAGACAAACGGGTTAAAATCATGATGACTGGTTGGGTTATTTAATGCATGCATGAATATGCATTATGAATGAATGAAAATTATCTCGGTAAAATATTCATCATTACGTTTTTTATTGCTGAAATAAATGAAAGAAGTTGACGAATCTGCAAGTTACAGGTCAAGTTCGTTCACTCGTACAACTATATACTAAATATTTTTGTAATACCGTGAGTCCAAAGCTGTAAGCGCCTGTGCTACTCGTCAACTTCGATATTCCAATTGCTGTCTGCGCGCCGCAGCTTCAACGTCGCATTACATCTGTTTTGAATAAATTTAACGGTACGTTCAACTCGAAAGGAAACTTCTTGTGACTAACTTTATTTTGCGCAGAGCGTTTCGTCGAATGTTGCTTGTCACTTCGAACCTGATGGACACCGTCTTCCTGATATTGTTTTCAAAACATAAGTATTCTAAATGGTATGTTATGCGAACCTCGAGGAAAATAAACTTTCTTCTTTATGTACCTTCACTACTCTTTTATTTCGCCTCAAAACTACTCAATCGGTTCTGCCCCACCCTGTACTTTTTTCGTCGTATTTGTTTTCGTCCAGGGGTGAAAAATGCTTTAATTTTCACTACAGTATAGGTAAAGTATATTATATATATGGTATATTTTTCTACAGTATATTTTCACTACGCTTCTAGTGAAGCGTAGAAATTACCGTTTTCTCACTTCGATAACCATTCCCCCAGGCCTTCAGCCAAGACTCGATGCATCTAGCAAACTGTATATTAAGATCAAACTTTATCTCACATGAGACTCTGGTCGCTACCGTTATTTCTGGCCTCTATTCTATTGTTTCAATTTCTCTACAAGTCAGGCAGTGTCTTGAGAGTGCAATTTTTTGCCCCTGGTTGCGCGTTGATCCGTTATTGAGATCCATAGCGTATCCCGCTAGATCTCTGCTTGCGGCTCCCATCCATGCCGTGATCGTCTTCATTTTATTACATTGCTGCAAGTATTTCATGCACCACACAAGTTGTCTTCGTGTCTTCCTCTTCATCCAGCTCGTACATCAGCAGCATTGATTGGTGGTAGCATTGAGCCGTTATTGGTGCATTTCTATCTTCTACCTCGTACCGCTAAACAGGTGACTTGGACCATTGACCTGGCCCGTTTTGTCTTTAAGAAAGGAAAATCATACACTCAAAAAGTTTTTGCCTTTAAAAATTGTGTTGATGGTTCTTGAAGTGCCATGTGATAATCTACAAATGAAACAAAAAATATTTTGTGTATTTAATATATAAATATTTGTATCTCAAAAGGTACAGCGCTAGAAATGGTCAGTGGTTCAAGTCGGTACTGCTATTAAATGAGAATAGGTGTTTGTTTCTAAATAACAGCAACGAAACCTCACCACTCACTTAGCAATTTAGAGACAATGTTGAGTCTTCCTCAACTTTCAGCATCGTGAATGTACATTTGCACAGTTGGTGGTATTATTAACATTTACTACGTAAATGATAATCATACCCAGATCATTGTCATCATTACCCGGAGCCTAATGAAGTGTGTGTCCATGTAATACAGTTATTTCTTGAATATTTGTCACACTAGCAAGGTTAATTGCTAACTGAACTTGAAATTCTTGGTACCTGGGTTCCGAATAAGATCACCATGATCTGATATCATTGACGGTCAATGAACTGGGGCAAAAACTTGGCTTTAATGTCAACAGAATATTCTGTGTTTCTTATCTAAGATTCTACGTTATTCTAGCCATCCGCAACACTTTCGATCCGTTCAGTGCCTCAACCCTAATCATCAGTAATTAACGATTTCTGACTGTTACAACAACTTTTTTTACGGTTGTAAATGTCTCGTAAATCAGGTCGGCTTGCACGTCTAAAGTGTTTGTAGAAATTAGAGAGAATTGACTTGTTGATGTGATTAGGCGGAATCCTGGACAGTGAAATCCGACAGAAAATCAACATCGTCATGATTAAATGTTGGCGTGAGTGCCTCTATCATAGCTTCTCCTTGACTCGCAGTCCTGGAGGCTGTGGCGTCAGCCCTGTGCCAGTAGGTGTCTGGACAGCGTCGGTGGTGTGCGTGGTAGCTCGCAGGCTGTCGTGCAAACGATCGGTTCATATTTGGATGAAATATTGGTCTTCACGGCTGGTAGATGAGTGCGGAGACCATGTGTTGTTAATGGTGACTTTCCAGGCCATAAGCCTATAGTTAGTGTTATTGATGAGTGAAGTAGACAGGTTTTTCATGGATCTGGAAGCAAAGTTAATGTATGTGCAACAACATGAGAGATTTGATGCAACGAGGATCTTTTCGTGGAAAGAATATTCTTGAAACTGTGAGCAGAGCTCTCAGTCCTTCTAGAAATCGATCCAAAAGTCCGAGTGCTGACAAAAATAATAGTGATGTTTCCCAGAGCAATAAAACTCGTAATGGGCAAGGAAGAAATGGGAAAAATCGGGAAAAGCTTGATCAAAGAAATTCGTCAACTAAATCTGACGTCACACGGAAGGAAAAGGATATCAGAAATGGCGGCAACAAACAGAAAAAGACGTCGTCTAATTCTTCCAGTGAAATTAAAAATGAAGACTCAAGGAAGTCCAGTGAAATTAAAAATGAAGACTCGAGGAAATGTCCTGCCATTGAAACGGACACAATTATTGAAGAGAAAGGCCTACAGGACCAACGGTCTTCCTCTGGAGCGTCTTCGCAGGCATCAGGAGATTCAACGCCCACCAAGCCTACCAACGCAGTGTCCCCAGATAACGACGACAATGTCCCCGACGGTAATATCAACGATGAGAGGGAGGAAAGCGTGTACATGTCGCGTAAGTTGCTCTTCCGTAAAATGATAGAACTCGAAGTCAAAGAGCTTGGCAAGCCTGACTGTAGCACAGCAGATGTTGTTTCTGTCGCTGATTCTTGGGATGATCTTGAAGAAAATTTTTCGAAAATATATGAACCAATTCCGGCTCGAGTTGCTCCTTCAAAGAAACAAAAGAAAAAAACAAAATCAAATACTTCATTACCAAAAGGCTATAAACCCGAAGACAGGAAAATACAGAACGATGAAGTGTTTTACAACTCCAATTATTTTTTGTTAGGCAAAAGTGAAAAGCCGCCAACTGCTCACCCACAGTACGTTTGCTCGACTGAAATGCGTGACAGCGGCTTTTCTCCTACAAGCGAACTCGAGGTGTTTGCTGAAGTGCATCGCTCTCTAAGTGACTCCTCAGACTCTGACATCAACAACGAAGAGCCTGATGGCAGTCCCTCAGTAGAGGCTGATTATGAAACTCGCACTGATCTGTACCGCAATATCAGAAATTTACGGAATTCGCTGGCTCGTCGGCAGCAGCAGAAAAAGCGCGACGAAGATGTTGACTCTTGGAAATCAATGACCACCGACGACGAGCCAGTTTATGTCTCCCGCTCAGAAATATTGTCACGTCACGAACTTTCTCCTCTACCAATTTCATTGAGCAGTGCACATGGTTCGAGCCTCGCCAGACACTCTAGCAGACATTTTATTTCCAGGTCTGAAATTTTGGCTCGACTCGATAAAGTTCAGGAATTAGATGAATGTAGAGCGCGATCACCAGAAGCCGGCTCGGTGTCTTCACATGACTCATGGTCAGTGAAAGAACATGATTTGCTTTTTGATAAGAGAATTATTCCTTTTTCGGGCCAAAAAAGCGGCGCACAAGACTATACATCAATCCAATCAAACGGAAGTTATATGGATTTTGAAGCCGATCTATCGTGTAGCGAGATCGAGAGTCGCGAATGTTGTGGCTTGGACAGCAAACGCAGGCGACATGAGCAGCGCGAAGCAGCTGCCGCGGAACTACAGCGGCGCGTGATGGCTGTGTTGGCCACGCAGCAACATATCGCGCCGTCTACCAAAACAAAAGTCATGGATATAATCAAGCAACACATCGACAGCAATAACGACTCCTTAGACTACGAACAGTTCGAAATTAAAAACGAAGAGATCCGAAATAAATTGAAGGAAGCTTTGGCTCATGACTGGGAAACACTGAGTAACATCAACTTAGGACTTATTTACGTGCCTATGGAAGAGAATCTCAGCCTCCGTTCTAAAAAGTCAGCTGCAAGTCGTGACGTGTCTGACTATGACACTTTCGGAAGCTTGGACTCATTAATATTTGAGCCCAAAGTTCCGTCTGAGGATGCTATATCTGAAGCATCCGAAGACAGCGTGTGTGATAATTCTCAACTGAGTATCAGTTTGAGTGCTCTGCCGCAGTCAAAGTATGATGTCGAGACTGAGTTCAAGAGCATAGGAAAAGTGCAATCATTAGTGACTTCTTTTGACGATATTTATAGCGGGAGATGCTTGACGTATGATCCAAAGAGTAATGAAACTACCATAAGAAACTTTAAGGTAAATGACATTGTGAAACGCCTTCAGGAGTCAACGGAGTCATCTGAATTAGATGTGCAAAGACGTTCTGTCAATCAATCGGAGAATATTTCTGATGAGAGAGCTGCCACTGTTGACCATAACAGGACAATTGCGAGCGATGATTCATCGGCAATGAAGTCACTTCACTCAAACGAAAATGACGACAGGTGCAGTTCAAACAGCACCAACGATATACGCAATGGCTCCTCGAAAAATACACCTAATGAAACTACTATGATGAAAAAACAAGCCGAAACGACTGATTTTCGGAACTCTAGGAGCACTAAAGAGGCTGGTTCTAAAAAAAGTAACGCTGAAATGACATTTTCGAAGAAGTCCGGTGCTGATCCGATTCATGCAGAGAATTTTCGAGCTAAAACGAATGATGCAAATAATTTTCGTCGAATGAATGTCATAAAGGATTCAAGTGCTGAAACAAATGTTACAAGTAATTCCAGTGACAACAGGCTTCCTATGAATAATTTTGACGAAGTTGCAGACAGTATCCCAGAAAAACTCGAGAGAGACAGCTTAAGTTCAGGTGGAGCAGACAGGAGCAGCTGTTCCTCGGACGACCCTCAGGACTCTGCACACCCGCTAGACCGACTTGACCCACAGGATCCGAGGTCTGCGCTGCCGCCAGACCGGCATGACCCACTTACCGAAGGCTCCGCAACAGCAGCATCGGTCAATCCCGCCCTCCCTGCAGCGGCCAAGCAAGCGGTCGGTGGCAAATGCCTCAAGGAGGTGGCACTTGGCGCGGCGTCTGGCACTGAAGAAGAACACAAAGAAAAAAACCATGCATCTGAGTCTTCGCTTATGCCTCAAACACATGCCCATGCGCGCGCTTCTGCCTCTTACTCTACTAGCTCATCTGACAGTCAAACTTCAGTAGTGTCTCAAGAAACACTCAATATAACCTCGGATGAATCTGTCCGTAAAAACAATGTGTCTGTTTGCTCTGAACATAGACCACTGGCTTCACGTTCAAGTGACAGCTCATATGCTCCTAGAACGCAACTGAAGAAATTTTTCTCGGGCTTGGCCGTACTGGGGCTCAAACGATTCTCCTCTAAAGAAGTTTCCAAAAATGGAAACGTTGGTGCAGTCATAGAAGAGAACAGAAAAGAGATTGCGACCGAAAACGATTCTAATGGCACGGGGCGTGATTCTGTACTTTGCGATTCGACGTTGTCAGATGTCGTGGTGGGTTGTCAGGTGTCTAGCGCTGATAACAAAGAAAGCCACACGATTGTAGCCGAGAAAGTCAACGGACCCGCGTCCATTGTGTCGGAAGTTGGCCATTATGAAGTGCCGCCAGTGTCAGCTACCATGACCAGTCTTGATTCCGAATCTGACAGCATCACGAGCTTGGAGAGTGTAATTTTCAAAGGCGCTGGTGCGTCAGGCGCAGATGTTAGCTCACCTGCTAAAAAAGCCACGAGTAAGCGGGATAAGTATGTCGTTAACCATGGTCATGAGAGCGACACCAGCGATTTTGGTAAATCAGCAAGTGTAAGCACAGCCTTGAATATTGATTCAGACACTTCTTGGGACTACATTCGTGCAGAACAAAGCAATTTGCCCGCACAACGTATCTTTTCTTCTACTGCTACCCTGAGTCTTACTGGCGAGTCTATCTGTGGTAGTACGGAGTCAATTGGTCCCCGCGTCATTGGCAACTTGAGGCGTAGAAAGAACGATGCTTGTGTTGTAAAGTCTATTCCTGCTAACATAGAACAGTTTTTTAGTGAATTGAAATGTCATGAAGGCCTGCAGGAGAGTGATGGTACAGTAGACGACGGGCAACTTGATGCTTTTTTATGTCCCGACAACCTTCCTTCATTCGATTCTGACAGCGATAACAAGAACAAGTACGACGTCAACACTTTAAACACGAACAGTTCGAACTCATCTGCTCCGGCGGTGCTGCTTCTCAAACATCACGCTTTTACTAGCTTCGAGTCTCTAGCTTCGCGCCGGAATGAAACTCAGGATAGCAAGGATACGAAAAATCCTTCTAATGCCGACGTTGAGAGGCCCACGGAGCTGCAGATATATGGCTCACGTAACGGGGAATTACTTTACGGGGCACGGAACTCGCTTGTATTCCAAACCATGCACGGGGCTTACGTGACACGTGATCCTCCTGCCAGTCATCTGTCAACTCCTCTAATTATTCGTAAAGGCAAAGCTATCGAACTTACTGAGGAAATGTTCAAAGCTGCTCATGACTCAATTAATACTGAAGTTAAACCACGTGTTCAAGATGATGATACAAAAGTGGGGGAGAACGATGACCCTCCGGTCTCGAAATCAAATAATATTGACTCTGTTGAAAGTTTAAGTGACGAATCTCGTGAAACACAAGAGAAATCCATTGAAAGTCAAGCTGAGTCATCAGTTCTGATTCCTGCCGTCCAGCCGTCTCCCATTACTGACGAGAATTCATTGAATTCTGAAGTTGTTGACTCTGTCATGCGTACATCTGAATCGGTTGAAAAATTTAAAAGGGTTCAAAAAGTTGGAGTAGCCGTAATGGGCGAGAAAAATAACGACATGATGATCCGCGAATTGAAATTGAAATTGCGACGAAAGTTTGTTGCAGGCGAATGTGATGAGATCGATTCACCAGACGACAACACTTCCATGATGAACCTTGTAGACCAACCTCCTGGCGACGACGGAAAGAGTTCAATTGCCTCCAAGAGGGAACAGCTTGCTCCTCACATGAGCAGGATATTCGGATCCTTTCACGAAAAATGCCGGCAGTCATTAAACATTCCTCCAATCGAAAATAACTTGAAAACACGCAACACTAATGAAATCGAAACAAGAAGCAACGCCTCGAGTGGAGACAAAAACTTGGAAATGAAAACTAAGGTGTCTTGCAGCGGCAAAAAAGCAAGCGATAAAGAACGCGAGTCCATAGAAATACGGGGCAGCGATGGCACACTTGAGCAACTCTGGCTGCCCACACCCGACTACACTCCGCTTTCTACGTTGCCGCGTGTTCCTGTCGTTGAGATGGATGTCATCAGTAAGCCGATGCCGACCATGAACGTCGACGACCTGGAGAGCGTTGATCAAGTGATGAATTTTGAGCAGCGTGTGCCCACACCTGATTACGACTGCACTCCCACGCCATGTCCGGAGTGCGACGATGAGTCTTTTTGTTCATCGCAACCTCCTGGTGAGAAATCCTGCGTTCAGGCTAACGCACTGCCAAAGAGATCCGTTCGTTTTGACTTGGTGAAGCATATGGAGGAAGTGTCGCCGACCTGGTCTGACATGGAGAGCGTTATATTTGCTGAGGACCGGTCTTTCGGATCACTTTTGGTGGACGGAGTTCATAAGAACCTTCAGCTAGCTGAGAACAGCGGAGGTCGCATGGACTCCTATCAAGACTGCCTCTTGTGGGATCAAATGGCCAAGATGAGACGCAGCCGCATGCCTGAAGACAGAGAGAGATGGAAGACGGAGAAAACAAAGCGTATGCTACTCTGGATTCACATGTCCACTAATGACGAGAAAACCCAGAGGTGCTACAGAAGCTTTTGGTGGAAGGTAAGATAAGTACTGACGCACGCAAACATTGCCGTTTTTTGAGAAACCGTTCTTCTTTGAGTTTTTTGACAAATACATTGAATACCGTAGTATCGCGTTCAAAGATAGCGGTTCTTGGCTTGTATTCAATATAAGCACTCAATTGTTACATTTTCCTGCAGTTTCAGTAGTTTAGTGCATGTGATCCTAGTTTTTTTTTGTCAAGTTATCGAGGCTAATAATCTGTTCTTAACTTCTTCGCTATTTTCATTGTCGTTTTAACATGCTATGCGTGTATATTTCAAATTTTGTAATAAGTTGACTGTTAATTATACTGTATTAAAAACTTTACTTTGTCTAAAATTATATGCATTGCGTAGTTATAGTTATTTCTTATACCTGTAATATTTGGCGAGATCGAGCATTCAATGTCGCGAGAGAACCTGACTCTTCAAATTTCGGAAGGAAATTAGACAGAAAACGTAATTATTTACGAAGTAAATTTCTCCCTCGATTTTGATATAATGGATGAATTTCAAGTGAATAACTTCTGGATTGTGCCATCGCAAATTGTGTTGTTAGGAATTGAACATGTTTTATATATTTTTTTCCATTTTTGTAATCAAAGAGAGTTTGACGTGACTTGGCCGAATTGCGAAAGATAGTTTAGCCTTGTGTACGCCGTTGATGAGTAAATAGGAAAAGTGAAACAGTGTATGTTAGGTCTTAAGTTTGCTGTTATGTTTTTATGCGCGTATATTTTAAGTGTGATCATTTAAGAAAGATTTTAAAAGTTTAATTTCTCCGTACCGATATTTACTATATATACCGGTAATATTCATGTTCAGTTAAATTATTTATTAGATATTTAGTTTCGTCTTATTTATTTCAAGGGACTCGGTAATAGACCAGAACTTGTCTCCGAAACAACCTTAGTAACAGACCCGATACAAGTCTAAATTTCATGTATCAACAATAAAGATATTTCAGAACTCGTGCCACACTGTGGCTAAGGAAGGAACTAGATGATCACCTGACTGAATAATGCAGGGATGAAGATGGATTTATTTTATTTTTGTTTGAATGCATCCCTAGCAGTGCAATATGAGCTAAACTTTAGTTTTATGTGCGCTTGTCCCTAACTACTATCGCAGTGCTGTTTGCCTGAGACAAGATTTTATCCTTGAACCCTCGTTATAATGGTATAAACAATACACCTGATAAGCACTAGCCGCGTAATGGGTTTCTCTGGCGCACAGAACAGCAATGTTCAATTGTTTGCACTAGACTCTGGATGAGCGTATAGACGCCTATGATAAAAAGAATAATACGTAAGCGTAACCTACGCTGTGGCTTTTTTCGGTGACCAAGAACTCAAGGGCTCGGTTTGTTGTGTCAGGCAGCTATTGTCGATGTTATGACCAAGGTTGTGGTCATTAGAAAACTATAACTTGTGTTGGGAGTTTTTCATTGCATTGTATGTGTACAACGCGCGCATTTGCTGAACAACGGATGCTGAACTACAATGACTTTCATATTACTATCCAAACTATTATACGGCTGAATAACTGCTGAATAGTCTAAATTCAATTCGAGCGACGATTCTGATACGTTTATTTTTTTAAATTCTTTCTCTGATACAAGTCGGTTACAATCGTGAAAACTTTCGATTTATGTGAAGTCAATCTTTGTGTTATGGAATGTGTTCTATATTATTTCAGCGCTTGCATATATATTATTTTATTTCCATGGAAGGTAAAATGAAGTCTTAGCAATAAAGTCTTAGCTGTTTGATGTTATTCCGTGCATGGCATGAGATAAAATCAACTACCGTAATACTGTCAACACCAACATGGATCAAACTAGTCGTCGGTGCCGGCCAAGTGACAACATTGATGTTCTTCCTCCTGAACACGTTGCTGCTGCCACGCTGAGGCTGTGCGGTGACAGTTTGCGGTGACGTACGTACCGCTACCCTCCATCGTTACTGATGTGACACCGACTCCACCGGTCCCGTAACACTGATGGCTTTGGCTTATGTCCTTTCCTTCAGTTCAAAGCGGTTTAGAAAACAACACGAGAAAACTAAAGACGTTGACAGAAAACGAAAATACTTGCTCAAGTTTTGCTTGAGTCCTCAATTGGTCTAGACACTTGGTTGCGTTGATGCGTGACTGATTTCTTCCAGGTTTTCTAGTGCAACTTGACGTGCGAAATTACGGTGCGAGGAAAGAAATAATTCTGCGGCAACCAGTTGAAGACTTCGCAGTTATTCTTTAGATTTTACGTTTGCATCAGAAAGTGAATATTTCTTTGATTATTCTAAGCATCTGCGTTGCGTTATTTTTACAATACGAGACCATATTGTAAGCTTTGTCTTGATTGGCGAAAAAATCGAGACTATTTTCATTCAACTCTTAGTAGAAACCCGGGATGATACAGAGACGAAACGAGACTTCTAGGGCAAGAGGTGCTGACCAATTACCCGGAATTCACATTTTTTCATCTACCAATTACTTCTCGATATTAAATAATTTATATTCAGACATTTGTGCAGTGTTTTAATACTTAAGCGTTCTCGCGTTCAATTGTGAAATATACGCGTATATAATTTATGCCAATTCCCCAGAGAGTAGGTAAAGCCTTGTGATATTCCAAAAAAATCAAAAATAAAATTTCGCCAAGTGTTTTCTAAGCTTAGTCAAATCTAGTAACGACAATTCCTGTACAGTTGTATTGGGAGCCAAATGTCGCCAAATACTCAACTGCTTATTAACAGTTAACGGTTTTACTTGCTGATCCGAAATGCTCCCTTTAGGAGATTTCGTTTTGTCTCGTATCACATATAGTAAAATGTCTCGTATCCTTACATATGTCGTCTCGTCATGTCTCGTTCCATATACCCGCTACACTATTCTTAAATTCCATGACACGATTTTTGCCCCGATTCATAATTTAAGTCCGTACAAATTTTGCTTTGCCTTGTTTTTTCCGCACATTTTTGTTTCGTTATGCTTGTCCTGGTTACAATCGAAAAGATGTGGTTTATATTATTCATGTAAATTTGGTCAATCAATTTGGTTGATAATTTCTTCGAAATTTGGCTGTTGATTTTGCTCTGTTGTGAACATATCTCTCCGCGTGTTATGTTTTAACGTAGATTGTCTAATAGCAAACGGGTCAGCAAAAAGCGCTGACGTCTACGGAAACAACTTCAATTGCGATATCAGATTTACTTTTCGCGGCTTGTTAAAAATATTCGCTATAAAATTCTAGACACGATTATTTTAATCCGCCTTTGTAGTAGATGCCTTGCTCGTGGGCTGAAAAACTCGTACACTGGATATTAATAAGCTTGAGGCCTGCAAAAACCGGTGCACGTAGTTAGCTGCACCTGGATTAATTAGGCGGCTGCGCAGCTGTTTCGTGGTCCCAATTTTTGCAAATTTGACGCACATTTTTATGCATTGTGGTGCTGGCATCATATTTATCGATGATATCAGTGGTTATGATCGACGCATTACTCTTATTAAGAAAATTGTATGATAAGCCAATGACCAAGATAAAGCAATTACTTGGGTTTTCTAGTTACTAGCGATAGTGTGCGTTGTGTAGAGCGTCATGAGCGCCATGCTCCCTGCAGCATGTGCGCTTATCTGGAGCGTGTCCGTGCGTGGCAACGCTTACTTCGACAAGTGTGGGTGAAAGCCATGCACTCATACGCCTGCCATCGTCAATGTTTTCTATCATACTACCGATCAAATTTTATGAGCTATCGTTATTCCACTTATAAAATTGCACAAGATCAACGAAAATTTTTCATATTTTTGTTTAGTGCTTGGAATAAAGCGTGAAAGTTTCTGATAACTCTGTTTAAATTTACCTATAACCCTGTTTAAATATAGAACCTGCATAGGTTAGCACTATATGATTATTGTATGTTCCAGCGTAACGTAGGTAGCACTGAAAAGTAGCTGTGCAACTTGTGAATGAAAATTTATGATTCTCTTGTCTATCATGCATTATTCATGAAAATTATTTACATTTTATATTCTTTAATATTCTTAAATTTTTTGTTGCAGGCGAAGCAGCGCGCATCGGTGATGTGGATTGTCCAGAAAGCGAACAAGAACAAAGTGCCTGCAGAATACCAAGACCCTTATTACCGGGACCATGAAGTAAGTCGTCGTTTTCTGCTCATTTAATGTACTTAGCGGCTGTACTTGTCTTTGCCAGGATAAACGAAATAGCTTGGCAAACCATTTTTAAGTTTTTCATAGAAGTTCATTAAACTTTTTTTTTCTCGAAAAATGTGACCCGCAGATTGATTGCGTGTGAGACGAATATTTGCTAAATTGTCTTCAGGTGGCTACTGCAGTTATGTTGTAATGATATGTTTTTCCTCCTTTCGTCTCTATTTTCGTCTTGAAATGCTGGTATTGCATAATATTTTATTTCTTACTATTACTAAACAACGCTGTAGTAATTAAATTGTCTTCGGGTGGCTACTGCAGTTATGTTGTAATGATATGTTTTTCGTCCTTTCGTCTCTATTTTCGTCTTGAAATGCTGGTATTGCATAATATTTTATTTCTTACTATTACTAAACAACGCTGTAGTAAATTCTTGTTTGTGTGAAATTATGATTCATTTCGGTCTTATAGGATTGCCACTCTCGCGAGTTTTCATATATTTTATAATATAGCTTTATTTTAATTGTGCAATTCTCCTGTATGGAAACTGTGCACCACTCGTCATCACTCCTGCATCTTTTGCCGCATGGTGGTTGCTGTAATATGCTGTATTTAATCAGTAAATTTGTGTTAATTAGAATGTATTGTTTTAATTAGAATGTATTATTTTAATTAGAATGTATCGTTTTAATTAGAATGCACTGTTTTAATTAGAATGTATTGTTTTAATTAGAATGTATTCTTTTAATTAGAATGTATTCTTCTAATTAGAATGTATCGTTTTAATTATAATGCACTGTTTTAATTATAATGTACTGTTTTAATTAAAATGTATTGTTTTAGTTAGAATGTATTGTTTTAATTAGAATGAACTGTACAGGGTCGGGAGCACCTGAAGCCTGGCATCATAGCTCAACTGGCCAACGCAGATCTCTACTGCTCGGCGCTGGCCAACATTTATGGCGACCCTCACTTCTTCAGCCTCAGCCACTGGAAGGTGATCCAGGCGCTTGCCAGGAAGGGCGTGTATGTCGCCGAGCCCACGGATGTCGCGCTCAATGAGACCATCCTACTGCAGGACTCCCCTCTCAAGATGGTACGAGGCGACTAGTTGTTCCTTGCGCCTGATTAATTTAATGAACGAGAACGATGCTTGGGAAATTCTGCTTTTCACCTATGGAAATTTATCGAGTTCTTTCGAAAATTTATATAAATGTTGTAAGGAATGTGACTAACTTTTTTAACAGGTTGAGTGTGATACGTCCTATCGGTGGGTTGTAGTGTTGGCGGATGTTTTTTTTTTTGATAAATCCTGTGATTTATTTTTTTTAATAGCATTGGCCGAGAAATTGAATTCAATTGTAATTGAATTTAAAAAAGTACAAAACAAAAGAAATTGCTACCTAAAACTCGTTGGTTTTAATTAAGTTTTGAAAACCCTTATAAACAAGATAGCCCTTCAATTGAAATCCATTTTCATAGTGAAGTCTGAATAGAATTTCTCATCTTTAGTCCTCGACAAGCTTCCGTTTTGTACGGGAAAGGTGTTCATTTGCAAGTGGTTCAGGAATTATCTGTAGAGCTATCATTCTCATACTATCTTTCCACCTTCACCTTAGCGATGAAGATAGAAATCATTAATACATCGAACTACATTAATACATACCTAATACATTAATACATCGGAAATTATTAATACATTAATTATTATTACATGGAACAGTAATGAATGTGTATTGTTTACAGTCGGCGCATCTGGCGGTGATAGAGGCGATGATGGCGCTGTACATCCGTGAGGTGGTGGTGGCAGAACGCGTCGTGGCGACGCTGCAGAAGATCTCAGGACCTAACAGCACGCACGCCGCCCCACAGGACCAGGAGGAGGCCCTCGTGCTGTGGGTGGCTAAGGTCACCAGCGCCCTGCAGGAGAGGATAGCCGCTCAAGTTACCGACGTGAGATCCTTTGATATGCAAATAAGCTCAACGCTCAATGAGAATTAGTCGAAGAAAAACACATGAAAAAATGATACGCTTAACCTTGAACAAGACGGCAAACTGTGTTTCTCGCAAAAGCTCGTTTTTTTTTTTAATTTCGTGGTATTTCTTTGTTATCTAAACATTTAAGCTCCTGTTTTCTCTCCGATAAGTTTCTGTTCATAACCATTCGTGCGGTTTTGAACTTCTGAATTAGAATGTTAATTTTACACTTGTATTGTCTAGCTGGAAAGTTTTCGGCTGTGTGCTAAACAGTTCATCCGATAAGTTCTTACCAATTAACACCTGCTACGCTTATTTGAAAGTTTTTCTTGTTAGACTTCCTTCAATTCTTTCAAAATGATTTTGAGTCGTATATAAAATTATATTATATGAATCGTCTATACTATTAGTAAAATACATTCAGAATTGAATAGAATCACGCTGTAATACGAACATAGTGAATTATTTAAAAAAACTAGAGTTTACGTTGTATACTAGAGGGATTTACTCTATAAAAACGAATAAAATATGTATATTTTTTTATAACCACTGCTGGTAATGTGTAGGTATTTAAAAGTTAAACGAAAAAAATATGTATATATATCTTATAACCACTGCTGGTAATGTGTTTACTTAAAAGTTAAACTAAAAAAATATGCAGATTTCTTATAAGCAATACTGGTAATCTATGTATTTGAAGGTTAAACTAAAAAAATATGTATATTTCTTATAAGCACTACTGGTAATCTATGTATTTGAAGGTTAAACTAAAAAAATATGTATATTTCTTTTAACCACCGCTGGTAATCTATGTATTTAAAAGATAAACTAAAAAAATATGTATATTTCTTTTAACCACTGCTGGTAATGTGTGTATTTAAAAGTTAAACTAAAAAAATATGTATATTTCTTATAACCACTGCTGTTGAATGTTTATATTTAAAAGTTAAAGTGAGACGCGTTGACAGGACGGACAGCAGTTGCCGGAGTTCCCCCGTATCCAGGACCTGAGCGACCTGAGCGACGGCATAGGACTAGCTGCGCTCATCTCGTACTACTGTCCGCACGAGCTGCCCTGGGGCGATATAGCCGTCGCTGACCCCCCCTCCATGGCTGACTCCCTCTATAATATTGGACTAGTTATTAAGTTCTGTCATGAGGCGCTGCCTTACAACCCATGCCTCCTTACTAAAGAAGATATCGTCTACATGCACAGGTGGGATGCGTAACTTTATTGTATTAAGCATTGCATCATTGAAGTTTAGTTCTTTGTGAAAAAACATTGCTCTGTACTTTTTTATTCGATTTTAATGAATAAATAATATATATACGTTATATTGTGTGAAGTTTTAATGCGAGTTCAATTGCGATGACTCAGCTTTGCTCAATTAAAACACCGAAAGCCTTTATTCAGTGCGGCTATGTTTGTGTTGTGTAACATTGAACATTTCCCTCGTATTGCAGTAGTGTGAAGCAGAACGTGCTGGCGTTCGTGACGGAGTTGTTCTTCCTCCTGGAGCTGCAGCCCGTGGCCTGTGTCGTCACCAACACGCGGAGACCTTCCAGCAAATACGCCTCTCCGTCTGGTACGTTTAACCCTGACTATTTTACTCAAACAAGGCTAAATCCGCGCCTCTGCATGGATTTTATTATCCAAACTAATGAAAAGAAACTGTCATCTTGGGGGTAAAAGTTTATATGAATTTGGTGGTAAGGCTGTAAAAGAATTGCACTCATTTTTGGATATTCTCCTGTATAGTTTGTGCTAGTTTTAGATATGGTGAATTTGGTCGTGTCACGGTTGGATTTGTACACTTATGGTTTATTTCTGTTCTTTTCTAATTATATTCTTCTACTTCATATTAATTGGAGGCATAATCGGTGAAATTAACAGCGCGTGTATGTCATGGGGCTCCCGTTTTCTCCCTGCCTTGAAATGGACGGATTGTCAACTTCATAGAGAATCTAAAAGCCTTTCTTAGAACTTTCGTAATATAGTCGCACTAAATTTGAGATCACTAGCTTAAGAACTAGACATAGATCTCTTTGCGATTACCATTTCACATCTTTGTCTCCTCGGAATTTTACTCTCCGGTTCATAATGAGGACCAACTTACTTGGCCAATCTTTCGAGTTCATACCGATACTCCCTCTTTAGTACCCTCCCGTTCATCTCAGTTCCTCTCACTGCACCCAAATCTTAACAAAATCGTGTGAGTTGATTGAATATTGTCGCGCCTCGAGGAACTTCACTGGAAGAACTTCCAATACATTTCATCAATGAGGAAGACGTATAAAATTTCCTTGTTCTGTCTGGAAGTATCTTGACGCTGAAAATGACTGCAGTCTGTGGGTTATCGAGCTCTTGAAGTGCTCTAATATAAATGTACCATTATCGTGTATCCGAAATGTTTACTTTTTTCACTTCAGAGTGTAAAGTTCTTGTAAATTAGAGACTTGCGTGTGGTGCGCGTACGTGGAGCTACAATCTACTAGCCATCGTTTGTCCTTTGTTCATTATCTTTTCTGACAAGCCTGTTACCCTATTTCAATTGAACTAATGCTTCTGTACATGTTGAAAAAATATTCTTTTTAAGGTTTACGCTTCTGCTTACTAACTCTTTAAGTAATTAACCACTGGACAGCAGTTCGTTTGTTATGCTGACTTTGATGTTCATGCCCCGTCACACCCGGCAACGCTCCTGTTCAAATATCTACGCCCGATCGAGAACACTACTGCCTGTTGAACTTGAGTTTGTAGTTGCTTTCTTGGCTCTTAACAATCATCGCTCAGGTCCTTCTTCGGCCCGCTCTACTGGGTCCTCGATGGCTTCATCTTCTTCATACTCGGGCCAATCTTCTTCGGGACACAGAAAGGCGGGCCACAAACGTTCTGGGTCCTACACTCAGACTTATAGAGGTGATGCGCACCTTACGATAAATGGCCTTTATTCTTGTGCGTGATGGAACACATCTACGAGAGTCGCTTTAAGCTTGAATTTGTGAGGTTGTGTGTATGTTTCTGACTGGAAGGATGTGCTTTGCGTGGCTTGTGGCTTATGATTGCGGAGTGATAATGCAGTATATTACTGATTTATTCATCCTATTGCGCTTATACAACTGGTGAAACAGTGAAAATGTCATGTCTCTAAATTGTTACGCATTACCTGTCCAGTGTCCAATGTTCGTTGCCTTCCTTGCTGCTTATTTATAAGTCGTTTTCAAATTATTTAAAACTCGCCCGTTAAAGAAATCAAATTTCGTTTCATACATCGAGTATACGCTTCACTCTATGGACTTCCGGCTGGCATAATCAGTCTCAGTCGCCAAGGCTATCTGCTAAATTACTCGAACGATCAGAATCATTCACTGAATTTTATATTATATTCTTCTAAATTCTCAACTCTCGAAAATCATCCACTACTCCCACAGCATGTTCGATGAACATGCATTCTGAAGCATTAAATATCCCTGCGAGAGAGATGCGAGTTTGCCGTGTCGGAAAAGTGAGCGACAAGAAGCGTGTGTTTGAGGGCCAATTTTTCCTTTACTATGTGTTGTCATGTGTCGTCTCCTGCCTCATTTTACGCCTGTACTAACTTTTCCTGTTCAGTTTCTGCTCCGCCTCATTTATTTCATTGTAGCTCCTGCATTTAAATGTGCGCTTCCGTACGACCGTTTTCTTGTCACGTCTGTCTCTTCTATAATCTTGCAATCGTGGACTGTTTTGGTTTTTCAGATATTTTTTATTTTGTTTATCAGCGTCTCACATTTGTCTCCTTTGGTTCACAAACATTCATGGGATGGCCTTGCCATACTGGGAGTGAACTGTTCTTCCTATGTTATCGGTAGTACCTTTTTTTCCTTCTATTTTTTTTTCTAAAACATTACTTTATATTTCAGATTATATTCTAGGGTATTTATTTCATTTAATTAGCAATATTTAGAATGTTAACTATGTTTTACATTTTTGAGTTTGCTAGTTTTCATTGACGCCATCTCTGGCTGCATTTGATACTCTAGGATGCAAGCCTTGCTCCTCGCCGAGCAAAGACAGCAGCTCAGCTGAACGCAAGAACAGCGACTGCGAAAAAGATTCCAGTCCTAGATCAGGCACCAGTGCGGCGCACTCTGACGACACAACTCACACGTCATCTGGAAACCAATCCTCCCACGCACCCATTGACATGAGACGACGATATTCTCAAGAGGAAATAGCTAGTGGCGCTGGCAGTGGACTGAAGCGCCGACTCTCGCAAGGTCCCGCTGACGAAAACGATGGCTCCGGGAAGTGCTTCCAGCGCCGGGACTCACGCATTGCTGTGCATGACGGTAATAAATACTCCTTCATCGGCATCATCTCTAACTCACCCAACCTACCTTAACTTGATTCTTATGATGACTCACAAGCAACACAAACTTACCTGTGTGCATCTTAACAATCTCACCAACGTGGAACAATTAACAATTTCGACAGTATAAAACAGCGACTTACAAGTAACAATCTCGTGGATTTGGAACCGCTACTTACAAGTAACAACTTCGTGAATTTGGAACCGCTACTTACAAGTAACAATCTCGTGGATTTGGAACCGCTACTTACAAGTAACAATCTCGTGGATGTGGAACCGCTACTTACAAGTAACAACCTCGTGGATTTGGAACCGCTACTTACAAGTAACAATCTCGTGGATTTGGAACCGCTACTTACAAGTAACAATCTCGTGGATTTGGAACCGCTACTTACAAGTAACAATCTCGTGGATTTGGAACCGCTTCTTACAAGTAACAATCTCGTGGATTTGGAACCGCTACTTACAAGTAACAATCTCGTGGATTTGGAACCGCTACTTACAAGTAACAACCTCGCGGATGTGGAATGACAACTTGAGAATAACCTTCAAGTTGAGCTAACATCGTCTGGATTCCTATCGAGAAACTAACAAATGTTCTTGTTCTAACCTAAAGTTTTCTAGTCCGTCTTGTCTGATGAAAGTTACCTACAAGTAATTTACCAGAGAATTTTTTCTCATTTTTTTAGCGTTGAAAAGTCGGGAACTATTAGCTTGATATACTGGACGTCCATTCCCTTCACTTTGATCTTAATCAGCTAAGTGGACAAACTTCTAATTTGGTCAATATCTAGGGAGTGAGTAGGGACACCGTACCAAGTTCTCAGTTGTGTTAATTTTTTTATTTAAGTTGCTATTTGTTTTATTTAATCTATTTCTTCTTCATTTTTTATTGTGTCTTCCGTTTATTTTGTCTGTGAGACTGTGGCTGTCCATTAATGTGTGTTATGGCTCACTGTTGGTCCTTTATACATCTAAGTTTAAGATAAGGATTAAGAATTAGTTTTGTAACATTTGCGTTCCGCGTGTAATATTTATGATTGTATCTTGAAAGTAAAGTGTGCGTAGCTGTGAAATGTAATTTATTGTGTGAAATTCTTGTTGAACTTGTGCTAACCTTCTTCGCCCCGTCCTCTCTCTCTTCGCTGCTCGCCTTGGCATTGCCTTACTATGGACTTCATTTCCTGTCCCCATGACGCTGCGTCACGCCCATGCTCCCGCTTGCACATCTTGTCGGCTCCTTTTCCTGGTGACAACTGCCGCCCTCTTGTAATGGCCCAGCTGTGTCTTCCTGCTATGACCCCTGCTGTGGCTATTGACGCTAACTCTGCACCGCATTGGCTAATAATGCTCAACGATGACGTCTTATTTCTATGAATTGAAGCCCCGATAAACCACTTCTACTTTCAATTCATCGTCGAGGTTTTATATCCTTGTGAGCTGACACAAACAATACCGTTAGCGATGACGCCACTTCTGAAGCAACCAATGGAGTATCTCTGTCATAACTCTGACTGCTCGTGACGGCAATATTTAATTATTCATTGGAATATCTGCCAACGCAAGTCTTCATTACTCTCTACGTGTGCCACACGAGATGGGCTCACAGGCGGTAGCCCCGTAGACACTCGGTCTGAAGGAGGACGCCCGCGCAGCAGCGAAGCGCCGCCTGCAACAAGCGTGGGCTGGGAGAGCTCCTATCCTTCTTGGTGGTGGAAATGTGACCATCCTGAGAACGATAAAGATTGCATGTACTGTTGGAAGCGCCATACCTCTCGCCCGTTTGTGTCTCAGTACAACTTTTACGCCAACAATCAGCACGGGAAACGAGACGGTTCACACACTCCCGTGTCTGTGGACGGGCGCGAACTGCCTCCACTAACGCACAACTCGCTACAGCAGCGACCTGCAGGAGGAGGTGGAGGTGGAGGCCGGCCTTACGGTCAATATCCTCAAGGAATTAGCTACACATTGCCCGCTAGATCAGAGTCTAGTCGCAGTGTGAGCCACGTTCATAGCTCATCTAGATCACGGAAGCCTATCCATCACCCGCCGGCTGGCTACCGCAACAGCCACCCTGGGTTCTCTGTAGGTGGCTATGACCCTGAGTACCTGCAGTACCAGCATCACACCAGCCACTATGGTGACGGCCAGACCAACGGCTACCAGGGTAACTCTTGTACTCACGTCTGCTGCCGCTGCCGCCCTCCTGCCTGCCTGCAGTTTCCTATGATTTATCACTCGTTTTACAATAAGATTACCTTGAGTTTTTGGGAAAGATTGTCGTAATCACCATTTTTAGCGATTTTTGTTGCCCACGTTTAATTTTGTTTTGCGATGAAATTCACTTATTTTGTATAGAACTGCTTTACTTGTTTTTCCTCAGCCTAAGTTCTTATTGCGCTGACAATTTGTTTCGTATTCTACGTAACTTTCTGTTCGAGTTAGTAGCACCTCCGTAAAAGCTTCTCATTTATGCCTGATGTTCATTTTCAAGATACTACTATGTTCCAATCATTGTATTGTTCGTTGCTAATTGCGCTCTTGACTTGCGCAATACTTTACTACAGTATAAACTAGTTACGGAATTTTAAGGTAGAGTTTCTTCTTGTTTGTTTATGCCACTCCCTCATCCTCCTGACAAGCAGCAGCGGCAGCAGTTCACTCAATAGTAACTATCACTTAGCGTTGGTCTGGTCTCTCACAAATGCACTGCCTCATTCTCTGGCATTTAAGCGCAATTTTGTCTCACGACTCGCGTTCCACGCACAAATTTCTTTTTCCTTATTTACGCCACGACAATATTCAGTTTGATTATTAAACGCGATGTTGCTACATTCACCATTATTATTCATAACGAGTGTGAATTTTTGTTGGAAAGCCTTCACGCGGCATATTCTTATCCAGCCATTTATATCATTCTCTTACTTTCTTTTTCGCTTACATGATGAAAAAAACATGTCGCTCTCGGAGGAGAAGCTATTCTTTGTTGAGCTGCTGCATTGCCTCCGTACCACAGACCAACAAGCTGCTGCCGTTGCACTTGCCAATTTAAGAGTACCATATTTATGATTCGTTTGAAATTGTATGTACTTCTAAACGTGCACTGTGTTCTCACTTATTCTATCTTTTTTCAGCTCGTATTTTGTTTCAAGGATTAAAATGAAACCCAAATTGTCGCATGGTTTCGTTCATCGTTTGTTCACCATTCATTTTTGTTGTAAAAATAAGAAAAATGTTCTGCGAGTGATTTCACAAACCATGCAAACCTAATAACTGTTGTACAGGTTGCTGCTTCTTTCTTTTTTAATTTTCAGCTATGTACATTGTCGCAGATTTCTCATAAAATTAAGAAAAAAATATTGCACAAATTTCAAATTTTTTCATAGTCTCCATTGCTTATTCAATAGCCTTACGTGTGTTTAAAATGTGAATATTCCACGGTTGAACGTTGTCCTTCATTTTATACTCTCCACCTGAAATATTTCAATCTAGTTTCTTATCAGTATTACAAGCGATTATTAGATGCAAGTCACCCACGAGTCTTGCTTGTGTGGGAGTTACACGAGTTTGGTGTGTTAACTGCTCTCTGTATATTTATTGATATCTACATAATCGAAATAAGTTTATCATTCTCCTTATCCCTTTAGCGGGCAAGCATTGAAATATCCAGAAATTAAAATTTCAGAAACCATTTCAAGAAAGTAAGAAGTATTATACAATATATTTATTTCTATGAATTTTTGCAAATTTTGCCTATTGAAGGTTTAAATCGCACTTGAAGAATTCAATAAATGCGATCAGTTCACAAAATTTTCCTTTATAATTAAAATTCAGTTTATGCAAATGAAAAATTAGAAACATAAAAATTTAATTTAATTAAATTTAATCAAGTTGCCAAAATAAATAAATATATATATTGATACATCCAAATTTTGAAGAAAATGCGGAAAGAGCGTCAATTCCATTGTCCGAGTCAAAACCTTCATTTAAATGCTTATATTTCAATTTGTGGACTTTGCAGCTGGTGATGCTATAGATAGAACGATGGTCAGATAATTAGTGATTGACTGAGGCTTTATAAGGATGCCTCAAAAACAAACAGGAAGCCGTGGTGAGGCTTTTTGTGACGCGATTTCAAGTGATCATATATGGTAACTTACCCGTGAAAGGGTTATGCAGTAATTCATTTATATGTACTCATCATTTCTGTAACACGTGCCAGAATATTGAAGGCGACATTAAATATGATCTGATATCATTTGTCGCAACAATCGCATTGTCATGTCACTGTTTCAAAACTGTGATCAAACCCTGCGCGTGTGATCCTGATGTTTCGTTACGTTTCTACGTTCTCCTTTGTGCAGTGTCCGACTATGTACTGATTTTTTCTAATTTTATAATTATTATTTTTCGTTTGCTCCCTTCATAACCTTCAATGTGCTACATTCCAGATTGGTAATAAAATCTCTTATAATTTTTAACAGCTTTTATGCACAACGAACTACTTATCGTGATTCTTCCCTCATTATCTCTCATTACCACAAGTTTACCGTTGTTTACAGGGCTTTCTTTTCATGCGTTCACTTGAAGTGATATAATTGTTGTGTTGCCTTAGGCATGCGACCGGCCGGCGCTCCGAGCGTGCGTCGGAGTCACTCCATGACGCTCCACGACATGGCCAACGAGTCTGGCGGTGGCGTGGCTGTCGGCAGAAGTCGGCTGCTCGACAACACGCAACACGACAACGTCGGCTCCAGTCATAGCGATTATGGCGGCCGGGAGAGGTAAGCGACTTTCTGGTTGAATATATGGTTGCGATTTCTGTCTTCATAGCCATTGCATGTGAAAATCAACCGTCTAAATTGTAGAGTAATTTCATTTATATTTTAGTAAAGATGATGATGACGACCCGTCAACAGTTCGATGAGTGATGGTCCGGACGGCGAGTTCGTGGTGCAGAGAGCTCGCGGCGTGTCGACGCTAAGCGACATGATCAGAAGTAACCGCGACATGGACGCTCATCACCGCGACCGTGGAGGTGGAGGTGTTGCTGCTGGTGACAGCCACGAGGCTTCCAACTGGTACGAGGCACGAAACAGACGTCAAGACGACGACACGCGCTCTCGTATCAGTCAGGAGGACGATGACATCAAGATGTACCGGAGAGACAGCCAGTATGGGTCCATACAAGACCTCCAGCAGACTGAGAAGCTGCCTCCCGCCGGTATGCCCTCGAGATTCGAGAATAGACCTCAGGGGCGGTCGAGATCACGAAGGAACTCCATCAGTGCTGAGGAGTCTCAGCTCACTGTTGAGAATTTCGGTGGTAGCCAAGATAATCTCAATGACTACATCACTAGAAACAACGACAAAGAACCTGCACACATTGGTAGAAGGGATAGCAATCCTCGACAAACGCCGCACCAGATCGACAACAGAGTCCTAGACAAGTTAGAAAGAGAAGCTATAGAGCGGGAGAAACGGGAGTTTATGTTTGGTAGTAAGAACGCATTTTTTACCGAAGATCCACCATCCTACGAACCTCCTGTCCCGCCCAAGTCTCAGAAGCAGAAGCAGCCTGACTCGTGCAGTGAAGATAGCGACATATCCTCTGACAAGGAGAAGCTCTCAAAAGCCACCAGCTTTGCTGAGCTAAGTAAAGTCAAGGAACAAGGTAGCAACATTAACGTCAGCTACATGGCGGGCGAGGAAAAAAGAAATGATCTCAGAAATAACGACAAGAAAACCTCTTTCGCTGCGTTACCAAACCAAACAACGTGGAAGCAGCAAATTGTACAGAGTCAACCGAATGACAAAAATAATGGAGGTTAGTGGATATCTCTTTCTGAACATTAGGAATCTGTGACATTACAGAGTTTTTTTTACCAAATCTCCCATGAGCTAATTTGATGATATCCTACCCGATATTATAGGAGTTCTATCCCGAACACAATGGCATTATGCCTTCCATATTATCTCGATGTATGCAGATACTAAGTGATATTAATTGCGATTTGAGTATTTACGATTGAGAGAAATTCACTTAACTTTCTTTAATCTCAACTTTCGTTTGTTATTACTTGCGTTTTGTGAATTATTTATTGTCCTTTTATCAGGCTAAATGAATTGTTTAGTATACCATGAGATCGTCTTTCTGGTTTTTTATCTAGATTTCTCTGGATGTCGAGAATATATTTAATATAAGGTTTGTAGCAGAAGCAGCTAAAAATTGTCGTAGCTTTGACGCGGCTCCTTGATAGCAGTCACTCCCCTAACGTAGACTTAGGAATCTTTAATGTTAAATCAACAGTATTGTGTTGAGAAAATTTTCATCGTCACTGACTTTATTTACTACGTGCTATTTCACTTCCATTAGTATTTATAGTCGTAGAATTAAGAAAACTTGAAATGTTGATTATTTAAACTAACTTGGAAGATTTTTTTGCAACTAACTTGAAGGTTTGATGGTCTTGCAATCACGTGCAGATGGCAACATGGAGCCACAAGTGATGGAACCTGAGCTGCATAACGTCCTCCTCAAGCTCGAGGAGAAGCGGCGGCAAATCGAGAGCGAGAAACGCAAAGCCGAAGTCAAGTTCACCAAACAGCGACAAAAGATGGGCAAGGAGGCTTTCATGCAGGCCGTCCTCCAAGGGGTGAGTGTCGTCAACGAATATTTCTTAACAAAAAACTTGAGTTTTGACTTTGTTCCTCATCTCCGTGACATCTTAGCCGGTGTAGACTTTAAGCCTATCACAGCATATGGGCAATAATTTGCTAGAAGCCTTCGGTGCTTGCTGCTGTGGATGCTTGTGATTACGTTCATTCTTGCCGGATTCTTGTGGGGTTCTTGATGCAAGTTCTATAATAATCGATCTACTTTCAGCTGCAGGTTACCAACTTAATAGAACAAATGAGCGTTGGAGCTGAGAACAATCAGCGTCGATTGGTCGATTTTTTTAATTACTTTACTTCAAACTGAGTGTCCTTTACCGTTTCAAGTATTTATGTTCACGTATTTTCCTTTTCGAAAGCGACCAATGCCATCAAATGTTTGAGTCACATTCGGTTAACGTTTGTGTGATCACTTGGCATGAACATGCCAAGCGGTTTATAACTAGGCATGTGTTTGTGATTGAGTCGACACTAATATGTGATGACATGGATGTGTTGGGGCGACATGTCAGGCCCGGGCTGGGTCCAGCAGTACAGGCACCTCGACACCCAACACGACATGCACCACCAACACCTCAGAGCCTGACCAGCAGCAGCTGGACCAGCTTCTGCTGGACTCGCTCATGGTGCTGGATGAGGCACGGCTTATACAAGACTCCAGCTCGGCCGCCCTTGGGCCCGGCGACGCCAAAAGCAATGATAATCTCGCCCCATCCTTGCCAAGCCTCGGGGCGTCGTCCAGAAACAATCTTCAGTTGTCGCTTAAGGTTCCTTCGTGTCTATATTTGCCCTCGCTCCAGTTGTGCTTGTTTATTTCTTTGCCTCCTTCAGTTTTTCAGAGTATATTCGCTTTGCTTCTAGCTTAGCTTAAGTAAGCTAAGTCTCTTACATGTTACTAATTTTTTTGTATCCTATAATACTCATAATGGACGCTCTTGTTATTTCTCCCAGACGATTTCCTCATAAACATTTCCAAAATAATGCTCATTCTTTTCCCAAATTTAAACTAATTATTTTGCGTCCAAGTTTGCTGCAAGAAGGAAATGTGTTGCGATCCGTGACCCATCAACTTGACCCGCGGCTTGATGTGATGTGCTGGCTGCTGTGTTGTACTCTTTACTCATATTGTATGTCTAATGTCATGGCTCCTCGGCTTTATTGTTGGCTTGAATATTCTCAATTTATTTCATATTTATGTTTTGAATTTATTGGCTCGATCAGATTTACTGCAGTGCAATTTATTCGTATGTTTTATAAATTTCAATGTTTGAAGTGTTTGTTTATATCACATTGAACTTTATTGTGTTGTGTAATTATATTATTCCATTATGTGTTAATTAACATGAAGCTTCATAGAATTGAGAGATTGCTATGAACTGTGCTTCGATGACTTGACCAAAGCGTGCTTGTAGAATTCGCGTGCTTCTCTGTCGTATTGCTAGTGCGTCTATTGCTTACTAATATATTGGTTCTGACAACTGAATTTATTGTTCGCAATGTTCCTGTTATTCCGTAATTTTATTTCACAAAAACGCGATACGTTGCTAATAGAGCATGAAATTATTCAAGTTGATTTAATTATTGCTAAGTAAATATGATTTTATTGCTGCCACAAATTCATTGGAGAATTTTCTGGCGTGGATCCCTTGTATTACGATGAACTGTCTTGAACCCGTCTCAGTGGCAACAAGTTTTTTCTTCTGCTTCATGCATTGTAGTCCTTCGCGGAGAGGGAGGCGCTTGAAAGACAGAAGTAATAAAGGTAAAATATTATTTGGAATCCTTTAATGTTGGGGTATGACAAGGCAAGGTAGGGCTTATAATTTCAACGCGAAAAAGTAAAGTAATAATTAGGACCGATAGAGCGCTCAGAAGTTGACTGAGTACCTAAGACTAGATGAATAGTTTTCAGCGTGCTAACTTGGTCATCAATGGGGATTATGGTTTAGCCGGAACCATGCACATTCGTGCCAATAAGTAATCGGTGTATCATTATAATTTTTTAGTGCGCCTAAGAGATTGTTGCCAGTCTCTTGGGCGGTTTTATGTTCATTTTTTTATAGTAACTACTTTAGCGCTCTGTACACGAGGCTTCTCGGTATCTATTTTGACATATTCTATTCGTATTTGTTTTTAATCGAGCAGTAAACCCTTATTGTTGTTGAATGTCGTCTGACATTTGCCATTTTATGTCAACTTAATCATCGTTATTGTGTGTTCTGTTACCCTTCAATTTGATCAACCTTGCGTTCCAGTGCAGGAACTTTTCCGTGTATGATTTGTATGAGCTCTCACCTGTACTGCATGTAACTATCTTAATTTCCATAGATAAGCTTTGCCTACACCAGTGATTTAGTGCAACAAATCTCTTCCTTTATGTATACGGCGTTGCATTTCTTTTGAAGGATTGAAATATCGTGGTAAAATTTCATAATCGTTTATCCTAAATGTTCATCCGTCTCATTATACTCCGTTAGAGCCTCTACTGAAGCAGTTATGTTTATTATTCAAACTGATCGGATAGTGCGGCCATAGCTGTATATAAATGAAGTACCTACATATGGATAGTTACTCGCTGCAATCCTATGAATGACTAAAATATCCCACAAGATAGTTCAAATGACCGTGTAGATTCTTTAAAAAGTATGTGCAAATAAAGGACAACTGTTGTTGTAATATCTGTTCAGAAAATAATGTTAGCGCGTGTTTACAGGAGCTGGGCAGTGACGTGGCTGAGGTGTCGAGGAAGTGGCTGGAGGCAGGCGGGGACGCTGGGCAGCGCTCGCCCAACGTCGACAACGCAGACTACGAACAATACCAACAGTCCGTTCCTGTTGTGGTGATGTGTTGTGGTGTCGTGGTGTGGTAATGTGTTGTTCTGTGGTTATGTGTTATGCTGTGGTGATGTGTTGTGCTGTGGTGATGTGTTGTGGTGGTGTGTTGTGTTGTGTTATGGTAATGTGATGTGTTGTGGTGATGTGTTTGGTGCCGTGATGTGTTTTGGTTATGATGTGTTTTGGTGATGTGATGTGATGTGTTGTGTTGTGGTGATGTGCTGTGGTGTTATGTTGTGGTGCTCTATTGTGGTGCCTGCTGTAATGCAACGCCGCGCTACCACAGCCCACACGTGGGGCCAGGTCTTGGTAATGAATGTTGTCAGTTGTGGCTGAGCTCTAAGCCAGTGAGCGAGGACTATTATTATTATTATTATTATTATTATTATTATTATTATTATTATTGTTAGGACTATTCATAGCCTCACCAACGAGCGTGGCTTATTGTCTCTACACTCAGGGCAAATAAGTGTTGCTATATTGCAAACAATTGTGGTGGAGTTTGATGAGCTCTTGTGTTTTGTGATTTCCATATATTTATTCATTTTTCTTTACAAATTCAGTCAGCATCTACAACATTGTGTCCGTATTTTAGATATCGTAGACAATTTCAGTTAGACCGGTCAGCGAATTGTAATCTTAAATTGTTTAGCTCACGTGTATTAAAAGATGCAAATGAATGATATTCTCGATAAATGCCAGCGGACGGCCGTGCACCGCAATTTGTCGTGTTTTCCACTCTTTCTTGTATTGAACCACCTCCACCTTCTCTTATGTTCTTCACTCCAACAAAACTTCTCGTTTGCTTTCATCAAGCGCCTGCTGCCGTCACTTGCAGTACTACAATTTCTTTCCTCACTATCTATGTTCTCACGTATCTTCTCACTCCTTAATTCTTCACGTATGTTCGCCACTCTTCTCCTCGTCCCACTTTTGAACCCTTTCATTTCGGCTTTCCTCACCCCTTTAACCCCACTCACGTGCCCGGGGTTACAGTCCTCACCCCTTTAACCCCACCCACGTGCCCGGGGTTACAACGCTATGACTCACAAAGCAGGGATTGCATACGCCGGTTCCTAACCTGTAACCTGCAGGAGGAGGGCAGAGGAAGGGGGCGCCTGTACCGAGGTAACGTCTTGTTTTATTTCCTGCTTCATCACATTTCTTCCATGCATGTACTTTTAGTTATTGCACTTGTGCTGGATCTGTCCCATTTCTTCCATGCATGTACTTTTAGTTAATGCACTTGTGCCGGCTCTGTCCCATTTCTCCCCCATGCATGCTTTCTTGGGTCTTGCAGTTTCACTCGTGTTGTTTAGCTCATACGAATTACTTGTCAGTTTCCTTCTATTCTTACAATTTTTCCTTTCTTTCGAGACACATGCAAGATATTTATGAGTGCACCGTCACGCCCACTCTTTAGTTTTGATTCTGTATTCGATTTCTTTTTTCACTTCTTGTTCATCGCTAGACCGATGCCGTAGGCTTAATTTTCATTGATTTGTACATAAAGATGTGTTTAAATAATTTCTTTGCTTTGTGTTGGATTTTCAAAGAATAATCTACCGTTGAACAATTGTTTGCCCATACCACCCAGCTAACGTTTGTGGGATCCTTGGCAACTTCGTTCTGACTCCCACTGTACGGAATTATTTTATAAACTTTTTTTCATCTGATTGCATGCTCCGACTCTCGTTTTTTTAGTTAGACGTTATTGCATTCTCACGAATTACATATTTCTGTCGTGTGGATGAGATTATTATCATTACATTCAACGCAATCGCAACGGGAAACGCAATCAACGTCAAAACTCCACAAGCTGGGATTGTTCTTACCATTGTCGAGATGCTCCACTGCGCAATATTATGAAACTCAAAACAATATAATTCAATGCACAGTGTTAATTTTACTTTAAAGTAGTAATATTTTAAATATTCTTTATTTCCAGTGAGGATTTAGAATATATTTTTGCATTGTCATCTTACCATTTCTTTTGGGACGTGTGTGTTCATATCTGTACATCGTTTGAACTGGGCCTTGTAAGGAGTAATCAACGTTTTAATCATATTTATAGGATAATCTTGGTGTATGCTTTCTCCGTATTTCTGACGAGTGAAGACTTGAGTGATTGGTTAGGTGAAATTCTTTGCATGCTGTACAGTAATGCCACTACCGTTGAATCCAGTAGCTCAATCGCTTGACTTAAACATTAAAGACAAATTTCACCATTGAGTCTAGAGCAAACGGTATGCGTATCATGGATTTATTCTCCAAATTTTAGCAGCTTTTTATTGTGTTCCTTCTATAGCCTAATATATCTTTACGCCGCATCGTCCATGCCATTAACGTACATGCCGCGTATAAAATTGAACTTGATGCCTTTGGAACAATTTCATTCTTGATCAATAATATTGAGGCATTGCTCCTGAGATTACCACTCGTCATGATGAGGACCTGAATTCCATGAGTCTCAGGTTTTGTGGTAGTAGATATTCTTTCTGGTGTACTGTCTACATCGATACAGCGTTCTCGGTACTCGGTACTCACAACATACTAATAAAATCTCCGACCACCAATCATATTCCACCCATGTACTGCGTGGAATATGATTGGTGGAACGTCTTCTGAAATATCCTGTAGAGTTACCTCTGTGCGCTGTATTGACGGTCGTCGGTATAACTAGCAGCGCTGAGCGCATTTGATATTGTACGGTAGTGTTCTATTGATGCGTATCTCGCTGTACCTCACTCCTCTATGCCTCGTCTCGCATGTGCCCTGCAGGGACGCCGACGATAAAACTCTCGTGACGCTTCGTCGCCGTGAGAGCATCGGTCTGGACCTCGCAGGAGCTCCCTTCCTCTCCCGCCCGTCAATGAGAGAAGTCGACCCCAGGCGCTTCAGCCTCTACCTTCCTCCTACGCATGCCAATTTTCCTGCTACTCCTACCCATCCTTCTTCGGCTTCTTCCACACCTACTGCTGTTCCCCCTTACTCTTGTTCGCGGTTGTCCTCGTACGGCGGCGCTTATATGTCCCCCCAGTACCGACGTTTTCCTCCCATTAGGTCGCAGCTCCCTCACTCGAGCTCCTCTGATGTAGCGCCTGCTCACTACCACGACAGGATGAGCGATTCCCTGAGTGAGATACAAGGCGACATCCAGAGACTGTCCTCCCAGCAGCAGCAAATCCAGGGGCTCATCAGGAATGGACAGAATCAGCAGTTCTACCTTCATGACCAGGTGAACGATCACTGCTTCACTTCGTTCCGTCCAGTAATTAATTGATGTTTTGATGTACATAAATTAAAACTCGTAAGAATGATGATAACGTCCTGTGATGTTCCTTCCATGATACACGTAAGAATGATAACATCTTCGATGTACTAAATCTATGGATGAAACTGAACTTTTTTGTATAGCTATTTTCTAATTCGTGATATTTTGTTAAAATAAGAATCAGTTATTCGTTGGTACGTTCGATATTGATATAATATATAGGCACTTTTATTTATTGCGTTGTCTGTGCAACTATTATTCTCCTAATGATCTGTATAGATCAAGCTTTAATCATGGACATTGTCATGTTGAAGCTTGGAAAATCTAACTGTTAAAATTCCTGAAAACGAAATCATGAAAATATTCAAGTGTATTAACGGTGAATGTGTTGTTCAGTCGCCCAGCGGGAGCGGACGACGGATGTGGGGTGACGCTGGCCCCGGTATGGGGGGCGGTGACCCCTACAACTCACCTTCATCACGACGAGCTCAGTGGGGCCCTGTCAGGTGAGGGTTGTAACACTCGTGTACTGCATTCAATTTTTTATATCTGTAAAATACGTTGTTTATTCCTTCGCCAATCTGCGTCAAGCGAGTCTTGGTCGGGTATCTCTTAGGAAATGTGGCTAGACCACGATGCTTTCGGAAGTGAAGGCTGGCAAATTGCTGCAAAACAATTGGTTTATATACACAATCGACAAATTTTTCATGGATGACCATGAAGGCATCCACAAGCAGGCATACTCTTCAGACACTAGCAGTTTTAATCCGTAATTTATTTCTAATAGCTTGTACGTCTTTCCTTCTTTTACACGAGTACCCGATTAATGGTCCCTATAATTTTCCATGAACACCTAATACATGATTACTATAATATGGATGCCTAAATTTCGGTACAGCTATAATGATTTGATATTAATTGAGCATCATGTTCAGGGTGGAAATTCCGAGTCCCTCTTCCTGATATTCAAATTTGTGCTAGAAAAGTTATTTAAAATATGCTTTTTTGAACAAGCAGGCACGCGGTTTTAATTATATTTGTCTATGTAGTTTGATGCCTTAATCTAATATCTACTCTCATTATTTTCTCATCTCTCAAAATTTTTTTCATTGTAATTGCTTTCACACTAAAAACTTTACTCATTCTATTGGTGTACAAAAACCGCTTCAGCTTTTGATTATTTTCATAATTTCCTAGATTTTTTTTTGCATTTTCAAGCTTCTGCCGCAACTCCCTCCGATTTTATAAACGTCAGTTATCTCTGCTTGTGGGCCTATGAAGTATAGGACTGATGGGTATATTGTGTAGCAGGCTTGTCATGGCACGCGCCTATAGTGCTGCCCTGTGTCTGCGGTCCAATATCGCCCCTTCAGTTATACTACTTTCAAAGTATTCAGTCCTGCTCTAGTTCTGTGATGTACTGCACTTTGTTGTGCAGTTTTGTCCCCACTTACTTGATGATTAGCATGGCTTGTGCTCCTTCACGTCATCAAGGTTGTAAATATTCATAAAATTGAACAGTTTTCACTATTGTCAGATGTTAGCCTTCTGAAATTATAGATACAATGCTTTCGTTTAGTTGCCTAACTCTCTAAAAATTCCTTTCTTTTTACTCTCTTCCTATCCTCGTACGATGCAGCTTCTCCTTAGAAAAATAACCACAAATTTGTAAGTAAGAAACGTTATAATGTTTGGACTTGTCGACCTTCAATTATCTTTGAATACCATATGTATATGCCGAGGAAATAAGGAGTTTATTTGATGCCTTGCAGCTCTTGCTGTCGAGCGCTTGACGACGAGACCAAGGGACGTGACAGACTTCGATGTGACCAAAAGCGTGACGTTCATCACTGTGACTTGAAGAAACACGGCAACCTTAAACCTGACGCTAAATCTTCTTATGACTCTCGTAGTGCTGAGAAGCATCGTGACTGCTGTTGTGCGCTGCCTGACTCATGCACGTGTTATACCCGACAAAAACCCATCAAAAATATGCAAAAGAGAAACAAGTCAAGCGAGTCAGCTTCAGTGGCTAAAGACACGGTTAATGGAGCTAGAAACAAGCTGCAAACTAAGAAATTAAAACGGGACGATATGGAGCGCCAGCAGTTTATTCTGGACAGACAGCGTCGACGACAGCGAGTAGTAGTACAGAGCTCTGACCGTAAGAGGGAGACGTCTGGAACACGTAAGCCCCGTAGCCAGAAGCATACAGAGGACAGATCCAAGAGACGGGAAGAGGACGTTAGTGTCTCTAAATCCCGACGCAAGAAAACTTCTTCGACTTCAACTGGGGCTGTTGAGTTAGAAACTAGGGTTGATAAAAGGAAAGATAGCTCCAAGCAACCTCAGATAGGATTCTTCAAACAAATTACTGGCTTCGTGAGGCCAAGTCGGAAGAAATAAATACGACATTTTCGAGTTGTTCTGTAGTCTAGTCTTAGAACAGTTGTCGCTCCTGTCTATTCATGTTGTTCTGTGTTCTTCCCGAGAGCGCTAAAGCGACGATACTTTCTTGTTATCGCAAAAAAAAAACGAAGAACTGACATCACCAGATCACAGTGACATTTACGGTTTTATTTGGTTCGAATATTTCGTAATGTCAATTTTTGACTTTGACTTTTATTCAATCACTGACTGATGAAAAGCGCAAGGACCTCTGTTTAAATCATTACAATATTAGTTTGAATAGTTACAAACATAAGCTTCCAAATACGGGAATCATAGAGTAATACCATCTATTCTCTTCTTAAACATAGCATTAAACATTTCTCCTTCTGCATTAGTTTGATTCCGCCTTCCTCCATGCATATTGCTTTTGTTTCTAGATTGTATGCGCTCTAAGATATTTGTGGGATCATTAATTTTCAGTAGCGAGTTACCTTTGCTATATAGCGCTCGTCCAAAAACCGAAACTATACTCATAAGGTCAAGTCCATTTTCTGTCTGAAGTTCCATGTTTAATGAGTATATATTTAAAATCATCCTTGCTCTGTTATCAGGAGTAGTTTTTTAATTACTCAACTGTTTAACTCGGAGTTTTAGTTATTGTCGAAGATCATTCATATTGCTAACAAATATTTTATGGCCGCGTTTAATTCTACGTATAGCAAATGTCTATTTGTACAGTCTGAAAAATGCTTAACCAATAAAAGACTCAAGACCTGGAGTTTTTATTGCCGTTGACTGTGACTCCATTGACTTACGCCAGTATATCGAACTCAGGTACGTTCTTCGTGACTCCGTTTAAAATACTATAATATTTGGAGTATTACTTGTACTTACCAAGTACTTGACCGGTGTTTTTACTGAGCCTTGCCTGGTCACTGCATCAGCACGCGTAAAAAGCGCATTCATAAATGACACAGTACGGCGAGCTGCTCGTCCATTTGGTATCAGGTTTCGGTCACGTTCTTTACTGAATTTATTTTCTATGGGTTTATATTTCTTCTCGTATTATATAATTTCTCTTATTGTATATTTATATTTCTTCTCTTATTTCAGAGTGTTTCAACGCTCTGTGCCTATGTATAGCTGACAGCCTAAACTGTCGGGTTACGCTGGTGTTTTCCTTTTATTTACGTAGTTTTAATTAAATTTTTGTTGTTGCGCCACCAATTTTATCTTCATCATAAATTTGCTTACTGTTATTGGTATAAACGTCGTGATTATTGGTATGATGGTCTACAATGCGTGGTCATATTGGGAGGTCATCGGGGCTTTACATTTTTATTGGGTTTTACTCTAGTTTCAATTTGTGTTGGGCTCTAGGTATTTTTATTCGGGTGGTCCTTTTGCTTTTCGTTTCGTGTTTGAAATGCATTACTGAATTTTTACCAGTAATTTGTTGGTTCTTCCATCGCTGAATCAATTAGTCGTCAGAAAGTTGTTTCACATTATTGCTTAACATATACGTGTTAACTGAGCACTGATTTTTTTTTTTATTTGAAACTTGGCTGTATTTGTTCTCTTTGATTTTATCTTCTCGGTGTGACAGCCTTGGGTCGACCACGCAGGAGTAACAGTTTAGTTTCTCGCGCGTGTTTTCGCTAATTGGTTTTTATTTACATTGAACCTACATGTATCGGTTCTCTCTTCGTGTTTCTTTTGGTTCTGCACGCAACAGAAGATTTGTAGCCGCGACTATCCGGCAAATGACATGTATGAGCTTGTACACGAAGATAGTATCAAGACCAGTAGACATAATAACGCTAACGCTACTACTTCCCGTGTCATTTGTATCCAGTATAACATTACGCCTAACACTAGCACGACAGCTAGCCGCAGTTAGTACATAAAAGTTATATTGGCCGCCACATCTGTCCTCTTGTACAAGCTTTATTAAAAACGAACGATTTCATCTCAAGAGCATGAGTCAGGAACTCATATGGTGTGCGATATTTATCTAGAAGCATTTATTTACATGGAAAGCTTCAAGCGACTCATTTATTTCTGCTGCAATTGAAACATATTATATTCTGGAATTGGAATATTCGTCTCATTCGAATGCTATGCTCAGTCTTCACCACAGCGCTCCCCGGCACTAGCTGCCACTAGTTAACTGGACGCTTCAATATTATCCTTCCAGCGTTAATTTCCAGCGATTTGGTGTAGCTTCAATTGTCTCGAGTTCTTATTGCAGTTTCACTCAAGGTTGCATATTCGTGTTATCTTAATATTATATTTTAGTTTGCTTTCATGTAGAACTATTTCTTTGGCTGCACTTAAGGCATAATCTTGAAGTTATCCTTCCTCATCGAACTTTCCTATTCACAATTGCATCCTATCGGTCCTTCCTTACAGCTTGTTTTGTGCGCTATTCCTGAGCAGGTGTTGGTACCGAGAAAAAATGCGTAGCTTATTTGCCCATGTGTCTGTCTCCACGGGAAACCTATGTGTCTGTGCCTGTGTCCCAAAAATGCCTATGTGTTTGTTCCCACAGGCCGCCTCATGATTACTACCAACATCCTGGATACTACGGCCCTCCTGGCGGCTACCAGCCTCTGCCCTCCCTACATCCCCAACAAGGGGGCTACGTGCTCCACCACTCACTGCCTCCACAGCAGGGGGCACCTCACCCCATGTATCCTCAGCAGAACGGGCAGCAGCAGCAGCCCTACTACGGGTCCCCCATGGGGCCTCATGATCCTCAGTACAGGGGAGGATATCCTCCTCACCAGTACCCTCCACAACAAGGTGCGGCTCTGCATTCATTTGTTAAACATCATTTATTTAGCCTCCTTTATAGGTAACTTAGCGTTGTAATTGTACGCTGCGTATGATAGAATATTGCAGTGAACAATAACGATATGAAGTACCTGGGCCGCATGCGAACTAAAATGAAGCTTTTCTATGCTCTACTACTTGTAAATTATTTCATGTGGAGAACTTTCTACTTGTATTTATTTCATATACAGATAATACCTGTATTATTGCATGTATTTTATTATCACCACCGAGAAACTATAGAGAAATAAATGCAGAAATGAGGAGCAGAAGGGAAATATCCTCATCGCTGGGAGAATTTATAATGGGAGACAACTAGAGTCTAATGCTCTTTTGCTTTCATTTCTTTTTTTAATGAGTGACTTCTTCATTTATTAAGGAATTTCTTAATTTCAATAATTTTCATTTTGCTATTTGTATTCCTTCAGGGATTACCTGATCTACACTGCAACTCTACTCGAACTTCATATCATAGAATAATTACTGAATGACATTCGTTCAGATGGACGAGCCCCGAGTGGACCGGCGCCATTCCGCCTGCACAGCGACGCTCCTGACGACGGCAGCTCCCGCGGCCCCGCCAGCCTGCGCTCCAGTGCCCAGAACTCGCCCAGCCGTCAGCCTGGGCAGCACCTCAACTACAACTACCCTCAGCAGTCCTACCCTAACCATGGCGGTCCATACAGTCCTCAGTATAATCAATCTCAGTCGCCATATGCTTATACCAACAGCCATCAACCCCAGCAAAACCGCCAGTCAGTTAGTCCAGGCCGCAGTGTCAAGCCTGATATGAATTCTGTGTTGCATGCCCCTGTGGCGGCGCCCCCTCCTGACGACATGGAGCCCCAGAACGTTTCGTTTATCGACACCTCGCAGAGCGGCAATGCCAGCGAAAGAACGAGCCAAGATCGCGAGAGTGCGAGCCAGGATCGCGAGAGACCATCAAGCCTGCCCCAGAACCAGCGTCCATCCCATAGCAACAACAGAAGTCGCGCGGGACGCCCTGAAGATGACGATGAAAGCCCCACGACGGAGCGACTGAAGCGCTTATCTATCGGCTCCGGTAGCCGCACCTACCGCATCCTGGGTGATGGGTCATCCCCCACACGCCCCGCCGTCGGCACGAAGACCTTCCGCGTGCCGACCAAGCGCGGCACGCCCGTCTACGATGACTCGGAAATACCGCAACCCAACGCACACCAACGCTCGCTGTCGCCGCCGTATCAGCCCGAGAAAGATGATGCCGGAACAAGTAATGACGAACTCATGGCGGACATCAAATCGGAACCGCTAAACGACAACGTCACACCCGAAAAAGGATTCTACATTTCGTTTGACGGCGACGGACCTACGAAACGCAAACCTTTGCTTAGACCCAAGAAATTCACGAGAAAGTCTTCCACTCCTGCCACCCCGGCGCCCACGCCCTGCAACGAGGACTTTACAGTCATGACGGTACGTCTTGCGGCTGTCTTTTTTACTACAATGAACCCGTTATTTCTATTTTTAAAAGTCATTAATCGACTTTATTACCATCTTTCAAGCTTATAGCTTCTTTTCGTAGCACTGAAAATTTTTCACGTTTGTTTGGAACAATATTTTTAATCTTACGTTCTCCAATTATTTGAAATGCTTTACTTTTGGAGTTCCTCCTTGCGTGTGGTTGCTTGTAGTTAGTTGCATGTTGCTATGCACTCGCAGATCAAGTTCAGTTTTTTGGAACATATTTAGTGTGTGTGTACTTCACGTAACATTTTCCTTTTAAACATCCGTTTTATTTTATTTTGTGTCGTGCTTCAAAGTTCTTTTACGTTGGATTAGCTAGAGCCGTAGTTAAAACTTTAGGCGGAAAAGCTCAAGAATTTTTTCCTCATTCAGTTATTTGTACTCTACTCATTTCTTCCTCTACTGGCAAACTCGTTTCCATCCTCTTATCAATTTACTTGTGATATCGTCCCATTTTACCAATTTTTTCCTAATCTGAATTTTTTAACTGTATTTCGTGCAATGTTCTGTATTGTACTGTATTGTACTATTTCTGTATTGTACTGCACTCCCCTCGTCCTGTTGCATCACTGTAATTAGTTGGTTTGATAAGACTCGGCAGTCTGCTCCGACACGTCTTATTACATACACGTTCTTTGGCCTAACTTCAAATGAGAATCTTGAAAACCAAACAGGATTAAAAGTAACTATATATAATGGTAATTAACGTTTGTGGCATTTAACAATCATAGCAATTTTTGAAATTGAAGTGAATTTGAACAAAAATTTTACGCTGAGGTGACGTAGCAGACTACGAGACAAGCACTTGTATTTGCACTTCGTTCGCTGGAGGCGTTAGTGTTATCAGCGGCTAGACACAACGTGCGACGTTGTCTCGTAAGTAATGAACCTAACGTCTGTCCAGGATAACGCTCCTCTGCGCAACTCGCGCTCCAACGCCTCCCTGGACCTCCTCACCCCCAGCTCTTACCGCCGCCCCTCCTCGACCTTTTCTCCCACCTCTCCTACCTCGCCTTCAGGGCCCTATTCCTCCAGCCTCACCCGCTCACCCTTCTCCCCCTCCCTCCGCTCGCTGAACAGTAGCGCTTCCCCACGGGCGAATGGGTTCCCTTTTAGTAAGGGGAGTGGTGGGGAGGAGGTGAGTGCTGACAGCACAGGGGAAAGCTGCGGCGAAGATCTCCCTGTAACTCAAGTCTTCAAGGGCTCCTCCACAGCGCTAGTGATCGGCGATGAAGCCATTAATGAGGAGGTGAGGGGCAGGAATTACTTCCGTAACTTCAGTCTACTTGCTGGACAACTGGAAGTACTTACCTGGATCTGCGGTATCAACAAATTTCTCAAGGGGCGTGAGCGATGCCATTCTTTGCGGCTCAGGAGTCAACGATTCGAGATTTTAGTTTGATTTGTAAATTGCTGAATTATAGCCTTCCTGTTGGGCGTCAATTATCGTAAATGTTACCATGGCTGCAATGATATGGAAAAAAGTCTATTAGTGACGCATCCGCAAAAAGTTTGAACGAACTTGTAACAGTTGATTTAGCAGACAATTGACTTAATTGACGAATCGGGCTGGCGAGTCTTATCGCGCCGTTCTCGATATTCAGGTTAAGTTGCCTTGTGACATACACCTCTCCAGCCCTCGGTCTACAACTTGAGACGTATGTGTAAGGTAGCAAGTAGTAACTGAAGCCTGATGCTTCCGCATCAATCTATTGCCTTGCTTATCACGTATGGTTTATTAATTAGAAAAGTAGTCACACTTTTTTTTACTATAGTTTCAATTGGTTTTAGTGATTTTGCACGATCTATTCGAAATTTATTTAAATCCTGCCTTTTTTTAATTTGTGTTTAGTTATTTAGCACGTTTTGCAATTTTTTCTCACTTTTGACTTTCGTGGCAAATGTAGTGTTGCTGTGTGCTGAACTTTCCCAGCATTTTTGCTGCAGGTATAACGTGCAGTTGTCCCTTGTAACTGTGCATTATAATTTTTCCTGCAAGCTCCGAAGGATCAGTGTAAGTCTCGTTATCTGAAAATATTTGTGTGCCGAGTTCAAGTTTTGTTCAACGCTCGGAATTCACTCAACAAGCGTGCCTTGAATAGTCATCAAACATTGAACGAGTTCTGAGGATTTCAACATTGATTCCTAGTTACTGTTTGTAATGGAAGACCTTTCGTTGAAAGCTTATAAAGTTCTAAGTTCCGAGAAATTCATTCTTCGTGACACCGATAGTTGATTGATTGAAATTTCTGTTTGTATTTGCAATCTACGTTCGATAATTGAGTGAAATTTATACCTGTATTTGCAGTCTACGTTCGATAATTGAGTGCAATTGATCCATGTATTTGCAGTCTACGTTCTCTGACATGGAGCGCAAGAAGCAGCGTCTGATGATCATGTCGATGCAGCGCAAGCAGCAGCAGGAGGAGATCAAGCGAGCCAAGGAGCTGGAGGCCGAGCAGCGGCGGGAGCACGAGAAGACCGTCGAGGAAATGAAGATGAGGAAGAAAGAAGAGGAAAAGCAGCGTCGCGAAATGATATTAGAAAGACACAGAATCAAGAAAGCCATCGAAGAAGCGGAGAAAGAGGTATGACTTCAAGATAGTACATTTTCTTACCTTTGATTTTAATCCCCTGCAACTAAGCTTACTTGTTTTCAATAAACTTAAAATTTATTTTTTCTTTGCTACTTCTCAATTGTTACTCAGTTCCTTGATCGCAAGTGAAGTTGATCATGTTCATTTTGCTAGATGCTTATCAACTTCTCATTCCCCGTAAAGATACGTTGCTTCTTCTCTACCTAATTCCATAGTTGTTGTACCACTATGCTGTAGTCATCATGGCTGGTATTCCCTACAACAGGGCACATACTACCAGCCCCCTGCATGGTACGTCATGGAGCAAGCCAACAGCCAACCATCTCGAGCTGCGACCGTCAGAATGCGCAGCAAACCTGGCGGTGGAGGGCGCCCGCGGCCCAAGACCATGTATGAGGGCGACGTCGCTGACGGAGAGAAGGGAGCACTGGGTGCTGCTAAGAGAACTAGGGGCAGCACTCAGAACGTGGCCGCCGCACCTGCCGGTGAGTTGTCCTCTCTCAGGTCATCGGGTGCTAGCAAGTTTCCTTACACATGTTCCTGAACCGCTGACTTATGTTAGGTCAGACTTCTAGGAGCATATTCAGCTTTCTTATAGTACAGTTGATGAGCTAGAACGTGTCGAGTTTTGGTTCCCCGGTAGACCTCTAAGATTAATTTATTTTTGATTGATTTGTTGTGAGGACCTGCTATTTATTACCGCTCTTTATCAACGTTAACTACGATAAAATGGGTTCAGCATACGAAATGGATGAAAATTTGTGGGGCGGTTTGGTCTATCGATAGACACCTTATAGCCTAGTAATTATTGCGTTCAAGTAAATGGTAACTCACCGAGATCAACGTTGGTAATGCGAGCTTCTTGACTGACGCAGTAAGTCCTCTTTGTGCGTTTGTTTGGACTCGTGTGGTCTCAGTGTCATTACTGCACGCATATTAAACCGTCGCAGTCCGTGCAAGTCGTGTTAAAGTTAATTTTTTGTGCTTATTTCCGCACCTGGTCTCAATCGTTGAGCAAAAAGTCCAGGAGTGTGTCACAAGAAACCTTTGCATGTCGTCGAGTTTTTTTCGTGTACTTTGCGATGCTCCACTCTGTACAGTTCAGGATTCACGTTTGCTCCATTGTGTAAGAACTTCCTCGTTAAACCATCCTGTCTAATGTTTCTGTGAAAGAGCTTGCGTCATATGTCATCCATCACATAGAGTATCGATCATCTTGTATTTTTTAGTATGCCTCACCAACGTTATCGTTAGTTTTTCCATAGTTTAACTCACTTCCTGTCATATGTTTTCACTTGTTTTCGCAACACTCAGATTCACGCACTTTTTTGCTTTATAAACTATCGTTCGTGATTCCTCACTCGGAAAATAACAGAGCTAAGAACCAAAGACGAAAACTGAGTTGATAATTAGGGCGTTAACGCGGGCCTGGTGCACACAGAGTCTGGCGGTATTCATAAGAGTAGCGGACGATGGGGTTCATCTCACTCGCTGTCCCGCGCTGCTGGACCTCGCGGATCTACAAACAGCCTCAGCGGAGGTACGTGTTATGGGTTACCTGCTGCAGTCTTGTCTTGCGAGGGTCTGAATGATGTAGTCTTTGACATCAGCGGAGGTACGTGTTATGGGTTACCTGCTGCACCCTTGTCTTGCTAGGGTCTGAATTATGTGGTCTTTGTCATCAGCGGAGGTACGTGTCCTTGGTTACACGCTGCAGTCTTGACTAGCTAGGGTCTGAATGACGTAGTCTTTGTCATCAGCGGAGGCACGTATCGTGTGTTATAAGAACCAGCGGGGGCAGCCGAGAATAGAATTTTAATCTGACGTAGTAGTTGATCCAAGATCGTTTTGTGTATCGTATGATTCAGTAAGAGAATGGTAAGAGTCCATTGGTCTCTGAGTCTTATTGGAAAATTTGTTGTGACTAATGTTCACGCTGGAGTTCGATATTGGTTATGCGTCGTGTTGTTGTTATTGTTGTTGTGGTTCCCCGGTCTCAATTTTACAGGAGATCCCCCTCGCACAAGTACGACACCACCGACAGGGGGTCGCTCCAGAGCTGTAGGGTCGAGGTTATGTGGTGGTGTTGTCTGAGGTCCTGCCAGAGCGGACATTCCAGGAGAATGTGAGTGATTGTGTGGGGAGCTCTCTGGCAGGATGGGCAGGTGTCTGTGTCTGCTTGGCCTATTCTGTTTGCGTATGTTTGTAGTGAGGGCTGGTGGCCGCAGCGAAGCCTGGCTAGGTGTACTCTCTCCAGTCTAGGAGCTGTGTTTCTGTGCTGCTTATGTCAGGTGGTGGGTGTCCAAGGACTTTGTTGTTGCCGGCCAGCTCCAGCGTTCTAAGTGTCATAATTGTGTGTAAATGTTTTTTTGTTTGTGCTGGTGTTGCCCTGGGGGGGGGGTACTGTGTTTAGTATGTTGGTGTAATATCTGTGTGGGATTTGCACTATTTGTCTGTGTGTAGGTGGGTGGTTGCGTAGGTAGTGGCACGGGTGTTGTGTGTTGTTTATGGCTGCGGCTATGAATTGTGTTCCTCTCATGTCGAGGTGTGCTTTTATGGGAAGTATTTTTGTTTCTGCATGAAGGTGTTCTATGGGGGTGCTTTGTGTGCAGCCTGTGACTATCCTGAGTGCTTTGTTTTGTAGTGTTTGGAGTTTCTGTATGTTTGTGTTGGATAGTGCGGGCGCCCAGGCGGGGCTGGCATAAGCCAGCACTGTTCTGATGAACTGTTTGTATGTTGGTGCTAGTGTTTCTTTGTTTTTGCATGCGTCGTGTAGAGAAAGACGCCATTCGACAATTTTATTATAATTTTGACGCGCTCATAGCGTCATGTGTTTTTTCAAATTTTATTATGTGATTGGCATCCCCTATCTAATGGACCTTAAATTGAATTTGGCTGTTAGTGCTTTCTTCTTTCCATTTTGTAGTTATTATACGGTTTTACATTAAGTTAATCGCTAGCGTAGGAGTATTCAAATTTTTCCAACCAATAGGGAACAAAGTGCACTTGCGGCACATGAAGCTTTCCAAGCTTTGAATCCCCCGATGAATTTACTTCCCGTGAAATCAAACCACTTGACCTCAGACCTCAATTTAAAGTGCAATTTTGAAGTCTAATGCGTAGCAGGTAACGGAGTAGACTATCTGAGTCTCTAACATGGAATTAATGACATTCAAGGGGTGCTCAAGTATTGCTGATCACGTCCATAAATATGCCTAATTAAATGTGAGTTGGGGATGAGATGCTATGGGGATGTTAAGATGAAGGTTGCTGATGAGGTTACTTCGAGGGTCGCTGGTTCATCTCATGGCCCGAGTTGTGACTGTTAGCATATTAATTGAACTCCGTCCCTTTCCCCACCCTTGGCTTCTTTGTAAGGTAATGTCAGATAAAGCTTCAAGTTCGTTTATCATCCAAGTGTGTTAGTCCCTCATAATGACCACCATGCACTCCTGCAGGCACGCTTATAAAACTTACCCTGATGCCCTCTCACGGTAAAATATTGTTTTTTTTTGTTTCTCCATCAGAAGTAAAAGTAATTGGCTGTTGTAGGTCACTTAGTTGTTTTCTGTAGTTATTGTTCACTTGGTTTTGTCAGTTTTACCTTTATTGAATCCATAAGCCCGTTGCTGCTAAAATTTTACAGCACGGATTGTTTCATTATTTATATTTTTATTTTTTTTTTGTTGTCATTGTTGCCCACGAATGCAATTTCACTTTAGCTCCTCTGATGTGCACTTGGAAATCTAATGCCTGTCGCTCTCGTGATGCTAGGCAGCTGAGTCCAGAAAAAGTTTCTTTCCCGTTAACCACTTAATATAATAACACTAGGAAAAAACTTGGGTCCCGGAGATCCCATTGTTACACATATTCATTGTTTCACAAACCCCATCCTTGTAATTTCGATGATATCGGGAATAACAATCAAAAGTCAATTGTTGAAGAAATACTTTCTGCTGTTAAGCACATGAATTCTTTATTTATGTGTTTTCTCAGATATTGAGCTATTTTGTGAGCCCACCTAGATTGTCATTGAAATCATCTGTAGGCCTTGACGCCAACCCTGACAAAAAGTATGAGCCTCAAGCTAAATTGATCACGAGAGCTGATGGCGCGTAACACGCTTGCTGGTCCCTGAATGTGGCGCCGTAACTCCCTTTAGATTACGGAAGCAGCAGCAGCAGCCGCACGCTAGAGCGCCGTGGTGGAGCTCGCCGACCTACCAGTGTCGTGGGANTTAACTTTATAAATAATTCCCTTCAACGTCACCAGTCTGCCAAGTCTCGTACGTAGTTATTATCTCTCTCTCTCTCCTCCTTGAGCTTCTCTTAACTTTAGTCGAGGGTTTAACATAGCCACGCAGTCTCCATCTTAACTAGCAGGTAAAGTGCTGCGCTTCATGAGAGTTGCTATTTTGTTATGGCTTCATATTTTGTGCTATAAAATATCATCTGCAACTCGTGTTTATTTATTTCATATATTTAATAGTAGAACATGATATTTTGTTTTAGATTGATTAGTACTATAAATTTATTTTTATGAATTTTCCTTCTCAACATGGAAATGTGATTTTGTTCTTGAATTGATGAAATTCACGATCAAAGTTTTTATTTACATTTAAAGTAAAGGAAAAGTCATTATATTAATTTTCATTATTCTAACAGTAGCGCTGCATTTGTTTTTCAGAGCCGTACGCAGTTAATACATCAATTTGCTTGATGCCTAATTTTTTGTGTTCTTACTAAATAGCTCTTAATTTCATTTAATTCGTTCCATATTTGGATGCGTGTAAACTTGGATGTTGTGCAGATGTATCATCGATCTTACAGAATTTGCGTAATATTTCGCATCAAAGTGTACACAAAGGTGCGACCTATCCTGGTTATATTTTAGCTCGTTTGGGTTGTCCATTTTCGGCCGAGGTTGTATTGGGTCGCCTTGATGTTCGTCGACGCATCCCTTCCCTCCGGAGTAGTTGTACTTTTGACTTAATTTCATAAACTCGCCCTACCTTTCTTTTCGGTCTCGTTGCCCCGCTCATCTGTCGTAATTGTTTTCATCGTCTGCTTCCTCATTTATCAAAATACGACACACATTGCCCAATAATGCTGTAGGCCTGTGTGGAGAGGAACAACCAATCTTTAAAAAAAATGTCTTGGGTGGATCGCTTCTTTTGACTACTGTTCCTGTCGGCTATGGTTTGGAAAATCCATACGAGGCTCTGTTGACGTTGTCAAATTATTCTCTGTACGTGTTCACACGCCATCATCGATAGCTATGTTAAATCACTAAGATAACAAACTAGAAATCGGACATCGTTAGTCCATATTTGACTTGGAATGAATGAACAGGCAGTAAAAGGAAAACCCGATCATTACATCAAAGATTCGTCGTGTTACTTGATATTAATGAACGTACCTCTTACGTCAGTGGTAAGAGTCGTCCTTGCATAGCACTCTTGCTTCATTATCCTACACTGCACAGTATACGGGTCACGTAGCAACCTGCCTCGCAACACTGACGAGGAGTCATCCCAATACCGAGTGCATTCCGCCGCCCGCCGTCCGGGTATGAACACCGAAGGTGGTGGTTCAAATCTGCGTCGGCCGTCCGGTCCGTCTTACAGGGGTGCGGGTGGTGGGTCCAGGAGGTATCGCTCTACCGGCAACCTCAGTGGTGAGACGTGTTCACTGTCCATCTTCTGTGACGTTCATGTTTGTTGGGATCCTTATTTATGGTTCGGTTCTTTCCTTTGCTTAGGAGCGTATGGTCGGTTTTCTTCGGGGTTTCATAGCGTTTCGGTTCGTGCTTGTTTTATGGTTTAACTATATATGCGGTTTGTCCTGGTGACAGGTTGCTTTGTTTGGTTGAATGTTTTTGGGAACTCGATCCGGTGTTCTTCTGCTAGTAAATCTTTATGCTGATTTGGTTCTCCGCACGCATGTCTTACCCTCATGAATGATGTCCCGCTTCGTGGAGGTTTTGTGTATATTTTTTCCTGTTAAAAATGCTCATAATCTGGGTCTGCTTAAAATGATTCAGAATTATTTAAGCAAAATGTTAAAATTTAAGATTCTTTACGTGCTTGCCTAGAAATAATCTCGCTTGCTGTAATAACGAACTGCAACATTTCATCGTTTCCGTGATTCTCTTTTTCGTGTTATGGAATACGTGTTTTAATACGGTATGGTTATACGATTTATTTTATAATTTGGTGCCTATGGTTTAATTATTTTAAGGTGAACACTTTTTAAACGTTATGTAAGACAGGTATGATATTGCATTGATGTACACGACGAAACCAACGCAGCTTGCTGGTTCTTCGGGTGAAATATTTTGTTTACTTCCTTAATTAGTTTACATAAGTTTCTTGTACAGGACGCTTGAATAATTTCAACTACTGTAGTGTTGAGCTTGCATTTATGCTGGTGCTTTTTCTTAATTGTGTCGTCGGTGTTATCGTCTGTCGGAACCTATTATATTTCCGGCTACTGAAGCAACGCATTTAAATAGAACAGTGAAGCTTTTTTTTTATGTGTTCGGTGCGCATTACCCTTTACGCTACTCGGCTGTTGAGTAAACGCTTCAGTTGGTCATGGTGTAACTATAAGGGTTTCCTTACTTTGATTGATGACTGGTGCTTTTCCGTTTACATTTTTTTCAGTATACTACAGTATTTGTGTGTGTTGAATTGGGATTATTATGTCCCGTTCTATGGCAATATTTTGGTGGCAAGTTCCTTCATAAAATGTTGCCAGTTCGCATGTCTACGATTCTTATGAAGAATAATGGACTCCTTCTTTTCATTATTTTGAGTGGTACTACTTAATTGTTCTGTTCTATTATACATTTTTACTGAAAAAATTTTGTTACTTTCTTATTTACATTACAATTTGTGTCAGTTTGCTGTCTGAAAAGGTTTTTGTTCACTCATTATCGTTTTTCGTGTTTCCTTTCAGGTGGCCTGCGCCAAAGAAGTATGTTATCATTTATTTTGTTTTCAATAATCTTTCATAGTAGACTTTATTCATCTTTCGTTCACTGGAGCTCTACGTTGTTCCCATCCTCTAAGGCATCCAACTGTGTAATAACAAATAACACGATTACAATTTTGTACCTCAAAATATTTACGAAATAATTAAATTAACAATATCGTAATAACATTAATGGCCAATGTTCGAGTTGGATGCCTGTAGCTGTGCTCCACATGACAGCGAGCCTCGTGTAACAACAATAATACTACCATTAGTTATCAATTTCCGCGCCAGCCTCGGGATGTGACTGGGGCGTGAATTCTGCTTGTGATGAAGCGTAGCATGCGGTATAGCAATTCTCACGGCAGTCGTTGCTTGGTCTTACAAAGTTACTAGTCATTTTCTTTTTTCTTTCTATGGTTGTACAATTAAAATGTGCTGAGCTAACTACTAACCCAAGGGATCGAGTTGACGCTTCTCTTTCGAAGCACAGTCTACTTACATAATAGCATTAACATTACTACACATAAATATTAGTGCTCCCCTTAAAACACAATCGTATATTATGTTATGTATTTGATATCATTATTGTCCCATAGCCAGTTGCTGTCGACCCTAACTATAACTACAAAGTTTTTATAGATTTCTACGATATTAGTAGTTTTAAAAATACGTAATCCGTGTACGGAATTAGTTGCTTTTTCACCAAGTCCTCAATCACTAGGCGGTTGAACATTAGTTTTTGCTTTGACTTGATATCACTCTCTGAGCGTCGTACCTCTCTAAAGTTTACCCCCTGTTTTCACAGCCTTATAAGCTGCTTTTAATTTATGTTTATACTTAATTTATTTGATTGTTAGTTCACACCATTCTTTACGTTTTGAGTTCATGACTTCATCGACCCGTTCATCTCATGCTTGAGCATCAAACTTTTTTATTCTTATTGCAAACATGCAGGTAATAAAATGACCTCAATGTTGTGTTGAATAAACACCAGAATTTTTAAAGGACGTTATAACGTGATGCACACTCAAGTCAAGAGTGCATCGTTATAAGGTGATACACTTTTTCAAGGTGATGCACACTGAATTTATTTGGTCTGTAGGATGATGATGATGAATTAGGTTATGGATAATCAATCGTTACCTTATTTACTCAGAGTTCCAAAAATTAATTCCAGTGATTTTTCTAATTCAATCAGTAACACAATATTTTTTTCTCGTCATCCCACTATCTACTCATAGTTCTTGTATTATCCATCTATTCGCTTATTTATAAACTCACAATTCGTTAGATGTTCCAATTCTCTTTTTGCGTCCGCTATCCACATTATATTTGTAGGTGTAGATAGTCAGGCTTAACTAAGCCCATTACCATCGAAGTGCCTTCCTCAAGCCACACTTACCCGTCTGTATCCTGGCATTCTATTTGACGAATTTCTGTCCCTAGCCTCACTTCGTCGGTATGCAGCAAGACGCCAGCGTAGTATAGAATAGAGGTCATAAATTCTGTCAGGTTACCAGCCATAGTCCGCTCAAATAACAAACTCCAGTAAGATTATCCGTGTTGGTCGCCGTGAATTTCAGCGACGTGGCATTTTTGTGTACCATTCTCATGACTTAATGGTTTGTGGTGAACCAGGCGCCAGCGAGCACGACAGCCTCGTGTACGGCATGAGTGAAGACAGCGGCCTGGGTCGCGCTACGCCGCCTCGCCGCGCCGCGTCCCCTGGCATGGGAGTGGGGGCTGGGGGAGGATCTACCCGCCACTTGCCGTCCCCCTCACAACCAGGCTCCCTGCCCCCCGGCCTCATCACGCGTAGGAGACCAACTCTGGGTGGTGGCTTTGATGACGCTGCCAGTGATATATCTACCACCAGCTCCACCATGGACTTCACCGGTACGAGTACTGCAGCGTTGTCTTATGACTGCAAATATGATGTTGTCTGATGTGTTCTTAGTTGCATTCGTAAACTGAAAATTGATTTTCATTCAAGAATAATCTATCATCGGGTAATGATCAGTATAAATTTCTAGAGATATATCATATATCAAGATTAATATTTTTGTTCATTGCAAAATTATCTTAGTTTATCCTACAATCAATGAGCTGATAACAATGACATTCGTTTCGTCTGTATTAAAACTGACAGATATTCTTTGATCCCATCGATTATATGCCTTATTTTCACGTTATTTCTAGCTGTGTGGTGTGCGTATTTACTATAGGCATATAGGCATGGTCATTCAATTTACTAGAACCTCCTCTAAGGTGAATAACATGAGTTAATTCTCTTCATTTAGGCCCAAGGTTATTCAAGCAGCCGACGTCGAAGAGCAACAGAAGCATCGTGCTAAACGCTGTCGAGTTCTGCGTGTTCCCTGGCGCGGTCAACCAGAACAGCAAGCATCGCGTCTTGGAGGAAATCGCGCGCTCGGAAGCCAAGCATTTCCTCTTTCTGTTCCGTGATGCTGGCTGCCAGTTTAGAGGACTTTACTCCTATAATCCTGAGACGGAAGAGGTCGACAAACTCCATGGCACCGGCCCCAAGAGAGTGACTGACAACATGTTCGACAAATTTTTCAAGTGAGTTAGGCATCTCGTCAAGTTTTGGCTCGCGATGACTACTATTGCTTTTACGTATATTTTTTCTCAAATAAACATTTCATTTATTTATTACAAAATAGATATGAATACTGTGTAACTCATCATGTGGAAACATTAATGTTTCTGCAAGTAGCTTCTCAAAGATTGAAAACTATTGATGTTAGTCTCTTGTATTTTTTTCATGATGTAATCGTTGACCACTTTTCCGCAGATTTGTCCCTACCTTCGGAAAGTTAGTGATCTCCTTTGATGTTTTATATTATCAGCTTAATTCAGAAGGCATATCACGCCTTTCTCGGGTCGTAAATACGCTAAAGTTAATTTATTTGTTCGCAGGTATAATTCGGGCGCTAAGAACTTCTCTCCTGTGCACACGAAGCATTTGACGGCCACCATCGATGCCTTCACCATCCAGAACTCCTTATGGCAGGGCAAGCGCGTCAGTGTCGTTGCCAAGAAAGACTACGCTCTGGTCATATAATAATACCCAGCTCTCGGTTGTAGGATAATAGTGCCGGAGTGAATGTCTTAGTAAGAGGCCTCACCTAGATCGTGGTCTATTTAAGGACTTTAGAGAAGTTTTATCAAACTACTTTCACGTTCCAGGGATGGTCTATAATTCCAGGGTGCCTCCACAGCAACATCAACAATGATGTCGTTGAGTAGGAAAGATCATTAATTGCTTAGCCTTATATTTCGTTATCGATGAAATCCAGATCAAAAAGAAGAAATGGAACATTAATTTTTCACGCGCCTCAGCCTGTTTTTCACAAAAAATTTCGTCGTCCAACGTTTTGGGTTTTCATCAATTTCATCAAAGATTAAATGATTACTATTAAGGTATTTTTAAGCTATCGTCGAGTATTTCATGATATGTACTGAACTAACACGACGCTCTGAGCGTCTAGCTGGACCTGATAAGAGAAGGTTGGTTGTGGCACGGACTCCGACAGTCGCTGTCACAGTACTAATTAGAATTGGGTGCCGCGTTCTGCTGCTTTTAACTTCACTTATTATAATACTTGTGATCAAGATGAACATTACATGTGATAAGTAACTTAAGGTAAAATGCCTATGTGCTCTGATTGATTATGCTGGATGTGACGTCGGCATGTGAATCGTCGCTGACCAATTTCGACAAAAGTCAATTCCCTGCGCTGTCAATTTTTGATTAATTTTTGTATTCATGTTCGATCGCATTTCGAGTTGAATGATGTGAAACACTAATTGGTGTTGCTGGGTATTTAGTTCGAATAATTCTATCCTGTTCGTTGTAGGTTTTGCATTGTATGTGTATATTTTATTTGTGATGACTTTTTATTGCCATTCCAGTGGAAAACATTCTATCAAGTCTATGAGATTATTTTTTTTTCGATCACACTCGAGAGTCATTTTTTGCAGACGCACAATCTGTGCATTTCCTTTCCTTAAAATTTTAAACTGGCTCTCGTAGTCTCTCCGCCAATTGAGTCAGTTTCATTCCATTCTCGGTGTATAAAATTTCTTCAAGCAATCTTTTCCATTCACCCATTCATTATGAGTGTTGCCTGCTTCCTGCGCGTCTCGTTCAGTGATAGTGAGCGTTTGTATTTACTGCTCCTGTATTTATGAAATGAAGTTCATGAGTTCCATTTAACTTGAAACATATTCCTTCACATGGTCTTGCTGTGACATCCACAATTATTCGTTTTATTCTCATTCATGACACGGAGTTAACAGAATCTCATTATAGCGCTAGTATTTGTCATGCTCATGCACATTTTTTTGTATCCTACTGCTTGAAGCCTTCAGTTGATATCGGGAATCGAACACCACGGTTTTTGTTGAGCAAGACACATTGCAAAAGCGTTTGATGTTTATTATCTACCGCTTATAAGTTAGTCTATCTCATGATTACTCTGATTTGAATGGCAGATCTTTTAACCCCCAATTATCAAACGGTACCCCTGTTCAAGTTCTGAAATAATTTCCTTAGATGAATTACTTTAATTTTTCTGATATTTTCTACGCCTTTCACGGATGCTAAACCAGTTTATGTTCAATTCCGTCTGCATCCGTACAATTTCTCTGTTCACATTCAGCGAATTTGGCTTTGGATAACTCCATCTTCGTAGCCGTTCTCCGGCAATAACAAGATTTGACAACTGAATGAATCCTCGTGAATTTTCTTCGAATTTCTTAATTCTTATTGTTTATTTGAAGCCAAGCATGCGAATTATTTTTCGCTTTCTCTACTCAATCGATTCATTCATAGGTTGCCTCTTCACAATTGGAAAGGTTCGAGGTTCGTATGAAATGTCAAGTGCTCTAGAATTCAGGTGTTTTGTATGTTTTTTGACGATGTAATTCAACGGATTTCCATATCTTTCAAATAGGAATGCAAATGTTTTCAAATTAGCCCCGACTGTTTTTTGTTTGTCTTTTACTGTGCTCAAGAAAAATTAACTTCCTCTCATAAAATTTCTAGTTATGGTTCACATTCCTATTAGTGTCTGTATTGACATTAATTATGTTGCACTAACTCACTCATTCAGATCAAAGTTTGACCATAAGTAACGATGACGTGCCAACCTAACTTTGTGACCAGCGATTCTATCGTCATCTTCATTAATTCCCTAGCGCCTTCTATTCGTTAAGAGTTGACCGATAATTTCGCTTCATATACGATGCACTATGTTGAACAACTACCGCTCAGATATGCTACTCACGCTCGCTCCGACGATGAGTAGAGAACGACGAATAATGACGAGGAATTTGACGCCATGGCCGAATTTTTGACTCGTGCAGGTCTTCATTAATTGACGTGACCTCAAACATTATTCGTCGTCTTCGTAATTAAGGATTAACCGTTCTAAGATTATTATTATTATCCTAATGATTATATGTATTAATTCTAACCAAGGTGCTTTAATTCGCTCCTAACTGGCCGCCAACTTTGGTTACACACGCTGCGTTTCTCCCTAACTTTTAGCTTGTGTACATTTGCTGTACAGAAACAAAGATGATTGAGATGCGCCGCTGTGCACTGGACTGGACTATTTTTAAAGGAAGAATTAACGCTTGTGTGAGGCGTTGTGATGAACCTCTGTAAATATTATTGTTTTTATATTTATTGTCCCCACCTTAAGCGAGAGTGGGGCTCATGATCACGGTCCAGTGTATGCTTGTTATCAGTTGTAAACAAAAGTCTTTTATGAAGAACTTCTATCTTTACCCTTCGGTCTACAACTGAGTTTTCATCGTTACATGAGAGCTTGGCGCGGCTTTGGACGGTAATTTCACTAAGCTAAACGAAAAATATTTCAAAATCGTACCTTTTCACACTTATCACGATTTTGATATTAATTTCGAGGTCGACTAGAAAATTCAAATTGACACGGCTGAAGTATAAAGTCTTTCTATTGAGGTAAAATCATACAAGTTCGTGCATTGCTGATGTATGTTTCTGTTGGACTCCAGTTCATTAATTTTATTTATCTCGTTTTTATTGCTATTATATTTTATCTAATAGTTAGGAAAGTGATGGAATGATCGGCTCCTCCATTTATATTTATAATACAAGTTTTGTCATACGAGTATGCATGTGGGAAGGAATAGGTGAAGCGCAGGTCATCAGGAAAGTATCTAAACGGAACTTATTCCCGATTATCCCCAGCACTTCAATGTGTTTACGTCCGGCATTTCAACTTTTTTGCCTCCACCATTTTTAAAATAACGTGAAGGAGATGATTTATGAGTGGTTTTTCTTTGATAAAATACAAATTATTTACTACAGGGGAAGGAAGGAGCGTAGGGTTGCGTGTACTCGACAGCAACTTTAACGCTGCAGTGGGGGCGTGTAGGGAATGTTCCGTCGTCCACGAGCTTCAGTTTTTGCGTGAATTTGAACTGAAAATGTTGCTCTGTAAATTAACAATCGAGGGCTTGAATCCCAAATTGCAGACCTACAAAGTAGTAAGCAATCTTCCTTAAATAAATAGGCGAAAAAGAGGGATTCTTGTCAATCCAACATTTATAATACTCTTATTACAATTTATTCGGGTTTTATCAGAAAACATTGACGAATGTTGCAAATAAAATTAATTCACAATGATTGACAGACGTGGCCCCTCTTGATTAGCAAGTCAAGGGTCATATCATTGGCCATCTTCTTGCTGGCCAAGGGATAGCCATAATAAAATACCAGAAAACGTCCGTGAAACCGTGTTTCTACTTTCTTTTAACACTTAATTAAGTCGCATAAAAAACCGCCGGAAACAATCAAATCTTTATAAGCCGTTATGATACTGTAGCATAACATTTCTTAATTAGCACCTTTTCTGTGAAACTAATTGTCCACAACTTTTTGTTCACCGAGTCTGGACAGTCAAGGAAGAGTATCTCTGCATCATATAGACAGGCAACTCTGAAAATAACACTTTTAAAACCGTAGAATCTATTCTAAATATATGAAACTAGCAGTTCACAAAATTGCAGTTTTTGCATCGATTGCTGAGGACAAGAAGTAATCTTATTTCTACTGTGTTCAATCCGTCTAGAGTTTGGTCGAGTTGTGTTTCCTATTATTTGTGCTGAAAACTTCCTGATGAACAAGCTTGCGTAGATACGACAGTAACCAATGGGATTTTTACCCTTATTCTTAGTGAAACGTCGAGACTGCTTACAGTATTACCCTGCCATAACATATCTTTTTCTTTGTGGGTGTCCACACTGTGTGGACGTCACAAGTCTGTCAGCAGGTTGACCGTTGTGCCTGAGAGCTTGTGGCTCCCGTTATTCCACCGTGTTTCACTTCGAAAATTTTGATCTAAATTTCGTTCTAATTCACGTTTGTGTCGTGTCACGTCTCCCGGGTACAGTGGAATATTAACGTTCAGTTTTCAATTTTAAGAAGTTATGTTATCAACGTCAAAATTAATAGTAATTTTCTAGCCAAAACTATAATTCTCACATAATAAGCATACCTTTATCTCCTTCAAAGGAAGCAATGAGAATTCTAGCGCTTCTTCCACTCATAAAATTATAATCAGTTGACGCACGTGTGCCTGGCAGCGACTACCCGGTGTAGCTGCAGCCGGGCTCAGGCTAGGTGACGTGCAGGAGCCTCACTGTGCAGTTGCCTGGTGTAGGTGGAGGTGTGTGGTGTGGCGCGCGTGAGCGGGCCGGCTCAATTTAAACAAAGAATCTGAACACGTGAAATGTGCAAAATATTTACCGAAAGACATGGTGAAGACTTGAAATTGAGTTCTTATTTTGTGGTCTGATGAAACATTCCATGGACTATTGGCGTAATTTTTAGTGTGTGTCACCTTTTTTGATTGCAATATGTGGCAATTAGTAGGTAATCAGCATACCTTAATGACACAAGTTAATTCTGGTCACTAGAGCAGCTGTCCTGATGTAGGTGTTTTTTTTCGTGTCGTGAACTTTCATTCATATTGGCAATTTTCGTTGATATTCTGAATCTGTAATCTTGTTAGATTAAAAAAAATTAACTGACTTGCGACTGTGAAGAAGTCTTTGTTGCGCAAAAGAAATTCAAATAATACAAGAAAATTCAGATTTTAAATATCTGTCTCCAAAACTGAGAATTTTTGCTGTTCTAAATTAATTTCGAAACTTTGACATCGAACTAGACTCGAACTAAGTTGCAGGCATCGTGAAGCGTGAACCTTTCTCCATTTGTTAGCACTCATCGCCAAATGCAATTCCTCTCGGTTTAAATAGCTAACAATATGTCAATTATAAATTGCATTCCGTTTATAAATTGTTATTCGATTACAAGTTTTTCGACTCTTCTACACTAATAAGTTTCGTACCTATTTAAAATTGACCAAAATTATTCACAACATTAACTGAGTTTAAAAATTGAAAACTTAAATTTTAAATCCATTGACCCCTAAATTCTTGAATGCTAACCTCTGTCAGCCCGATTGATATTTTTTATCGGGTGTCCGAAAGCTCGAAATGTTGATGAACCCAAGCCTGATCCTGCTTCAAAGGAAACATAAAGGCTTAACGCCCCTAGAAAGTCCTGATCTTGACGTTTATTTGAACAAATGATGCAGTTAAATCTTCGACGAACTCCTTCATTTGCGTCATGCAAAAAAGACGTGCACTAATTTGAGTCTTTTCAGCTCGTAAACGATGCCTCAGCGTACGGAAACAGGATTTTGAACAAAGGAGGCGGCAATTTTTTCGGATGTTCAGGAACGATCATTTTATCTCTGCTAAATACGTGTAAAAATGGTTCAAATTTTCGTCCATTTATTTATCTGTCGCGCTCTTGTTCATGTGCCGACAGAAATGTAGTTTTGGATATATTAATGGAATCATGGTAGTAAAATTATCGTGTAGAAATTTGTTGAGAATTAATTTGTCTTCTCGAGAAGTATTTAACGCTGAAAATGCTATTAGTAAGCCACATCAATAACAAAGTTAAGTCATATCGCGAGCTGCATTCAGTTGTGTCGTGCGGATGTGAGCTGTGAGCCCTGGATTCCACGCGGTCTGGGACCGAGCTGAACAAGTATTACAAGCTATGCCCGGCATTTGCTGCCGACGGTATTGTCTCGTGCTTTAATAGAGATAATATTGTTAGCTTTTAGCCTCCATTCAATCCAGGAAAAGGATGTTGTCTCGTTATAACTGCAGACGTTCTGCAGCCGTGAGTTAGCACTGCATGAGACAGGATTTTTTCATGAAATTAAATGTTAAAGACGTTTTTATTTCAAGTTCAAGCTAGGAGGATGCAGTCTTGCATAACTGGGATATTACTATTTTTATGCTTGATATTGAAAAGAGTGGTGATGGTTGCTATTCTATTCACTAGTCTGAGAATTGGCTTTAGGAAGATCACATTTTAAGTCTATAGGTTGCTCAATTCCCTTTGTTGCGACTCAAGAAATTACCTTTAATAATTTTACTTCTCTTGTATGCAGATACTGTAGTCTTTTCCTTTAATCATGTTTGATGATTGGTGAGGATGTTGGATTTTAAATGTAATGAATTCGTGCATGAATCGCCGCTGTTTCAGGTCCCAATTTAAAGTCTTCTTCCAATGTTTTAGTTTTATTCTGCGGACCACATAATCCGATATTGTGTTGGCATAATTATTCATCGCTTTTATTTTTTCACTGCAGAATAACGTTTTCTATTGATCTCGTATGGACTATGCCGAATTGAACTTAAATATACCGATTGATGATTGTTTTTTAGTAATGGAGGACAGCACTTTTGTCAAGTTTATTTTGCCTGTGAACAATACATGACGTATTTCCTTTGTTTAGTTCGCATGACTTAGGAATGGCCCTAATTTCTGTTCGAGAAACATCAACACTGAATTGCATTCTGTGAGCGTAAATGTGTCATTTTGTTCCGCTTCTGATGGTAACTATAACCCCAAATTCAACGTGCTAAAATTTCAACGAGACAACCAATACCTCCTCTAAATGACTTTCCTTATGCTTTATATCAACATAAATCAATAAATTATCAATGTGAGCATTGTTCTTTTCCAAAGCTTGTCTCCTCTAAATCTTCAGAATGTGCCGGTTCAACACCGAATGTAGACGCTTTCACGTCCCGCGATTTCAGTCCGTCTATGTAGCGACCGAGGGCAGTCGTGACAGTGCAGTGCTTGTGTCAAACCTCCTTCTAACTTTTTCAATCAAGACAGTGGAATGATCGTGACGATTAAGCTCTAAATCATCTGGATATCGGAATCTATCTCGATAGTTCTCTCTATATGCACATTTTGGGATGTTGTTGCCGTGAGGCAACAAATCGAAGCTCGGGCTTCTTTATCAGTTATTTTCGAGTATTTTATTTTTATTTCAATGTTTATATTATTTTAATTGCTGACCATGCAAACTAAACAACACCTTGACTTTTGCTGCGTAAGGTGTTTTTCTTGGCAAAACACAGCAAAAATTTCGCGAATTATAAACTTGTTTTCTGAAAAAGCTAACGATGCGTGCTGGATGTGGCTACCAGATAATGGCGTAACAATATTGTGCCAAAATTAACGTGAGAGCAACCCTCCTCATGACTCCAAGTTCAAAAATTAAAATTATGATGTTGATTCACGGTTTTAATTTTCAGTCATTTATTGACAAAGTATAAGCCAAGAAACAATTTTGCCTGTGAATTAGAGCTACAACGCAGCCATGGCACCTAAGGTACCGAGATGGTGGATAGATTAAATTACTCGCAACTAGTCTCGAATTTAAGCTTTCCTCTCCCAATGAATGCAAGAGCACGCTTCCGCCCATGGGTCTTGGTGATTCAGAACGCGTCTCAATCAATCTGATACAATGAGTTCTATTACACTCGGCAAGTGAGCTATTTGGAGACCATTTGTCGATGATTTATAATAGAGAGCTATAAGCTCTTGTTTATTATATACTACCTAATCTCCATGGCAAAAGATGGAAAATATCACTAGCTGACTTGGACGCCTTTTAATTTTTCATTTGAGGCATTACATAAGTGGTAACATACATATCTTAATTCCATATGCCTATCATAAATTTGGTCGCGTTGTTTACAAGAGGCTAATTTTCTCAACTAAAGTCTTCTTATCATAATCTTTAATAATTATTGATTGGTGTGGTAATGTTCAAATTAAGGAGGTATGCTGTGGTGAAGCTCGAATGTTTTATTTTAAACCGTCTGAAACAACCTATTCTAAAACCAAAAAAAGAAACAACTCTGAAGGATCAATGCTGACTAAGCAGGAATTGTTAGCAGCGTTAGTGCAGAATTTTTGTCGAATGTAGTTTATACGCCAAAAACTAAGTGTTAATCGCTATCCAGTGTTGTTCGGATCTTTTCATTATCTGATGCATCGAAAAGCTCAGAATCAAGCACTTCAGGGGAAGATGCACTGTCCAGTGGTTTTCCGAAGTAGTCATTAACAAGTGTTTTGATGGAATTTTCACCATCTCTTGTGTTACGGTGATAGTCCAGCAACTTGCAATGGTAGTCACAATCCAGTGTTGTTCGGGTGCAGTGACTTGAAGAAGGCCATATCGCGGCAGGTCTTTACGTGTTCGGAACCTGCACCCAGCAGTGGCAAGCAAGCACGACGTGCGGTCGGGTCGGTCACGGCGAGACAGCATAGAACATTGCCATGAGAAGTACTAAGGTTATGAGGAGAAAGTCTCTTGTTGGCCCAAATTCTGAGTGCAGGTGCAAGCGTCAAAGACCCACGCGACTCAGGTTCTTCTTGTCACGAAGCGAGCTGAAAAAATTGTCTGGGCTTGACAAATGTTACCTAATAGTTTCGAGACAGATTGAATGAGGCTAAAATTGAGACTACATTAAATTTGTGAGAATTTTCAGTAACTAAAAAGTGGCAGTGACCAAAATTTTTATTAAATTTCATCGCGTTCAAAAAATTGTGCTTCATCAACAATTATCAAAGTCAACTAAAGAGTGCGTATAAGCATGACAATGCCTTATTATAGTATAATGTATACCATTATCATCTTTTAAAGACACAAAGTAAGGTAGTTTCATTATCGCTTTATCTGGCCAAACTCTCCATCGACGTTCTTGTCAGCCAGAGAGAAAACTACGAATCTTACCGTTCATGCTCACACAACTTTCCTTATTTATTTTAGTGAAACTATGAAGTACCAATAGTTTGCACTATTATTAATATCAATATTTATAATCAGAAGGTACTGGTGTGGAACATGTTACTTATTTGTTTTATGCTATTCTTAAATATTTTCAGGCTTGTTTAAGTATTTCACTCTTATTTTGAGAACAAATGAGCCCAGTTTCGTGCTGTTTACTTCCAGTGTTTACTTTTATTTTTAATTGAAATAGAAAGTTTGATTTAGAGTTCAAGTGTAAAAATTACAATCATTCGTTTTAGGTAAAATATTTGAGTCCATGTAACTTTAAACATTGACATCTGCGCATTCACAGCGACTTCTTTGTATTTTTCATCTCTTGGTTGGTGGTTCATTGCTTAGATTTTCTAGTGCATGGAGAGGAAAAATTTATTTTATCGTACAGTTTCTTTCTACAGCTGAAATGATAGAAACGGTGAATGATAAAATAGAAGTCTCGATAGTTCTGCGAGCGAGATATCGATAAAAAGCTTCGTAAATATGTCTTAAAATAAAATGCTCAACAGTTATCTAGATAATGAGTTAAGAAGAGAGAGTTCATACCCAGAGAGCCACCGGAATAGCCTTTGTGTTTTAAACTTTCAAGTCAACCTCGAAATAATGTTGAAGCACGACATCTTTGTAAATCCTTTTCAGGAAAAGTCGAGTAGTAATTGTATTTTTGAAGCATTTATTTGACATGCCAGGTATCATGAGAGAAATCTGATAATGAGTCATTCCTTGGATCTTCCATTTCAAGAAAATCACATCAATTCTGCAATCGATATTTTTGAAGTAAGGGCGAAACTGCAATTATAGTATTGAATATTCGTAGATACTGGTACTATACACAATTTCTAAAATAAGAATTGAATGTATAACTTGCTAATTAGTAGGTAAGCAAAGAAACGTTTGTGACTGATTAAAATCATTTATCGTGTCTCATCTTATTTCACCAAATATCATTTTAAATTCATTTTAAATTGACAGTAAATAACGGCTTCAGTTGCGATATATATAGCTGCGGCTTAGTTGCATATATTTTATAGAATATTTTTCAGCGAGTAAACTTTTGTTTGTCGACCGAAAATTGCATCGAGGTGATAGTGGAATGGGTAAAAGTCGCACATTGTGGAGCCTCGACTTCCTCATTTGTTAGTGGTTGATGATTAGAAGAAATACGGTAATTGTTTAATTAATAATATAATTGATAATGGCAACGATGTTTCCCAAATTCTGAGACATTTTGACGTATCTGTGTGAAATGAGATAATGTCACCAGACAATTAAAACAACTGCTCATTCCACCATGCCACTAAGTTGAGACATGTTGATAACCTGTTCAAAGTTGATTTGAGATCTGAGTTCACTTTACCGGATCACGATCCAAGCTTTCCAAGCAGATTTTCCGACCTGCAAATCTGCCATTGTTCTCAAAATCACCGTATGCTTTTGCGTATTCTTCCTGTTGGTTGCTTAAAAAGCATGCATTCGAGGTGCTCGCTCCACAAGTCTGCTTGTAATCATCCTTTTATCAGGTTATGGGAAATGAGAAGTCTTGGGGCGACCGGTCGCCCGGACCTGTTGAGCTGCTAGACCTGCAGGGATGCCGGGCTCATAACCTGCTAGCGCGAGTTCACTGCCGATGATTATCTTCACAATACGATCAGCTCGCCACATAAAACGTTTGCAGTTAAACCCTACAAAAATAGCTCGTATATCGAGCGAAGGAATTTTTTTGTCATAAGTTTGTTGGCACCGAAAGGATCTGGTGAAACGAAACACTGCGAGAGTGGCTTGTGTTAAAATTATCGTATACATGCGAACCCTCCGGCAGAAAGAAATGATTGTGTCTCATGATTTTATTTTCTGACGTTTCACTGCATTAAGTGGACCTTTCATAATAGTGGACCTTTCATTATTGGGTTTTAATTATCCATTAATTAGATTGCGTCTCACAAAGTACAACTTTAATGTATGTGATTGTCTGATCAATCAAAATTTATTGCAAGTATTGTGATATACCTTATTTGTCAGTCGCGTGAGAATGCTGGCAATTTTTTTCCGCATCATGTTGTATTGATGACAGCTATCAAAAATCGTCTTTAAGTATAATATCAGTTTAAATTGGTAATGAATAGTGCACAAATCTTTCAGATTTCAGTAAATCTGCATTTATTGGACTGAGTAAACAATTGTGAATGCACCCATTGGAGGTGGTGGTGACGCTGCCTGGAAAGACTGCCATGGATGCAGAGGTTACTCCAGGTCGCTCGATAGTTCTGCTTGCGATCTCCAGTGCAGCGTCTGAAAAAAAGCAGCGTCTTTGGTGCTCGGCTTAGTACAAAAGGAAGAATGTTAAGAATAAGTCTAGTCGTAAATTGCGACTCCTAATTTATCGTAAAATCGCAGCATGCTTGTGCTCAGTTTTGCCAAGAATTACCTCGCATTGTGAGTACTCTTTGTTACTTGTCCGTCATTTATATTGTGGAGCATGTTCATTAAGAAAATAACCCTCGAAACCTCTTTTTAATCAGTGTTTTAAACTGATAATATAATAATAAAGATGAACTGGTCCTGTCTCACCTTTTGATGAACTTAGATGATAATGGTATACATTATCAACGGTAACAACTAGATTTTGCCCATAATCCTAAATTTAATGAACGTGGGCGATATTGCGTTACCATATTGTGCTACATACTTCGAGTGGAATCGTGTTTCAAGTGCGAGTCTCAATTGAATCTGTTGTGCCTCTGCCTATAGTGTTTGAGCTAATGACATTTGCATTCCGAAGATTGAATGAAATCAAGACTTGATATAATTATCAAGTCCCGCTAAAATTCCATTCTCTGCTGCGTTTAATCACATTTAATAGCCACAAGACAGCGTTAATGATTATAACGAAGCACACTTTCGCTGTCATTTGACTTTATCTCTTTAACGACAGGAAGCAAACACTTTGCGTTTATCAGATTTATCTTTTCATTACGAGTCTAGCTGTCTTGGTTAACAAACGTTGAATTTAAGAAAGGATCCCAACTGACTGGAATAGCGGTGTAGTGCTGGTGGTAACAATACATGTATTTTATTCGCGCAGTTCTGATTTTGATGAGATGACTCGTACTAGCAATTCATTCAGTGGTGTGAATCTTTTTAAAGAAATATACCTATCGGTCGTCCGAAGAAAATATTTAATAAGAAATAAATAACGATCACAGATCATAACGTTTTCCATGCGCGTATAGTGTGCATGCACTAAATTTTCTCGTATAATGATGAATGAGCGTGCGATCGCTGCCAATTAATAGTTGCTACAAATTTTGCTCGAATTCGATTCTTATATACAAGAATACGCTCCGCTTGATTATACTAGCTGTCAGCAGCGAGGCAAACAAAGAAAGAGATTCTTCAAGCTTTTAAAACAAAAAGAATAGGAGTGCTGCTTGTGCATCCCTTTCATGGTTTGATTCTCAGATAGGCTTGAAGTGATTCCTTTTCAGTTTGCCGTTGCGAATGGATATATACTGCGCGGCTACACAAACTTTTAAAACTTTGAGCCCCATTTCGACTTATTTTCAAGGTTTCCTCCTCGCTGAAAGTCAACTCCAAATTGCGGCCTTAAATAAAAGTAATGATAGCCAAATGCATATACAGGGGTTCAAGATATGTGATAAAACATTACATACGTAGGAATTTTGTGATTTTTGTTGTAGGATGCTGATTAATAAGAATCTCAGCTTCTATAGAAAATAATCGTACGACGTTCTGATGGAACAATTGCAATGCGCATTAAAATAATTTTCACTTTCGAAACTCCAAGCAAGTTTCATGGCACAAGATGAACTTCTTGAAATGAATTAAAAACCGCGCCACTTCCAGGTTATGATTTAAAATTATCCATTCCAAGTACCTTTTTATGATCATTGATCTTGTTGCTGTTCTTCTTTATTCCTGTAATTTTCACATCTAATCCCACATTGCCGAGCAAATTTCCGTCGTGAGCGCATGACAGCGATTTCTGTGGACTGGCATTCAGATGGCAAACCCTCAGTGAGAGTATTTCTTTCTGAACTCTTCACCCTGGAACTCTCAGAGCCCATTTGAGGATCCCATCTTGAGAGCTTTGTCCGTTTTACGATCAATTCCGCAAATGTGCCGAGTGTGAGCTAAACGAGCATACGTCCGAAGGCTCGCGCTCACTCGTCGGAAGACGATAAAAGCTCGCAAAGTTTTACAAAAAGAAGATGTTCTAGGTAATGCTAGGCTTAAGCAAGAGTATCTGTACTTGATCACTCGTCGAAGATCCTGTAAAACTGTCGGCTTCGTTTAATGACTTTCGTTTTCGCTATTCGTTGTGATCGACTCATGTCGGTTTATGGGGGATTAATGTAACCGCCAGTCGATGACCTTCGTTAAAAAAGTCAATTGCCACGATATTCTCGTGTAGCCTTGCGAGTCAAAAATCGTCTTCATGGCGGTAAGCTGAGAAACTTCGGCCCAATGTTTCACAGGTCGGCGTTTTTCGTGAACGGTACTTTAAATAATAGAGACGAACTAAAATGTAAACTTTTTCGACCTAGTTCATTTCTGCATCGCCTATGAAAGTTTATGACTATTCTTCAACAAAAATGAGTTGAATTATCAGCCATGATTCGTATTAAGAAACGTCAACGATACATGACATCAAAATTGATCTAACGCACACTCTCTCAATCAACAACTCTTTATGCACCTAATATTAACGAGTTAGTAGCTCAACGTTGTGCTCACAGCCTCAAAATGAAATAATATATCACGTATTCCATCTGTCTCTTCCACGCTCAACTTTACCCTGCAAAACATTTATTTTGACGAGTGCGAACAAAAGTGCCATGCAAAAAAATTGTAATATTGATTTCTGGTGTAACGCTGTTCCGCTGCGTTCAGTTGCCCTGAAATTTCGAAGTGCTTCTCAAGAAATAACTAAACGTTAAAAATAAATAAAAGAAATAACTAGCGGTTTTATCTCATAGTTAGGAATTTATTTTAGTGCCAGCTAAAATACCAAATTAATTCAAAATTCCGCTCATTTCGCAATTGATTGTCAATTTATTTTTCTGTAATGGAAAAAAATCGAAAAATTTCATGTATTTGCATGAGAACTATTTCATTAAATTCTCCTAGTGAATTAAAATTCATCTTCTCCTTGAAACTGGAAATTTTACATTTCTAATGAACACTTAATCTACAAAAAAATCGATATCCTTAATTTTAGAAAAATCTTCTTTCGTCCCCCCCCCCCGAAAAAAACCTGACTCATTCCGGCCTGATGAAAGTCAGCAAACCAGGAGCTGTTCTTCCTTTAAACTGTAACTCGTGTTTTGCTTCTTAATCACCAGCGCTCGTAGAAATAACCTTCATGACCTCTCAGCGCCTTCTTTGCCCAACTGATCTTGCGAGACTTCGATAGTGACGGATTCTGGATCAGAGGTCAACGTCGTCTCTTTCATTACGCACGCAAAACCTTCCACCATTCCTCCTCTGAAGAAATTCACAGTAACGGCAATTCCCTGTAAACGGAAGCTAAAAAGCATTTGGTTACAACAATGTATCGTTGCCTTTTTTAATGAAAATTAGTTTGTTTGCATTCTTCATGACAGTTCTTGGATTTGTGGCACTCCAATGTCGCAAGATCGTAATAATTTTCCATGCTTTTTTGCTTGCCCTGCATCGGTGATTTCTAAGTGTAACTCTAACAAATATAATTAATTTTATATAATTTAGATCTTTTCGGTTATAAAGTGCATGATGTCGTCTTTGCCAAATGATGTCAGGGACACCCACAAATGTCGTTTCTCTGATAAAAACCTACTTTCCTGGAAGCTACGATAACCGTTCCACATCTTAAGTACTTTGACTAGAAGAAAGGCGAGGGTGGAAATTTTTAGCGGGCGTATGAAAGGCTTTGTTCGAAGGCAAATGCCGGGAAAAATTAATTTTGGGCCAACTGACAGATTCATTATCTTGCTTTTATAGTTAATGCATTAATGTGCGTTTCTGCAAAATATCATCGTGAAATCAGCTTGCTGAAGCTGCAGTTTCCGCCGCTGTGCGAAGCCCTGCAGGCTAAGCCGGGAGGCTCAATGGCTCGCCGCCTCTGTTGCACCACGCGGCCTCTCCTTCATTTGCTCCATTTGCATTCTCTTCTTTTATTTTTTTATTCCTTTCTGGATAGGTCTCTAATTATGAGTTAGAATTTACAACTTTCTCTAGACTCGAGAAAATATTTCCTGATCAACCTTTTCTGTTTACTTGTTTTACACCTGTACAGTTATGGAATTTTATGAACAAAACTATTTGTAACCGCTGCCTTGCAATCTAATATGGTTACGTACCATTCTAGTAATGGTCTTCACTTTTACTGACATTTTGATTCACACAAGGGCATGAACACAGAAACAATTTTAATTACAGCAAAATTCAGCAAACGTTCGCCAAACGGGCTTCAAGATAATGTCACAGGCCTAATTGCGCAGGTTGAAATTATTTGAATTTACCTCTGCAAAGGTATTAAAGGGCCATTAAATATAGTAATAAATCCTCCAAAAATTCAAATCGGACAAATAACAATATGACAAATGTTCAGCCTCTTAGCACCATACCGTACTGGTCTGCGTCGAGATCAAGGTGACACGTGGAGAAAGAGTGATGCTGAAAACTACTCATGATAAACAAATGCTACACGAGATGCGTCAAACTGTGGCTACACTATCCCTTTCCTTGATATGACGAGCGAATATTCTATTCGCTTCCATTTAAGAACTTGCAGCCAACTTATTAAGATTTCGGTTGATTTCGTGAGAGCGACTCACGATTTCGTCTGGAATGACCTTACGGTGCGAAGAGTTTCGGTCCACCGAATTCTGCCTTTAGGTCTGCATGAAATCTGGTAGATCTCTAAAAAAGCGAAGATGATGCCGCAAGAGGTCATAAAGGGTGGTGCGCATCGTTACGCACAGGCGCGTGACGGACGTTTGACCTGATGAAAAATAGGGTACCATATACATAGCTTTAATGCACTCGTACATCTGTGATACGAGGTTCTGACCTTCGTACTCGTGTGTCACATTTCCTTATTCGGCCAAAAATTGAAGAGAGGATTCATTAGGTTTTGAGAGATGTGGACTAGAAAACAGTAAACAGAAAAATGAGTAAGCATTTATTTGTGAAGTACGGTCAAACCGGCCGTAGTAATTGAGGCTATTAATGCAAGTCAACCGATCGGTAAAAATATTTGACGTGTTAAATAATAATAATAATAATGAGAATTAATTTTGAAACCTAGTAATAAATGAAATTTAAAGTAAATGTTAACCTGTTTTAGTAACCTTGCAAGCGCTCTCACGGGCAACTGAGTGTCGTAGTATGTGTGTGAATACAGTGAGGTAAATAAATAGTAGGCAAAAAGAAACTTTCAAATCATTACATATGATGCTCTAACCACTGTATATATTCTAAATTTACATTTACACTTTTTTCAGGCTATGTATTTTTATGAGGTATGCCGAGATCTTGCTTTGTAGACCTTGCGCTTATATTCATTCTAGCGTGGAATGCCTTAATTTAACGCAGAGAAATCCTGGAGCTTACCTTCACAGTGACGAGAATCCATTCATTTGGAGTGTTTAACAGTTTTAAAAAGGCTTTGTTCAATAGGTTACAATGAATAATTTTTAGAAAATTATACAATGCCAAATCTTTTCGAAAAATATTACATTCTGGCATAACTTCGAAAGTTTTTTTGACTGTGTGTGCTCAGGACATACTGTGAAACAAGATCTGTAACAGGATCGCTAACATTAAAGTGATGCGTGAAACTTGAAGTTTACAGAATCTGCAGAGCAGAACCGAAGAAAAAGAACCGAAATGTCCGGGCGCTGGGGCTTCCTTGGAGTTGTTAGACTCTTCAGGAAATCGACTAACAGGTATGTGGTTCATGAATAAAAATGGTATGAATTTTTTTCTCATTCATAATGTTTGACTAACAGTTAACTAACAACTTTTCTATAAGTTATAAATTGTAAATCATCAATATTCTAGGTAGTTACTGGTCATCAACTGTTCCGGTAAAAATTGAAACATGCAGTTACATATCCTGAAATAGCTGCAATCCAGTAATCCATCTAAATCTTGCAATTTCTGTAACCGAGCCACAGCGTGATTTTAACCACTAGATACTTCTCTCTGTGATACTTGTGTTATTTCTAAATGGTTAAAAAAAATGTAACTTGCTTTTAGTCCCTTTCAGCCCATATTCTATAATTGTATATGAACATACAAGTGTCAATGCTAACTCATGACATCATCAATCTGTGTTTAGCATACATGAAATTTAGTAACTTTTCTTGATATTGAATCTGATATAATTTTTTTCCTTTTTCGCGTATCAATTGATTATGTTATTTTCGTAAATTCAAATGCGTTGCAATTTCCATATCTGGTTCGTATTGAAATGTCGAAAAATTTGAAAATCAAAATTTTCTCTGAATTTTGGAAGAAAAGCCAATAAGAAAATATCTTTGCTACCCTCATGATTCCTCTGACGGTGAACAATCCATATTATTTCTAAAAAATATAAAATTCAGTGATCAAGCCCACAATGTGAATGTTTCTTTCATAGCGACTTGTGTGATGCAGCAAATGAAAAACCGGGCGCGTGGTGTAATTTCACTTTTTTTCAGCTTGAGTAGCCCTGCAGCGATCACATGCAAACTAAGAGCCCCTGAACCAAGTTGCAATTGAACAGAACATTAAAATGCCGGCAAATTATAAGGTGCCGTGCCATACAGGCTAGCGAAGATTCTTTGTATGGGTGGGCAAGACGAATTGGTGAAATCCACCGGTTTTCTAGTCAAGGTAATGATCGTTTTGTTGCTGACCATTGATACGTTAGCTGAAAATATTCTTAAAGCTGAACTCAAAATTAAACTCATTCTACAGGATATGAACGGCTTCTGCAGACAAGGCACTCAAATTGAACAAGTCTGTCCGTAGTGGTGGAAGTCAGTGCAAATAATGTCCAATATTTTTTCAAATGGTGGGATTGTTCTTGGCCTTTTCACTGAACGACGATGCCCTGCAGAGAAAGTATTTAAGCTCATGCTCTGGTCTCATGAGTTCATGCTCAGGGTTGCAGAAATTGATCTCACTGCAGTGCATGTTTATGTAAAGACGCGTTTCTAATTAATCTTTATGTATCTCGTTACATCGTTACTTATTTATCTATTAAATGTGTCTCGGTATTTTATTCGAGAACGTGTTCGAGTTTTCCAGGGATATATTAAGTGTCATGTATATGTGGCATGTATATATGCATATAGTGTATAGTGGCATGTAAATATTTCTGAAAGGAAATGAAATGCAGTTTCTGGGATGCGTGTAAGCTTTGAATTCAGCTACAAAAAATTCAGAACAACATTTTTTATACTACGAGTTCTTCTGTTGAACTAATTAGTACACATATGTGCCGCCCTCTGAAGGAAAATGAAACTGCAGTAATTTTGATTTGTCGATTGCTGGAGGTCATATATGTTGAAACTTGTTCCAGCGTTTCGGAGGCATCGTACTCCATAATGAAGGAATGTTCCAGCGTCTTGCCTTTCTTACATTTTATGATGATGAAAATAGAAATTCTACGAACGTCAGCTAGCCGTAGTATTATTTCTTGCCAATCATCTAATCTGCGAACGGAAATGAAGTGGTCGTGAATGCCGCCATTTTAGCCCATGCAACAAGATTTAGCCTTGATTTGAAGTTATCAAACACAAGCGCAGCTTCTTGGAATTGGCGCGATTTCCAGAGCGATTCTTTTGTTATGAAAGCGAGTCCGTGAAATGCCTGTGACTCAATCTCTGGATTTCCATCTCTGCGGAAAGGCACAAATTATTTGTTGGTGGAGATGGTGACCTACAATGGACGGCAGAATAATGGATGGTGGTTGCGCTTCAGAGATCAGCAACTGTCTTGGCATTTAATAGTAATGTGTAGAATTCAATCAAATTATTTTTTCATGAGTAAGCAGCTTTACCAGGGACATTGTGACCAAGCTTACTTGATTGTTCATGTATTAATCCAGATGTGGGAACGTTATTGTTATATTGTGAACTAAGAGTGAACAAGGTTCGTGAACTCGACTTTCATATCAACTCCCATTAATTTTGTTTCTATAAATGCAGGCCCGAATATTTTTCTTGAACTTGAGCTTTCAAATTGTATTTATTTATTTGAGGCGTTTGTTCCATTATCTAGATTTTGTCAGTTGCTATATTTTTTTAGTTTAAAAAATTCATGTTAGATGACGCATCAATTTTTTTATATTTATATAGAGTTTCTCAGACATGAAATTCAATAACATTGGTTCTTCAGTAATAAATCTTGCAATAACCTTATGAATGCTGCACATTTGATAACGTAGAGCAATAATATCAAGATCAAGGTAAACGTCCGTGTTTCTGTATACCTGGAGTTTTATTTTCGGCTCTATTGCAAAATAACGATCGATACATTTATTTGTTGCATATGAAACCCATTTTTAAACAAGTCATTAGAACTTATAGGTTGATCACGTAAGTTATTGATCACGATGAAAATCTCACACAACCGCTAGAGAAGATCTGAAAATGACGCCTTCTGTTCACCACGTCAGCTGATGCGACAGGCGCGCTGCAATGGCCAGGAATTGCACGGCGTGTCAAAAGCTTCACCTCTAACTTTGGAGTGGATGCATGAAGATTGCACAAGGATAAAAGCAACTAAAAAAAATAAAAAATATAACTCAGTACTCATTGCAGTGAGTGACAGAGACGAAAACGTGAAGTCACGGACGGACGGACAGACGGACATGGCGATAGTGCATTTTTTCCATAAATTAGAAAATACGCTAAAAATGAATGCACTTGACGCAATTGAAATGAATGCAATGAATGCAAATGAAAAAATGAATGCACTTGATGGAAAATCAGCCCATATAGGCTCGAATCAAACAGGGAATCATCCAACTTCAAGTTAATGTTATTTTAAAACTACTTTTCTTTACAATTTTTTGTTGAGAAATAAGATACACAGTAGATGAGCACAATTCATAGTGATTTTGTGAATTTGCACCCGTATCCTTTCTATACGCTGTTGAAACAGACGTAGAAGTCTTTAATTATTTTTAATTACCTATAAATTATTTATTCCTCAAAGTAACGTAACAAAATTTTTGATCAGTTATTAGACTAATTTGGTTTCGTTTATACCGAGAAGCATTCAAGAGTTTATCTTCTCGTCCATGTAATGCAAAAATCGATCATTTTCAGCTGGGTCTTTTACAGGCTAATGGAAGTGCTTGTGTCGATCAGCTGTGGACACTTCCTGCAGGTGTTATTTGTTGCCGTTCGAAAATTTTCTTTCTGTGAGGCTTTGTGTGCGTGAGGTGCCATTGTGCGCGAGAGGATAAGCGAAAGCACCTTGTTCCGGTGTCACGTAAAACGGGATGTGGCTTTATATACCTAACGCAAACCGTCCAACTAAATAATTTTTCAGATTTACTTTGTGTTAATGCTGTTAGTAAGGTAATCTTAATATTATTATAATCATTTTCGAACGTATCAGCGCCGACCAATGATAGAGAATAAATGCAACAACTATTGACGCCAAAATCAGTGTATAACCTACACAGCCGTATATATAACATAGTGATGTCGGCGCTGAAGAGTAGGCCTGATGTGGCCTGTCGCCATATAAATACTTACTTTGGATCAGGTCCCGCAATGCGCTCTACAATGCCCGTACTTCTCGAAATGATGCGCTAGTCTCGCTGTCTCTCATCATATCTTTATTTGGCTATTTTGTTTTTATACGGTCGGTAGATAATGAGTCTCCAGTTATGATCAGTTTAATGTGCATTTCCGTCTTAAGAACTAATTTAATTTGAGTCTTGATTCAATTGAGCCAGAAATTTGTGTTCCAAGTTGAAAGGTCGAGATACTCTGTTCCATCAAACTGCATTTCTCGATCTCAAGGAATAAGTGGCCTAATCAAAGTCCAATTTATTCTTTCTTTTCTTATCATACGAGCATATGTCGTTATATTCTTCCTATGAAGTTCAATTGAAGGAACAAAATCAGGACTGCATATCATTTTCTTGGTAGTACCGTTTGATCAACAGCTGCCAGATGACTGAGTTGCTCCAAGCACGACTTAGTCCTCATGATCAGCTGTTATAGGAGCTCATGTACAGCGGTCGTCATTTGCGTGAGCTGCGTTTGCTATTGCGCGCACCATTAGCCTCTTCGACGTGGTCTCGAGAACTCTAATGATATTCCTTTGTAGGAAAAAAGCTCTAGACTTTTATTGCCAGTGTTGCGAGACTCTGAGACCGACGTCACGTTGATTGCCTTGCTACTTGCAGTGGTTTGCAGAACACAAGGGCTGATTGCCCTGTTCTCTTCAGGCGTTCAAAGGAAAAACACTTCTGTTGGTTTCCTTAGCACTTCGATGTAGTTTCTAGCATATGAGTTTGGATTATGCCGTATTTTTCATACTCATGGGCTGATTTCTGTAATTCACGTTGTTGATTCTAAAATGTAAACAATAAATTTTTTTTCATCCCGGTTATGAAAACTGTCTGAAAGTCAGATATTTTAATATATTGTGGCAAGAATGTGTATGGCTAATGGTGTCAGCTTGTATCCGAAACATCTGAGATACCTACGATTTTTACAGAAGCCTAAGATACTTCTAAATCTGTAATTGTTTAATGTGTTCAAAATCGTTTAATATGTTCCATATTCAAAATTCTGTAAAGTTCTTGGTTGCCGATTTGCTTGTCCTTTTTGATTGGGAGAGAAATGTTAATAAAAGTGTAAAACGAAAGTAAAATTTCGAATGTTAAAAGATTGGTCATGCAAGTTTTGCTACTTTGCCGGACATAATAGGTTTGATTGACTAATCAATTATTCCGTATGATGATATTATTGAGTAATCATACGGAATAAAGTTAAACATAATATTTTTAAATTTCCTAACTGGGCGAGTGGTCAGTGCCACCAAGTTTAAAGAAGTTTTAATGATTTTTTTATTGGTGAACTTTAATAAATGAAGAGTGGCGTAACCCATATTTATGCACGATTATATTTCTTGGTTATTACCAATAGATGTTATATTTAGCATGAGTTAATAATTTTTCAAATGATGAATGAAGCTCGTCTGCATCAATCTATACGTTTATTATAGTACGCCCTAACATTTTTCTATGGTATGGCAGAAAATAATTGAGCATGGACTACAGAGAACAGTGTCAACAAAATTCATTAGCCTGCTCAATTCTCATTCGTAATTCTTGACTGATGCTAATCTATCAAAAGTTGTATGTCAGACGCCATAATAAATTTATGTTATGGTCTTTTCATAGGTTATCGTCTCCAAATTCAATAATTTTTTTTTTCTTGAACAGTCAATGGCGGTATAAATTTCATAAAAATATCAGGCACATACTGATTTGTCTTCAATGATGATTCCACATATATACATAATGCTGACGAATGTACGAAGTAGGAATTTTGTTGTTGCTTGCTACGTCATTCTTGCTTGTTATGTCAATGAAAATATGTCTAGTAAAATTGTTGTTGTATCAGCCGGCAACCGCTTCGGTAGGACTACATTTATGACAGACGTACGAAACAACGTTAACAGTCAGGCGCTGAATAAATCCAAATACAGAAAACTGTTATCATAATATATATATCACATTGTAATGAGCTATAGTGTTGCAATATCCATGCATATGTATAAGTGATTTTGAACAAGGTATTTGTAATGCAGCTTCTGGAGTTTGGAATAGGTTAAGGAGTTTAGCATCGAACTGAAATTAAATAATATCACAAAAGACTTACCTACACTGTAAAAGGGTGTCAGAAATTAACGCTCTTGTACATAATATCTCGACTGTGCTACACTTTTTGTCCCTAGTCAAGTGCTTGATAACAGAAATAATCTGCATGCTTGCCCCAGCATGGCAGCATCCAGCTGATTTCTTACCAAGTTTTTGAACTTGACTTACCTGTCGATGTAGGACAACTGCGGTGATTGGGCAGGCGCCTGGCAGTGTCAGTGACTACAATGTGTTGGTGTTGTTCGGCCTGGAGTGTAATGAAAAACTGATATATTATCTTGCTGCTCTATGTTTCGACTAACCGAACCTATTGTGTGCTGTATATAGAGGTGTTATTAGTGTAATAGTGTTAATTCTAGAAATGGAATGATAGGAATAGAGCAAATCACAGGAAAATAGATAGAAATGCCGCTGGGCTTTTTCAAGGGGCGGACGAACGTCGGAGGAGGAGGCGGCGGCAGTCAAAACAGGTGAGAAATAAGGCTGTCTAGAAATTCCTGAGCCTGAGGAATGCACTGTATCTATTTTTGTGTGCTGTGTTAAATTTCTTTATGCGTCGAATCATCAGGAGTCTGATCCGACTTAGACACAAATTTATCATAAAAGATGTTTTTCATCAACCGCCAACTTATGACGGGAACGAATTCTTTACTAGTTTTCATATTGTACACTTTTTGTTTAGTTTTCATATCGCACTTGTTAATTATTAATTTGATCATAATGCCTGTATTCGTGTATTAGATAACATTTCAAGTTTAATCATGTTAAGTTTTGCTAGCAGCTTTTCGTTTCCTTGTGAAATCTGTAAGATTTGTAAGAAAAATATATAATATTCATGAATAGCCTATTAATCATTTATTCATACTTGGTGGTCGCCCAGCATTTGGAATTAGGTAAAATGGTTTCTTCCAAGCCAAATATACAGAAACATTTTCATTCGCACCATGCAGTGCAGATGTTACTGATGGCTGGCTACTTTTCAACCAACTTGCCCTCAACGCTTCCAGTATCTTCGACCACTGGCGGAACAAAGATGTCATTTCGAGATTCCCAACACCGAAATTTGTTTCATACCATGGACGAGCAATGCGTGCTTTTGCTTCCAAGTGTTTCGTGGCCTTAATCATGAGTTATTTCTTTTTCTGTGAAAAGAGCCTATCATATTATTTGTTGATTTATTGAGCAATAGTCGGCGTACTCACTTAAACTTGTTGAAAGAACGCGTCAGGCGCCCCAATACCAAGTAACTGAGCATCACGTAATCGCATCTCAATATTGAGTAAATAGCCTGTATGATGAATGGTAGTCAGGAATGCGCCCAGGAAATTATGTTTTGGGGGTTGAAACAGAAGAAAATTTACGTCGTGATATAAGACTAATAACCTATATTTTGTTTTGACTTGCACATTCGGAGAAAAGAATGCGAATGAATTGTAAAAGTATTGTTTATTTTAATAATCAAAAACATGAGTAGAAAGCTAATTGTTGGTTGTGAATGCCGTCTGCATTCATTCAGTTGTAAATTTATTTTTAGATGAACGGATGAATGAATTTAATGAATATTATTTTAATACCATTTTACGTCTTTCCATGAGCTCCAAAATTGTATGTCCACTATGTTTATGACAGGTCCAGAATTTCTTTGTTGGTGAAATTTGTCCATGTAACTTGGATGAATGCAGTTCTTTGTCGCCTGTTGAATGTTTCGCCCTTGAAGCCTTTTAGACGTAATTTTATTTAGCTCATCGGGATATATAATTTCGATCAATAATTTTGTTGCGCCTTGACCTGAGTTTCTTGGTGTCGATATCCGGACAAAGACGAGCTTTGAGATCTTCGGAGTTGTTGAATATCGCTCGACCCACTTCAGAGTCGCGGCAAGCGTCACCAAAACTTTCGTTATTTCCGTTGCTCCTGCACAAATATTTCTCGCTATAGTGAGTCTGAGATGCATTTTGTGAACAGAGACGCGTATATTATTTGACTTTATCAATGTTAAACCAATAAATATGTTATCAGTGAGTAACTTGTGAAGTCGAAGCGACTCGGTCTCTTTCATATCATGCGAGACAGATTTGTATGATAGTTAGCTTTTTTTTGTTTATATTTTTGAAAATGCTGCATTAATAAGTTTCAATATCATACAAAACAGCACGCCATATAATTAGGAGCGGATAGAAAGTTGTTTGAATTAATCGCTTCAACTGTCAGTTGGAATGAACACTATAAGAAATGGGAGACTTTGTTCAAATAGCGATGCACTTTTTGCCCTGATGTGGGTCATCCTGACCCAGCTTGCACCGACATCAGGGCGCATCAGTGCAACGTCCCATTTCTGTTCGTGCTATGGGTAAGAAGCGAGTCGATTTTCGGACAACATTACCCATTCAGTTTTATAGGAGTAAGCTTGTGATTTACTGCAAATGTACCATGGAAACTTTCGAATCGCTTACCGAATTCTAGCGACGCTCATCTTTCCTCCTGTTCTGTACGTACGACGGAACGCTCATCTGGTTGGCGGTGCCCTGCTTGACACAGAGGTCATCTCGGCGTGCTCTGCGGTGGGCTTCAAGCTGTGATTAAGTTTCCCTGCTGCGCAAAGTGCGTGGATGCAGCGAACGCAAACCTGAGCCGCTCCGGAGCGCGGTTTGTTGGTAGGTATTCCATGGCGTTCCTCTAGTGCCGCAGGCCAATGAACGGTTCCAGCTAGTCTTGTAACGGGAACTGTATCCGACAGTCGCAACGAGCGTCGTTACAGGGTCTTCGAGACGACGCAAGACGACGCAAACTTTTCAGCTTGGTGTTTATCAAGAAAGGAGTTGTTTTTAGCTCTATTATGCCTGTCTTTTTCGATATTTATAGGAAGAAACTAAATATTTTCAATTATGCTGCCGGATTTATTCACGCTTTCTGTTGCATTTCAAACTAATTATTTTTAGACGTCATGCATTCGATAGTTTTCAAATAGTATACTGGACATTTTATTGCATTTCCAGGATTATTCGGAAGCATAAATGCGCGTTTATGATAATTTTTCGTAACTCACTGCCGTTCTGTTTGAACCAACTCTAGTTCACACATAACGCCTTGATCATTTTCGGAGCTGTCGCTATAACAACTTGTGCGATAAATGTCGTTGGCTAGTGGGCGAATATATCACACATGATGTCTACCATTTATGCTTCAGAGTTACCAGCCAGAGTACAGGGCCGTCATTTTAGTTAGCATTTTCCATCAGTATCTTAATGGCTTAATAAAGAGTACGTCTGGTTAGCCAACACGAAGACAATCGAGTGCAGCTTCCAGAGACCTTCAGGCGCTGACTTCTAACCGTAGCTTGCGATAACATCTATCGATGATTTACAGGGGCTTGTTGCTCTCTCTGTCTCTCCATGAATCAGAAGTGTTAAAAGTGTCATTAAGAGGCTAAAGCAACCACGAGTTTTCCTTTGTAGTCTCGCTAGTGATTTGCTTTCAAATTTTACACGATCACTTATGCCCAATTAGGCATAACCTTCGTAGATCCGATGGAAATTATGAATTGACTGATAAATGCAAATTTACTTTCAGTAGTGCAATGAATGTTTTTGTGAATTAACTATGCTTGAAATATTTTATTTACTAGGCTTTTGAAGCACGAGTTCGCATGTTCAAATCTTGAATATTACTAATAATAGTAATTATACGTGTATAGTGTACTATGTATGTAAAAAATATTTATCTGGGTCCGACTTCATTTGTTTTTCAATGAGCTGAGAAGTAGAAGATGAGAAACAATTTAGTCTCATAGGGGAAATGACCGCAGTGGCCCCAAGTTCGATGCTAAACGTCAAGATCGCTGGTACTCACTGCTGATGATCGGGCTTTCTTCTTACGGATCTTATCGATATCGCCAATAAAATTCGTCTTCATTTTGCGTCGTAGTGATGACTAATTTTAAAGTAAAATAGCTGTTTAACTAGAGTCAACAACCTGCGCACTGTGACACGCTGGTCACAGTTCTGCCACCAACATCATTCTTCAAATAAGCAGCAGCAGCAAGTTTGTCTCCTACAATCTGTGCAGAGAGACTGCAACGTCTCCAAGGAAGTGATCATGGGCAACGTTTCCAGGGTTCTGGTTAATTTTTTTTTGCTGCAAAAATTTATTGCGTTTTATAATTCATTTTAGGCAATCCATAAAAAAGTTTTGCTGCATATTTTGAAATTGTTCCAATTTAATTCAGTTCACCAATGCAAGTTAAAGAGCGTATGAAACGTATAGAAATGCAGAAACGTGTAGAAATTTGAAGTAACTATTTTCAATCAAATTGCAATATTTGTTAGTTAATATGGTCGATCTAACGTACCGAATCTATAATTTGGGGTTGTGATCCTCCAGGAGATACTTTTCATTATCCAGCATGCGGTCATTCTTGCTGCTAATTCTCCACACTTCAGCCAAGTTAGGGAGAGTCACGACGAAGATTGCTTTTTTGCGACCGTGTAAATTATTTCATGTTATATTTACGGTAAATTTTGAACGTGAGTATTTATTTAAATTTAATTAGTATACATTCAAATTTTCGAAATCAAGGAGATCCAAATTCTAAGATTTATTTGGTAAAATGTATGACTGGAAGTTAGGCAGCCAAGTAAAGGTTCCACGATTAGAATCGCAAATATTTTCTGTGTTCTTGGGGGAATTTATGCAATTACGCTGTTCTTTGAGTGGAGTGGTCGTTAGTCGGACTCGAGCTTCAGATTACATAATTAACTTTCTGGAGGGCATTGAAGCTCATCAGCGTGGAATAATAGTGGTGCAGAAACCTAGGGAAAGGTCGGCATGAATGGCATTTCCTAGTATGTAACGCTCATCAAATACTTTATAAAAGAAATTAAAGGCTCATTCAGACATGAATCTTACTCATTTCGATACCAATTTATTCGACCTGGTAATTTGAGCCCGAGCTATAAATATACATATTTTTTATCATATTTGACCGTCGCGGGTTTGGTGAAACTTAGTGAATCTTGAATTGAGTTGAATTTCATCTTTGATTATGATTAGATTCAATTCAAAATTGGATTCAATAGCTCAATTTGGAGAGCTATTTTCGATTTTTCGTCAGTGCGAAGTACACTGAAATCCGTGCTTAGGAGATGTTTTCGTCGCTAGAATAAATACATGAAAAGTACATTGTACATTATCTTATTATCGATTGGCCTTATTTGATTCTTGTAGATATGTATAGCGATTCTTACCTGGAGATTTTATTATGCATGTTTCATCCTCCATTTTTCGTTACGTCGAACGAAATTGTTTCTGCTACTTCGAGCATGAGTCATGACCCTCAGCTGGAATTGATGATCGTCTTTAGAACTTAATCGGATCTTCTCGCCAACATCGAGACCATATTTCCTCTCAATTCCTGTGTCGGTACTTGATTTATTCGCTCTTTTGGACCTCATCCTCCGACAGTGCAGTGCTGCTAAGGGCCCTCAGGCTGTCGCTCGGAGTTGCTTTGCCTCTCTCATTAGAGGCCTGAGATGATCCTCAAACACGGTCCTTAGAGGGTCTAGCTTCCAGCCTTGCTTATTGAACAATAGTGCACTTTCGTCGGGGCTGCTCAAACCAGTCCATTTGTGTTCGTTGCGCCTCCATTCTTTTCGATATTGCTCAAGTCTTGGTGAATTTTATCAGGTCGTTCGCCTCATCGCGCCCTTTTTGTGAAGTTAGTTAGTGTGCAGCTTTGTGATGGAGTTAGTGTCGTAAGCTTGAGCTCGTTGTGCATGGCTATGGAAGGACTCGGCGCATGTTGTGCTCGTCTTTGTTGCACGAAACTTGAGCAACTTACGCGTCACGTTTATCCAATCCACGCAACTCCTGATGATGGATTTAGTCTTAGCTTATTTAAACCCTTTGCCTGCTGTGTAAGCTACGAAATCGTTTTTGAAGGTTTTCACTAATTACTTAAGTACCGCGGCGACTTGTGTTTTTAACCGCGCACAAACAGACGCCAACCTGTCTATTTAAATTTTAATACCGTAATTCACCTCCTGCTGAGGTATTCAAACTCACCGTTAGGGGTGCAGAGTTCAGCTGACTTGAACTGGTCGATTTTTCGTCCGGCTCGACCATTACAAACAATCACGAAGTTTTCGAGCGACCTCTTAGGGACGTAATGAGCTCATCTTTTATAGTGTGAAATGGCGTTCTGATGGTCCATAAATCGCTGCTTCTTACTGCCTTCGAAATCTTGCACAGAAGTCCGCCATGCAAGGATGCAATGGGTAACTTTCTCCGTCGCAATAGATCATTGAGGCATTGATCACAAGGCGATGGAGCTTAGCAAAAGAGCATTGTGTACGGTGCCCACCAGTTGCTTTGTTACGACTGCTTTTTATCTAGAAGAAAGGTTCGTAGGTCAATCCAAAGAATGTGAATAATCTTGGAGGAATAACTTTACCATCATCTTGAAGCAATTCAGCAGGACAAATCCCATGCGGTACAAAGGCATGCAATCAACTGGTACGACGGTTCAAATTCGGCCATTTATTCTGTAAGAATTTTTCTTCTTCTTTTTTTTTTTGCGTGAATCTAAAGCCATATAAACGTAGTTTTAAATCTATAAAAAATAATTTACCGAACTTAGGTGTCAGTTAGAATGGAAATTATATTATATAAATTCCCATAAAATGAAGCTTACTAATATATTACTTTTCCGTTTTATTCTGTTTTTTAACGCCGAACAGATCGTTACGTTGAATAAGGCTGCTACACCTCGCTTTTTATCCTAATTTACCTGCTTTTAAACTGTGTGTAATGAGCGTAAAACTCGTTCTCGATCTCTGTCCCTGGAAGCCACTGAATTTGTATTGTTATTCTTTCTCCTGATAGCAAAATTTAATGAACATTCAAAATTTGAGTGAGGGACTAGTTACTATTTTAATTATTCTACAACTCTAAGGTTTATCGGTCTCCTCTAGAGAAGTCACTAGACTGAGGTGTATAGTTAATATTTTAATTATTCTACTACTCTAAGGTTCATCAGTCTCCTCTAGAGAAGTCAATAGACTGAGGTGTATAGTTAATATTTGAATTATTCTACTATACTCTAAGGTTAATCGGTCTCCTCGAGAGAAGTCAATAGACTAAGGCGTGCGACTAAGATAAATTGACGCGATGCATCAGATTTGATCGCGTGCTGCTGTAGGGCTCCTGCCGTCCATCTCTGGCCCACTCTAGCATGCTCCTCTCAATGCTACTGTGTAATCTCGTCTGTTAATAGCTCACGACTTCAACCTCGTATCTATTTATGGACTTAATGCTGTGTATTTGGATGATTGTCTATGAATTACTTACGGAATGAGTTCGGAGGAAAAATATTTTTAATCGAAATTCAGATGTAAATTTCTTTCAGCTTATTTCCTTCAGTTTCAATGTTTTCGACATAGTTATCGTTTTTTACAAATGTAATAAAAAATCGAGTAGATTATTCTTCATACAATTAATTTTTAATAAATGTTAGCCGATAAATGAGGGGTCTTAATTTTATTCCATTGTGTGCCTTATAAAGATTGATATCAGGCGAAATTAATTCAACGATAGCTCCACTTGTGGGATCTTGACCCAGAGCTCGAGATCATGGGTAGCCCTTGATTTTATTTGCACCTGTTGATTTAATTTGCAGCCTTTATGGTATTGACCGTTCAATGCCACTGCAATTTCTTGATCCGCTGCCTGGACCAGACGACTCACGAACGTGCATGTATCCGTAGCGCCCTGACTCAGGGCCTCGACTTTCAAAATTCGCTAAGTGAACATAAGTACATACGCTCTATTTTCTTGTCTATGATTGGTGGATTTTGCTCGAAAGGCCGTCAATGATTGGCTGATGAACTTACGATCTCTTAACTTTTTTTGAAAGTATGGGTCCTGGTCGTGAGGAGTTAATGAGGAGTGTTGCAGGCTACTGAATATTCAAAAGGTTTTGTTCACTCGGTAAGAAGAAGCTGTTCTATTGTGATCGAAGTAACTTTCAATTGGGTGGAACACCATTGTTAGGACCTTAATTATAGGAACACCATCTTCGTTAATAGTTACGAAATAATGTTTATTTAATGTAATTTTTCGTAAATTAATGAAACCAATTTATCTTCTTCTGATTGTTTTCTCTTTCTTCGTTATTTCAGTTTAGCTTCTACTTTTTACCAATTTTTATGTTAAGATCTTAAATTACTCATATTGGAAGACACAGTGAAAGATTTGATATCACCTAATATACTGTAATTAATACAAATTGTTAATTTGAGAGGATACTCCGTTACTTCTACCAAAAAACATCCCACACTTGTATATATGACTTCCATATCCGGCCAATTTTTTCCAGTATCAAATCCTGCCGGCACTTCAACTTCAGGACCTCATATTACGAATATAACGAACGAAGCGAGCTGTCGTCCAATATTCGTTCATTGATGTTTGTTATCAGACTTTACTGACTGCATGGCAACATTTAATCTTCAAATATTCATCAATTAATAATGTGTTTCATGAAAATTGTTCATTTGATCATTTGATTCGTTTATTTCAGAGCTTGTTGATATAATTAACTTGTTGATATAATTTTACAGTGAGTGTTTTTCTGTTTCTAATAATACCTGTTGCCTGAGCAGCATGCCTAACACGACAATGCAGCACCGTTTGTGTGAAGCTTCCTGTATCGCTTTACGTGCATCGGTAATCGCACACCGTCTGGGCTGGCTAATCGTCCCAGCAGCAGCAGCGTTATCGGGCCTTCTCTATGGCCCTGTAAATGCTTGTCTGATTTCCCTGCCGTGAACCTACTCGGCAGTCTCGGCTATTCTTAAATATTTACAAGATTAGAAATATATTTCAACAATAATAGTTTCATTGCAGGGGCGAGCACCGAAGATAAAATCAAACTGATTAAAAGCCGGTGAGATTAGAAATGAACCATAACTAAAGAAAATATTCTGTCCAAACTTCCTGCAATTTCTTTTGAATTCACAATTCTGATTTTTTGGAAACAATTGAGAATTGCGTATCTATCAATGATTAGGTAATTTGACAGCAAATTTTGCACTTATGAAGCGGAGTTGTCTACACGCCTGGCTGCATTTGACTTGCAGTGCAGGCAGGCCTGCTCGAAAATGATCAATTCTTCGGAGGGGTCTTGGCGGCTCTTGGCAGGTGAAAGCCTCGCTGGCAATAAAGGACTGAGATACGCACGCGCTACCGTTATGCAATGTTCATTAAGCCAGCCTGTAATTAATGGACTGCCCTTCTGACAAATGAAGCTTTGAACGCTTCACGCTTCACGGCGGCTGTTTCCAATTGTCCAGGCGCCGAATGCTACACTCACCGTGAATTACATTTGCTCCTGGGTAATTACACACTCGCTCACTGCTGCGTGAAGAAAGCCTCTATTTTGATCTGAGAAATGCTGCCGTACAACAGGCTTTTACGAGCGCAGCTGCCGTATGACTTGATTAATGGTTACAATCACCCATTTGACTGTAAATTCACAAGGTCGTAAGGTGCGCCGTGCTCTTTTTCTATACGCCGGCATTGTTGAAGTTTATTAAGAAATCAAATAAGACGCTGAACCAGACCTTCCTTTTCGAGTACATCGTTTTTATTATTTTTATATTTGGATTAAAGATTTATGCCAGTTTGTCATCTATTCACCTGTAAAAATATTTCCTATTAAACCTTCTTATATTATGTTATATCTGCACTTGCATTTGAGCACTCGGAATTTATAGTTCGAGTTAACGTGCTTCTGGAGTCGCGGAAAGTTTCAGCGCCAAGGCGTGTTGTAGGTTTGATGTATCCGAGCTCCGTTAACAAGCCCTAACCGCAGAGTTGCTATTACGCTGTCGATAAATCTATTGTCAAATCATTTAATCCTTACCGCTCATTGAGTTTACACACGCTCCGTGAGGCAATTGATGAGCCTTTGAATTTTGTACACGCGCTCTCCCAGTCTACTTTGTGCGTGCGTGTCGTTGGCGAAATCTATCATGTCTTGCTCATTTCAACAGCTTATTGGAACAAATGCATGTATGCATTTAACCTCATTTATTGATGTAGCAGCCATAAGTAATGCATAAGTTAGATCTTTTCCAGATCTAATTTTGTGTCACTATAAAGGTTTCACTAGCATTCTTGATGTGCAAACATTGTGAACGGTCTTTGGGTATAAATATGAAACCTCGTTGCATTATAAATATTTGTAAAAGTCGTGTGGAAAAAAAAGTTCGGGATAGAAAATCGCCCGCTGCCTAGATGCTAAAGAGTTTCGTTACGGACCGCAATGATTGCCGAGTATCATTCCGAAATGGCGTTCCAATAAATTCCATGCTTTCGTTTGACTGCTCAACCTGCTATATGTAGGCTCAGTATGATCTGATCGGTCTTCTTTAGTAGCCTTAGTTTATATCTCGTGGCAGTACTTACCAAATATTCCAAGTTGACCTTTGCCCCACGCTAAAGAGCGCAGCAGGTGCTTCAGAGCCTTCAAAGAAAATGTCTCGTATCTTGAAGGGCTAAGTAATGAGGCAGGAGGGAGTGATGAGCGGCTTTTTTTTCTCTGGTTCGCTCAGGGAAAAAATCGGATGCAATTTGATAAATCAAATTACTCCTACATCAAAAAATAAATAATTTCGTTTTTTTTGCCTAAACTTTTGTTTTCATGAAGATTGGTAGATTTGTTACCAATATTTTAATCCCGTTCAATTTGACATCTAAACTCGTTGAGTAAAGATATCAAGCTATAAAACGAAGTGAACTAAGCAAAATTTGAGTTTCCCTAAATACGAAAGTCAATAACGAGGATACAAGTTATACGCGCTAGATTTGAGCTACCAAAGTTTCCAAGTTATCCTGATTTATCCGTTCTAAACTAAACCAAAGGACAGCACGAATACAGCAGAGGGTTTGGAGGGTTACCCTTGTACCTGTAAAGATTCCAGTTCCAGGAGTCAAAATCTTTTTAGAGCGATGCTCCGAGGAACATGGGGTGTCGGCAGGTCATTTTCTGGGCGGTGAAAGTAACCTTTGCGTGTGCCATCCCATCCTGCCTTTCAGGGCCATGCCAGTGTTGTCATGGTCTCACCATAGCCGTATAACAAGGAACGATCACTTAGCGTACGCACGTTATGCACCCGAGATGGTGCCTATAACAGGCCTTCTTGCATGGCTGTTACGTTAATCGTTAGACCATAATTTCTGCCTTATGAACCATGCCTTGTTTTGATTCCAGCTGATCGTTGATCCACTAGAATGCAAATCAGCATTTTCTTCTTGAGCCTTTTTCTTCAACTTAGGCTTCAATTTTTATCATGGACACCAAATGCGCTAAATTTTACAACGTATGGGACCTTTGCAGTCAATCGGTCACGAATACTTTAGAAAAAGGACGATGCAAGGCACGATCGACTATTCGGTCCTTGTTCCCGCCATGTACAAATGAGTTATATTTAAAACCTTCAATGGTTTCTTTTCCTCTTATAGACGCTATCCACCAGACCGTGTATCAATTATGTAATTTTTAAAATGCCTTTTCAAATGGTCTGACTGACCCTGTAAATTTTCAATTATCGCGATGTCGAAAGCTACGAACAAGTGCTTCGTTGAGTGGTCACAGTCTAGCACTTGAATGAGCTTTGTCGTCCAAATATGTACTGGACATCTTTTGCCCTCTCAGAACGAGCATTTCGGATTGCTCAAGAAGAACAAACGATGACTTGCTTTTGGTCGTTCGAGAATATTTAAGAATGAATAATGAATTCATTTCTCTATTTTGTTCTCCCGATATGTAATTGTAGTGTTAAGGTGTCGTAAGTTTTTTAGTAACGAAAGGTCGTTACTTGAATTTTTTTTTATAAATCGCAACACTTTTTGAATTTCAATTGTTTCATTTAGTTCTTTAATTTTCCGGTATTTGTGTTCCTCACTTTTCCAAACTGAAATACGGAATTCCCTGTGGCAGCTTACGTCTCGTGCATGAACAGAAAGAAGCCTGTCTGTTAACGTCAAACGCTAGTCACAACGTCGTTGTCCGTCCCGACTCCTCGCGCGCAATGACATGTCAAGTTGTGCTCAGGAACTACAACGGCCTGGGCCTATACTTTCAAAGAAAGTTAAGAGATCGTAAGTTCATCAGCCAATTATTGACGGCCTTTCAAGCAAAATCCACCAATCATAGACAAGAAAATAGAGCTTAAGTACTTACGTTCACTAAGCGAATTTTGAAAATATGGCCCCTGAACATCGACTAATTTTGCGGTGTAAAATTTTCCCTGCTATTCTATCAGACCTAATTGAGATTATGCAGTTATGGCTTTGTGTTACATTTAAGTTAAGAACCTCAGCTTTTTTATTCATTGCTGATGTGATCAAATTATTGAGGGTCTGTAGTAAATTTTTCTCATGCCGGTTCGTTCGTCACTTTTTTGCAACCACCGTTTTGAGGAGGCGGCTCCCAAATCACGTAGGTATAAATTCTTCAGGATTCCATGTGGGCATCCGCGTGGAAATAAATGGACCGTGAAAACAGTACTTTTGTGGGTGGCCAGCTGAGGTCGACCTTGCATTGACAAATTTCATCTCTCTATCTCTTCTCGTATTTTATACTATTTGAAAGCTTGAAACGTGCTTCGTGGAGGAAAAAAGTTGTTCAATAGAACTTTACAGTGCACTAACTTTTATCTTGTCACCGAGCAAATAATATTCACTGATAATTTTTTCAATAATTGAAACACTCAGAAAAAAGGAGACTTCATCTCAATAGCGATGCATGTTTTGCGTTAATGTGAGTCATTCTGACCCAGTTTGGTCCAGCTTAATGGACGTAGGTATCTGTGCTACATCCGCACTCTGTTCGTGCTCTGAGTAAGGAAGTGTCACTTTATGAATGATTTTACCCACTCATTTACGTGAGTGAACTTGTTATTCTGGTCTTCAGATTATTTTTGCGACACTGAACTTGACGTACATTATCCAGTGAAATCATCTCCAACCAGATCAACCCTTCACTGCCTGGTCATCTGGCAAGCCAGATATGAATATCTTCAAAAATTGCCAAGCTCATTTTAGGGTTGAGCAATGTGACCTCGAGAACTCGTGGTATGGAGACAAAGAGACATTATAGGATCGAGTGGCTCGTAGTCTTCCTTTTGGGATGCTTGGGAAAGTAAGGCAACCTGAGATGCAGCGCATCGAGCACCTAATCTATTGCTCGACGGTTATGACCTCATTTTTCTCTGCTCGCTTGGTCCAATTAACTTTATTATACTGGATGTTGCCGATGTAGTAAAATATGTTTTCTGATTCAATACACTGTGGCATGAATTTATTTCCATCAAATCGGAATTTTTACCCGATTAAATTTACATTTTTAAATGCATAGTTATTTTAATGAACTATAGCTCCATTGAATTACAATCTCGTTTCGTGTTCATAACATTTTGGAGTGAATTTGGTGGTGATTTTCGAGGACTTATTTTAATGACCTATTGTCACTGTCCTCTAAACGCAATTTGGAATCGTTTTTATCGACAGGAAAATATGGATTGCAAATTTGACGGGTGAGGAAGAAATTATTTAAGTTTATCGCTTTCTACAATTATTTTCCGTTGTCCAAACATTTTTTTCTCACTTGCAAGTCAGTTGAGTGAGCTAACGTCGTTGCGGGTGGTCTCTGTCATCACAAGTATCAAGTAAGTTACTCTCTGTCAAGTATTTAAGTTATTGTCATCTTCTCATTCGAGACATTGCTGTCTGTAACAGAATGAATTCTCAAGGAACTGGGTTCTGTCGTTGTAGCTTCCAAAAATATAACTCAGTACTCACTGCAGTGACAGAGAGCGCATTTTCTCGTCGACGCAAACATGAAGTCACGGACGGACAGACAGACGGACGGACAGACAGACGGACGGACGAACAGACGGACGGACGAACAGACGGACGGACGGACAGACGGACGGACGGACAGACGGACATGGCGAGCACAATAGTGCATTTTTTTCATAAATGAGAAAATGCGCTAAAAAGCGCATTCCAAATAAATTAAGCGCATGCGAGCCTCAAGTTTTCAGTGGGGCAGGAATAATGGCGGGTGCAGGGCTGCTGTCGAGCTGCATGTTGTCACGGGCGTTCAACCCTATATCGTGTGTGACGGGGCGTTCGTTTATAACTCATTTTATACAATGGCTACTCAAGCCATTACAAGAGCAACTTAATAATGTAAACTTACTAGAATAAATGTCATTTGATAATTGTACAATCGTTATTCAACTACACCATAGATGATAATTAAAAAACACACCATAATTGAGACTTTAAAATTTAAACCGGTTATGATGTCTCGGCCTGCGTGACATCGGCAATAATAATAAAAAAACAATTGGTGGCGTCGTGAACATATAGGGCACAGTTGGTTAGAAATTTTACTGCTTTATACCAAGTTAAGATTATTTGTATGGACACTATAGCTGCCTCTATGGGCCATAGAAGGAACCAGAACGATCGGCTTGCTAGAAAAATCTGACTCCATGGCGAACAAATGCGCACACATCGATCACCTCGCCCAAAGAAACGTCTTGAACGAAAATTTTTGAAGCCTATGCTTCCCGGCTGGCTCCGCTAGGTATTCCGTACTTCAAATAATTTCTATTAAATAACTATTAGACAAAACTGCTGTGAACTTGCGCAAATAAAAGATTGAGTGATTTTCTATCTTTCACTGTTGAGCCTGCTAATCATTCCCGTTTTTTAGATTGCTTTCCTAGGTTTAAACTTATCTCCATTTCCACCAAGCATACTCATACAATTAAAATTTTATTTCATGACACGCTAATGACGCTATTACTAATGAATGTATATGTATGATACAAATTCCATGAATATTTCATGACTTTAATTTGACGTCTCATGAAATCCCCAGGAGCCCTACTAGTTGTCAATGAAGTTTGAAAGCTGTTAACAATTCGCACTTTGTGAAATTTGAAGATCTGCTCAAGCTTTTAAACAGTATGATTAAACGTTTTATTATTTTGATTACAATTGGCGTACCAGTTAATCAAGAAAGATGTAATAGAGTACGTTGCAAATGCGCAATGGCAGCCTAGAAGTGATGGACGTGGAGTTCTCGTCAAGATCGACGCCTGAGATCTCACGCTCGAGCGCGCCGGTCTTGATGGAAGTCTGCGAAAAATGGCGTGACGCCTAAAAAATCGTTCTGTGTTTGACTGGGAGTGTCCGTGACTGCGTCCACACAAAGCTTCCTAAATGAAGCAATCAGTAGGAACGTTTCAAATTCTGAGCCACACAATAGGCTCCTTACTTATTATTTAAATTCTCTTCGTTTCTAATCCGTGACAGGAATCGAATCCTTTGTTGAATGTCAAGGGCGGGAGTCTGCACAGATTTAAATCTCCGTGCTTGAAAACTCTAAAATTATGGCTTTCAACTCTCCATAAAAATGCGAGATTCTGTGGCTATTGAACCGACGAGAGAATAAATTGGCTCTTCTTACTTTGGACTTTGCGTTTTGGGCAAGTCATCGAGTCGGAGACTTCTTTTCATCAGACTTTGGACTTGTGTTTGAACTAATCTTAGTGAGCATTCATTTTACTCATTTTTACCATTTGACATAGTCAGTGCAATGTCATCCACTGCGCAATAGTGAACTTGATACAGTTCACAAAATTTATCGGTCTTATCTCAATGAAACTCATGGCGAGATCGGAGTTCATTGGGAACAGCGGAAATCTCGTGGTCTTATAGTTTAAGATTCCTTAGACTTGGCTCGCGCACATTGTAGGTTGCGTGCTAGCAACTTGCGTAGAGTGTTTGATGGTGATCAAAATTCTCCAGTGCTGTACCGATTTTCGCTCCTGGACAATTTTAATTTTACATTCCAATTTATGCATATCGATTTCACTCTAGGTTTCAAAAGCCATGGAGTGTCTTGATACCGGTTGCTCATTCGAGTGCCCAAACAGCCATGCAATGACACTACTATTTTGCTCTGGTCAAGCAATGCCAATTTTTTAATTATAAAACATGCATCGTCATCACAGTATAAAATGATGGATGTCTTGATACGATGCTCTTCTGACGGCCGACTCTTGACCGTCGCTGAATGAAGAAATGCTTGGTGAAGACAATCCTGGAGCTGCTGCTATTTCCTCATGTGTACGCGCGTATATCGTTCTATATGTAAGCCTCATGTCAAGAACGACCTCGCAATGTGTAGCTAAGATGAACGGACGTCCATGAAATTGTTGACCGTTGCTTGTTGCAAACTACAGCGCAAACACGCGCTGGCTTGAGGCCAGACATCTTTTGTGTTGACCGAACTTTCAGTGATATTAACTCTTCAAATGAACCGTGAGTCTTAACGAAGAAAAAACTGAGCTTGCTTGTTCGTCAATGGTTCAAAAATTTCATGTGCTCAGTGAATGACTTTCGAAATTCTTGTTGGAAAAATTTGAATGGCCTTGAATTGTAACAGAACAAACGTGAGCCATCACACCACTTTTCCCCTGACATACAAAAATTTAACGCGAAGACCGTGAATAAACTACTTCACGGTCAATATACTTCTTCACTCACCATCGTTTCTAAGCCAGCTCAAGTTTATTTTTTAATTTTTCCGTGCACTCTCCCCTTTAGCGGATTTCCATGCACTCATCTGTGTCGGATTTAAATGAGCCATTGGTCTTAACTTTCACGATCTTGTACTAACCATCTTGCCTAACCCGTTTCTGGTTGTGTCTTGCTTAAACGGTACAGTGTATGTTTAAAATTTTTTTCTGTGCCAGATTTCTTCGCTATGAATTAAACGTACCTTTGTAGGTTTCATATATACTTTGATATTTTATTCGATGGGAACTTCACTCTGTGTCGTCGAGTTGCATTCCTGGTCGACCTGATCCAGCTTGTCAGGCAGGCCCATATAACAGCGTCTCCCTCTATGCGCTCTGGTGACCACAGACCGGCTGCTGCTGCTAGTGCAGCATGGGTGTGTGTGTTCGCATCTCTTGACCGCAGCCTTTTAATATATGCCGGTCCTTCAACCTCTCTGATATACTGCCATTTAACGTATCTAATATCTATGCAACAAGGAATATGAATACTTTCCGTATTAACATTGTTGATTTTTTAAAATTAATTTAATTAATTAAATTAAATTAAACTTTTTTGGTCGGCAAATGTTGATTGCCATTTGAATTCACGTAGAGGGGGTAATTCGAAGTGATTTTTTAAGTCCTTTTAGTACGAAAAACAGGATTACATAAAAATCTAAAGAGGTAAATTTGTAATACATCGTATTGTTTACGGTTTTATTGTTACAGAAAACCATTACTCAACCTGAGGAGCAAATGTTAATTCAGAGCTACTTATGCAGGAGAAATTTTTCGTAAATTGGAGGATGGCTTCTAGTGGAGCGTGTGAACCTAATTTTTTCCCATGAGAACAGTTTAGCCGGGAAACTATTTAATTGCGTTGTCAAATAAATTGGTTCTTGGTTCATCGAAGTTATTAACGGAATATAAGATTGTATTCCACAATCGGTTCATATGAATAGCATTAATGATTTCAAATCGCTTTTTGACGCAGTTTCCCTGAGCTCACAAGTAAATTAGTTTCGTTATTTAGGACATATTTTTGTGAGACTTGTTACTTATAAGACTTTTGCCTGCATATTAACTTCTCGGTAACAAAATTGCTTCCGATCAATTGATTGAAAAATTGGTATCAATCAATGATAGGAGATATTTCATTACCTCATTTTCTCGCCATAAACTAGAGAAATTGAAAATATGAGATAAGATCACTTCTTCCGCATTGATAATGAGCGTTAAAGTGAGCTTATTTTTTAATTCAATTCCGCATTTCTGTTCAGACCAAAAATTATGTTGTTCCACTCCTGCCCTCCGTGCGTGGCACGTTGAGGGACGCTCAGCCTTTATCGGGAGAGTTGATCTTTTCCAAGTTCACTGGTAGAGGCTGGAGAGTTTCCTGTGGTCACATCACAAGAACTATCTTCATGAGTTGTTTATATTAATGTTGATAGAAATTGAAATCATATCAGCAAGTAGACTTGTATTAGATTGAAATAAATTAATTAACTAATAGTAGTACCGGTAACTCAAATTAACTCATTGAAAATAGTAGGTAAAAATACTTAATTTAGACAGACCAATTTGTTCATAATCTTATCTTGTTGAAGTCAATTTAGAAGTGCATAAACTCGTTTCGACAAACCACAAGTCAAAAATAGACTCTGGAAAAATTTCTGTTCACTAATAGACAGATCGTTACTATTAGTCTATAAAAATATTGATCTTCAGTCACAAACAAATGATCACAAATGATTACCACTATTCTCAATCTTTTTTTACAGGCCAGCCTGCCTTTTCCCTGGCAATCTCCCTTGAGCTGCTATTTCTTAATAAATTTATCATCGTTTCATCATCGAAAACAATTTTTTGTGTCGCTTTTCTTGCGTGCAAACTTGAATCGGATTACTATAAATAAATAAATAATTGATGAGCGTGCATTGCATCATAAAAAGACGTAGCAAATAAATTAAAGCATTACGAGCGGAAGTGAATAAATATTTCTCGATACAAATGAACTCTCACTAATTGCTCTTGGCAATATGTACGGAACGTGCAATTCCAGACTTGTTTTCTCTCCGTCTGGAGACGGGAAGATTTTAGCCGTCTTGATCTCTTTATCGCTCATGGCATGGTTTTAACTCAACAATAAGATTATTGATCGTGGTCATCTACGTTCTACGGCCCGCCCTTCTGTGTGTAATATGGCAGGATAATAATTCTGCTGCGTGCTTGGAAAGATTATATCTTAAAGATCATTTTTCATCAGGTAATCTTGATTAATTTCACCTTTGAAATGGCACACATCAAAACGAAAAATTGCATGTAGTGTAAACAAGGATAACTGTTTACACTACATGAAGGTAACAGGAATTGTATTGAACTAATCTTGCATGCTTTTGTCAAAGTTTATGCGTATTTATATGGGTTTGTTTGGGCCAACCTTCTAGTTTCTTATAAAATACTATTTATTATGAGCAGGCCATAGGGCAAAATCTCGCAGAAAAAAATACGGACAGAATTTTTATTTTGTTTTAATATCGAAGTTGTTTCTTATTCGTCTTGGCACAAAGTTCAGACTAAAATCAACAAAGCTGGTATTTGAGATGTAACTGTCATGGTGAAATTCTTCAGTCGTTTCTTTTCGATCAATTAAATTCTTGTGCTGTACCAAAAGGCATTTAGATGTTGAGTGACTAATTGAATTTATTAAAATCTCCTCCTGAATTTAGTTGGTTGTCTGAGTGACTAGAGCAGCAATTCTCGCATAGGAAAAACGCTGAGTCGTGCTGCTGAAAATATGGCATCGCGTAGAAACAAACGTCGTTTGCAAAGAGCAAGTCTCTTGTTCGTCCCCAGCCTCACTAAATCTTGGTCCACGAAGTTGTCGTTAGTCGCGTGGAAAGTCCGAAGCTCTTGGTGTTCTAAGCATCTTTGCATGCAAGACTGAGGTTCGACTAAGATTTATTTGATAAATGTTGTTATGCGTAACACCCCGTTGCAAAACATCTGAGCCTGACATATACTATCGCAATTTCGACATTGAATAGTGAGTGCTTGTCAAACAAATTTTCCCATCTATCTTCCCGTCTATGTGCTTTTGAAAATTTCTCGTTTAAAATAATTACCAACATTCGCATGCAAAATTGCGAGCCTGAGATGACCGGGATGGACTCGTTTTAGTGATTTCAAGAATTGTGCTTTGTGCAGGGTTCAAAATTTGAGCTCAGTAAACATACGTTTCAAGCTTTTGACGACCGTGAAGGTTCGTCTTCTCGAGTTTCTTGTGTTCGCGCCACAACTCATGACAGTTTTTAACACCAGCACCGCGAGCTGAAGAATGAGACCTGCTGTAACTTATGAAACCGGACGACCCTCGAAATTGCCTTGTTTATGACGTCAGTGAAAGGATACGATTTACTAGCCTTTGTGTTCGGCGTGAAATTCATTAGTAATACTCGTATATGGTTGAATTTCTCATCTCCCTTGCATCGAAAAACGCTGCGATATTCAGCATGTACTTTTACTTGTAAGAGTACTACTTGTAATCTTTGTGATTAATTAGTTGTTGTCATCATCTCTTCTTCAAAAAGTGTCCCATTTATGTCCGTCGTAATTTGTTCACAAATCTAAACTTTCATAGTAATTTCTTAGGAATTTGCCATGGTAGATTGTCGGCGTTGTGATTTCACTCTGCTGTTATGTTTAACCATTTCACTACGAGGCCACGTTGTAAACGGATGTAAAACTATTTAACATTTCATCAATTATCATTGTCTAGCTTATATAATGCATTGAAGGATAACCTTGGTCGGACTAAGAGGCGTTTTTCACGCGCACTTTTCCTGCTCGATAAGGTCGAGTTTCTCGCACGCACCAGTGGCCGCACGTGATATAAACTAATGCATTTACATTCATGGAGCCATTTTTTGTGATGGTAAATCTGCAGATCATCTAAAGTATTCTAAACGATACAGCAGCAATCTTGCATCGATTGCCTTCCCATGTATCCCAAGTATAATAATAAATAATAGCGGTTTCAGCGTTTATTAGGCCGTTGGCCTGTCGCCGATTCTTAACATCGCAGAACATTCACAACATTTTGCGGTCTCGAACTCGCAACACACTGCTTCAATTCTGCTTTGCTTAACCGCCCGGCCTCCTAGCCGACTCTGACTATAAACTGGCGCACAGAGCTGGGATCGAACCCGCGGCTCTCTGCGCCAATCATGCATGGTACTCTGAACTGTAACCACTGGTCCACCCTGCCCTTGTCATACTTGGCAGTATAATGTTCAAGTGCGCTCTTATGTGCCATCAGGCTAACGCGTCATAAGTTGTGCGTGATGAGTTAAACGCGTACTGCGCGTTAGCAGGTTGATTTGGCGTTACTTAATGTTAAGCCGTCCTCCCTGCGGGTCCCAGCAGCAAGTCAACTCGGTCCAGGTAAACGGCGATTTTCGGAACTTTATTTTTATTTGTATGCGAAGGCACTAAGCTGATCTAAGTACAAGTTGTAATGCAGAGATGCGATGCTTGTTTGGTACGTACCTCAATGAATTTCGAAGAAGTTAACTCTTCAGAGGATCCTATGAAACACTAAAGTGATACAAAAGAAGGAGTCGAACACGTAAACTGAGACACAGTCGCATTCTAAATTCTGGATAAGCCCAGCAGGTTAAAGAATATACAGGCATTGCTTTAGTTTAGAGATTCCGTGTGATGAGTAGCGCGATAACAAGAATTTTTAGAAACGTTTTTTTCTGAGCAGATGTTCAATCCAAATGTATGACGGCGTGAATTTTTATATATTTATATATACCATCATAAAGCGTGAACTCCGAATGAATTGCGACAACATTTTCTTCAAAGTATCTGATAAATTTGACTATAATAATATTCACGACACTAAGCTACAAACTGACAGTCTCTAGCTTCCGAAACTAAATATCGCATGAACATTCCGAGAAAATTGCGTAGCATTTATATGTAGCTATATAGCTCTCTTTAGCTAGTGCCAAGATTAGTCCCCGACAGATCCTGGAATTTCCTAGGGAAGCGGCCAAATAGGCGAGTCTTGGCTACTGACTGGTCAAAAAACGCGCGTCATTTCTTTGGGCTTGTCAGAATGCGATCGTTTTTGCTGTTTATGGTGTTATCGTGTGTCGTATAATCGTATGTAAAGATCGTGTAAAAGCTTCATTGTCAGTTCAAATAACTGTACATTCTAGATAAACGAAGTCAGCAGTGTTAGGGAAAAGCTTGCTTCAAAGGAAGCCTGGTCTATAGTTTGAATAAAAAAAGGTATAGATTATTATTGAAAATCTGATTTGAGCGCCAGAGCACGAATTAGGCATTTAAGTAAACGAGATACATTAAATTTTTAGTGATTCTTTAGCAGTTACTCAATTATTTGAGAAAAAGTGTTCATGATAGTTTAAATGATTTTTTCTAGCCGCATCAATGACTAAGTTTTAGAAGTTCTTGATTCTTGTTACTCTGTTATATACTGTGTGGAAGGCTTGAAAGTTAACTGCCGTGGCAGGGGTTGAACGGAGAGAATCTCTATTTTAACATCGATGATATATTTGTAGGTATGTGAAAGTGATTTAATTTTCTTAGGAATTCTTGACCTCTTAAGTTCTTATTAAGCCCTGCGAGACATTTGTTCTAACAGATTGGACGCGCTCCATTGATGTAATTTATGCTAATCCTTTAATTACGATCAGAATTTTAGTTTTCATTGAATTTTAGGCATTTAGTGGAAATTTGAGTCGAAATTTATGATGATATGAAAAGAGATCACTTCATGTCATCCCACGGAGTATCCGGTCAAACTCACAAATTTATTAACTATTCAGCGCTGATTCAAGTGCTTACCGCTGAAGGATTTTTTTCTCCGCTTGCTCGGATTACCATAAGCTACGAAATGTCTGCCATCAAACTGCAGTGTGGTATGCGCTTCCATGTAAGGTAAAAGAACCTGTCCATAATTTCTACGATTTATAGACCTACAAATTTGTTCTGCGTTGTTCGCTTTTATGGAGAGTTTAGTGATCAGGGTTTTGTGTCCAGCGTTGTTTTATGAGCCGCGGCGACTAAGGAAGTTTTATTTTTATTACTCGCCTGTCAACCGAGCATAAACATGAACGTTCGTGGGCCGGTCAAACGCACATGTGGATAGTTCTTTTGTAAGGCCTGCCAGCCTTTGGTATGTAGTACTCGGTAATTCCCTTGATCTAGCACACAATGTAGCGTATAATGAGTGAGGTGACGTCATACACTGCAGCTCTCTAATCGAGTCAAAGAGTCTGGGTCCAAGCATGTCTTTTCCGCCAGCCTTGTCAGGTTATTTCATTCGCTCGCGGCCTTGACTGCCCGCTCCCTGTCGCCGCCTGCGTTTGCTGTCCTTTGTAGCGTTGCGAACAAAAGTGACTAAGTTGTCTCTCAAATATTTGCGCATTGATACCAAGCTAATTGATATTCGTACTGTGATCCTGGTCTCATGTATAAGGCTCCTCGATATTTCCTTCTATTGACTTGATGTGGTGTTGCTTTTTTCTTCTGCGTCATTTAATATATGGCTACAAGAAAGCTGCGTCTTGTGTTAATTTTTAAAATCAGATATAAAGCGCTCACGATCGTCAACTACACTAATTCCCGCAAATTAGAATGCAGATGTTTTAGACAGAAGACAGCTCGAGTTTTGAGAATATATGGCTCATTTGCATGGACAATGTCAAGTCGCCATCGATCGATATAAGTTTGGTTTTATAAAATATTCAAGTCTTTATTCATATACTTTAGTTCGCACCATCGACTTGCAGATATGTGATTATAAGTGTTTTCCCTGTGATTAATAATACGTCTTAATTATACCATACTCCAATATATTGCATGAACGTTTGCCGATTTGCATTTCGGACTAAATGTTGCATGCGGCGCATCCGTACTATTTATGTAAGAGTTTTTGTGCCTTCTAACCTCATTTGTTTGTTCCTGCACAGCTGTAATTTTCCAAGACGGTCAATATTTTTGTGTGAACATCCGCCTGGTGTGATGAGGGAGGGTCTGTGTTTCCTGTTTGTCGGGGAAATTCTCCCTTGGAAGGAAGTGATGAGGTCATGGGTGTCGTACTGTCGTTGCTTTCAGTCAATTCATCAGTGCATGTGCGCGTACAACCCCACGCCCGTCCCGCCCAGTGCCGAGGGTGTTATGCTATTTGATGGAGATTATTCTATTATTCGTTTCATTTCGTTTTGAAGGCTCGGTGTATTTTATTTTTCGATGCATGCCCACTCCTTGCTGTCGTTCGCCGGTTTCCAGATCTTGTTATCAATTGCCTCGCTCTATGAACATCCGACTCCAAAACGCCAAAACTGCTCACAATCCCAAAGTTTCATGTTTGATGAAAATTCGATGTTATGCAGATGCATTAACAAGCGATTAGTAAGTCTCAGTTTTGTCAAACGTTACAGGCGTCGCACATTTCTGGAATGAGAATAAACAATCCTGACCTAAAAAATTAATGCTAACCTGACAACAATTCTGCCATTTGTTGCCGATAATTTTCGACCGAAATCAATGATTAGATATTTTGTAACGCGTATTTTTCTCGCGTTCATTACGTTAACTTCAACATTCTGCAATCGAGCCTTGCAAAGAATAATTTCGTTGAGCTTATATTCTTGTGCGGAATTTTCGAGTTAGCCGCGCTCCTCCAAGAGCTGCTTTTGAATAACAACTAATCAATGAAAAGCTCGATATTTAGGGTGAAAGCAGACAAGGACGACCTCAACTAGAAACAACGCCAATTCTTATGGACTTGTGATCCCTGGGAGTAGGTCTTTTTACACAAATAAATTACAGGGCAATTAGATATATATAATGCCAATCAATCTATTGTGTATTGTATCTATTGTGTCACTTTCCATACTAGTACACGTTTTAAGTATGATACTTTCTGTTTTGAATGACCCATCCAGAGTACCGAGTCGACGATGTCTTGTTTCAAACCTTATCTTTATTATCATCGACCGGGACATGAATCTCGACATAAATATTACACAAGAAGCATCTAAATAGCGTTGATTCATGAGAGGTCTGTATATAAAAGGAATAGCCTTTTCGATTTCGTTGATGGATATCGGCAAGAATAATGGCGTATAAATGTTCTTTATTGCGGCCTTGTAATAGTTGCCTTTTTTCTTGAGAGCAAAACTTTACGTAATTCTTCAGCTGTTTATTGGCAACTGAAGCTTGTGGATGACTTGGGTCAGCCTGTCGTCATGCTTCGCTGGTGCGGCTCTTAGTATTGCTTCAAGTCGCTGGTGCTGGAGCACTCTCGCTTACATACTACGGCCTCAAATGTCGTATTTAAAACACCTCAATGAGGTCTAAAACATTTCCATGCGAGGTACTGCAAAGTTATGAAGTTGTTGCCAGCTCACTCTCAACTAGTGAACTGGAACTCGTCGTCTTCTATTTGAATCTGGAAAGTTACTGGCATTTTTTTATGTACATTGATGTTATCACTCAATGCTAATTGCGCCTGCATGAATGCTTCGTCAAGAAGTTTTTTTTACATGATTTCATATCAAATGCTACGTGTTATTCTGTTATTTATATTCTTCATAGATTTTTCTGGAAAATTAATGATGAGCACTTCTACTTTTCCCCTGTTTTTTTAATACAATATTGATTCAATGTTCATTCCGTTTAAGCGTAGTCGAATTAATGCGTCAATTATTTTTACATCTGATTTGTAAGCAATTTGATAGGAAAGCAATCGAACTTTCATACTATTTATTGCACTCTCATTTTAAACGTATTCCTTCAGACAGGCTGTTACTAACCTATTATATGAACTTTTCTGTCATCTAATTTTTTGACGTATTTTGGCTGTACTTGGTCTTGTCGTCATATGAAGGGGAAACTAAGTTCGATTTGATGTACTAATGAAAGCTTCTCCCAGACATGGATTGATCTTTATTGTCTACACCTTTCGACCCTAGTTTAAGCTCTCGCTCGACGAGATGTCGCGTGCGGTCGTGTACTGTCAACTTTAAATTTTGACTCGCATTGTTCACAAGAGGTTTACTGCAAGCATGATATCGAGGACGACGTGGTCAGACTTACAAAAGGTTCTGGTCAAGCGCCGTGCAAAGGTCGCACATTTAGTTCTTCGTGCTTGCTAACATATGCAGGGCGGTCAGTCCTCGAAGTAAGCAGGGTGGGTTGAAGACCGTTTTGCTTTTGGTCTTCGAAGATTTTCTTAAAGAGAATGAGTGCGAGAAAGAATTGTGCTGGAGCCAATCGGATGATTCCCGGTATTTTTTGCGAACAAAGAGCAGGTGAGCTTGTTTTCTTAACGCTCTGACCTCGTTCTGTATGGACCAACCGCAATAAAGAGTAGAGTCTTGCAGCGAAATGAATATTTGATCAAGACTAATAAAGTTGCAACCTCCTTATTGCTTCCGGTGGTAGTTCTTAGCAGCTTTATTCCTTTTGCTGGCAATCATGGAAATATAGAAAAATTCAAATTTCTGAAATCAGTAAAAGAAATTATTACATTATAATATATATTTACTAAAAGAATAGAAGGAAAGTTTGCATATTGTAGTTACATCAGTTAATGAATAGGTTAAATACGGTCATTACGTCAAATATGCAATATTAATTCAAACATTCATATGTAAACAGTAACTGTCTATAGCCACAATTTTATTCTGTTTTATCTAGTTACTTTAACTTATTGAATAGATATTGAAGAGGAGGATAGATATTTGGGGTCTTTTTTGAGAGAAGATTTTAAGTGATCATGTATGGTAATATGAGAGGTAAAGGGTGAAACTCGCTCCAGAACAGTGTTGGATCGGCAGATATTTCTTGTTTATGTCCCCTTTCGTTATAGACACTGAATTTTATTGAACACGGCTCGTCGTCCATGCCGAGATTCATTCCACGCTTCTATTTCACGTAACTTTAAGGACGATTTCCCTTGTCTCCTGGACTCGCTATCTTGCAAGTCGACAGTATTGTGTAGTCACTTAATTTAGTACCTGCTTTTGCCTCCATGCCTCCCTTTTACGGCTCTATTTATGCTCGATTATTTCTGACAAGCGAGGCTGCCGCCGTTCATTTTGTGGCGAATCGATCTATCCTTCGCTGCAATGACTCGCACTTGGTCGTTGGCTCCTGGCAAATCGTGACTAATTATTCTCTTTTCGAAAACAACTTAAAATCTGTGGACTGATAAAGTTTCTTCTTATAACGTTTTTTATTTTGTTATTGTACTGAATATTTGGTAGGACTTGATGACAGTAAAATTTGGGGGACGCTTTGCATATAACCAATTCGGTATTTTGGCGCAATCCGCCAGAGATTTTATGCAAATAAGGAGAGACCCACGCGTTTACCTTTTTCAATAGTATAATAATTTTTGCAACAGATGGGAAGTCAGCAATGTTTCTGGCATTTGATGGGTTACTTTAAACAGCCTGAGTCACATCTGTAGCAAGCAGTCATGTTCTTGCTGACATTCTCTCAAGTCTCCATTGTATCCTAAGAGATGGTTTAAGAGCACTTCAGCCATTTGAGTCGTTGATGTTAAGTTGATATGACCGAGCGACCAGCCATGTGGTGCCTGAGATGCTCCACAAAGCCAAGAGTGGTGGCCTCGACCTCTGAACCTGCTGCACTGGATCCAGAGAAAGAGATGCAAGACATGGCGCTACGTGCGACGTTTTAGTGGAAGATATTCCACCCAACTGGGCAGCTAGTCAGTGCCAGTCTTGCTCAATAATCTCTTGACTTTTCACTAATTAGGCCTCCTGAGCTTCATGTATTACGAGGAAAGTATCCTAGTCAGTTTTTGCGCTGGATGACCTCTGGGTTCTTACCGTGTTACTTAGGCTTTTACTTTTTATATCGTGTAATTAGTGATATATTTAGTTATTGTCTGTGCAAAATTGCCAGGATTAAACTACTCAATGATGGTATGCTGACATATTGCATATTTAAATTCACCCCAAACTTGAACGGGAAGTGAGGGCCATAGCTGTTCTGTGCTGCACTGAGCTGCGGGTCAGACTTTTCTCATGATTTTTTTGAGCTTAGATGGACAAGATTCATGCACGTTTGAAGGTAGTATACCTGATATAGCTATGGCTGTACAGATAAGGAGTGACATGTAAATTGAGGAGTGATGGATGAAGCTCACTTGACGGTCGGGAAGTACGGGTAGGACGGACCATTCTCATGTGCAGACTTCCTCGCTGCCCGTGCACGCTTGGTCTCTGTAGAAATTAATACATGTTTTACGGATCATGGTGAGCGTCGCCATGTAAGGGATGATGGATCGTTCTTGAAAGCCTATGCAAAGCAGCCATGCGAACACATTCATCTCATCAGAACTTGCCTTCTGATGTGAAAGTGTGCACTTTTTTGATGATATAATTTTATCATATTAATATTAATAACGCTTAACTCTGGCATCACATCACAAGTAGCCGCATTGTTCTATGATCCATTAATTCTTCATCTAAATTATGAATCCTCTGGTTTTCCCCTCAGTTTTATATTCCTACCGGTAAAAAAATCTGTGTGCTCACATGTGCAGTAAGAAAAAATATTTTTAATAATGAATTATAATGCCGTTGCATTAATTATTTATAGTTATATTTATACATTAGACCGTTTATTTCAAACTGGCTACGTTGAGCACGTAACATTTCTTACTCTTAACTCTTCAACTTTTAGACTCGTGAACGTCAAAGAAACTTTTACGGTATTCAATACGGCATACGGTATTCAATCGTCTTAGAGGAGCGATGTTTGGACGTCAGGTCGTACATTGCTTTCTTTATTTCAGTCTTAGCGCCACTTGGTGAGGGTAGACTATAAGAAGAGCTCCTGACTGATGGATCCTGCATGTGAACGCTAGACTTGTAAAAGTAATCATTTGGGCGAGTTAATGGATTTTTTCTTTTCTGAATGTCTTTCTTTCGGTATTGTGACATTTAGACCAATTTATTAACAATTAGCGGCCGTACTTAGCGTAATCGTTAACAATTAGCGGCCGTGTTAACAAGTAGCGAAGTTAGTTAATATCAAGTTCCTGTTCGTCGACTGGCTTTTTTTCACGACCCTCGATCAACGACCGACTGGAGGACGCATCTGTGAAGTAACGCCCGAACTCTTGGAATTTCTCTGTCGTTCCCATGAACCTCTGTCTCGGTATCTGGATCTGATGGAAACTTTGATCTGATACTTTTGCGACCAAACTCTCTGATACTTGACGACCAACGTATCTGTTGAATATTTAGTTCGCGATTTATCCTTCATCTGCAAGGCCAGTGTCATACCATTGATATGTTATCGTTTGTACACGTCCATCTCAATCCTAATCGGGCGAGATGCGATCTGTTTATTCAGGATGAAAATATTCCCCTTGCTAATCCTGTGTATTGAAGCTAAGCATGCTACGGATGAGTGGACGCTCACCGTTAAATTTGCCCATCGCGTTGGGCATAGAGGAATCTTGCTCGGTTCAGCGCATGTTATTCACGACCGAGGTGTCTTGAATTCGCCCTTTCGTTAACTTGGTATCATTGATTAAGGGTTCAAATTATCAACTTGTAAAGCTTGATAACCCCTGCAGACATGGTTTGAATTTATTCAACCGTATTATAATTCATTATTAAAAAATTTTTTTCTTCCCGCACATGTAAGCACACAGATTTTTTGCCTTCAAAGAACATATTGTGAGGAAGCGTCCCTCTCATCTTGGACACGCATTCTATGGTGGATTGGGCAGTGGGCTCACTCGTGCAATATAATCTTTCTTGCTGGAACTCTTGACGTCGGCAGTGTGCAAAAATAAATAAATAAATAAATACGTGCAACTGTATCTGCATTTGTAAGTTTTACATTCCTGCCTGTTATTCAATTTCATGGTTGGAGGCGTGATTATAATTTTTTAATGGCCATTTTTTATAACGCATGCAATGTAGTTATTTTCGTCATGTTTTTCTTTTTACTTACTTTTTTCTTCTCCTGGGAACAGTTGTACTGCATTGTTTTCGTTGTAAGCCACAGCTTAAGATGCATGCTGATAGTAAATTTTCCCCCATTTATTTTCTATTCTTCCTTCATTTTCCAAATTGAATTGATACTCCGCTTGTATCAGAATAATGAAAGCAAGTTTACTAGCACTCGCTGATGACAGGAAAAAAAGTCAACTTTTACTACCCATCAGCAATACAGATATTCTCATGAGACAGTCTTGTTTCAGATTTGGTAGTGACATGTAATTTACTGCGGAAACCCTGAAGACGACCGTTTTGGAATTCGACAGCAAGTCAGTAACGGAAAGCGAACCAAAATTATTTCGAAATTGTCACATACATGACGACTTAAACCCCTTGTTCTTTTATAAACTCATTCTCATTTGTCGCTTTCCGGCGTTATATCTGCATTTTTTCTGCGTTTTGCGCCGCTGTTCCGTTTTCCATTTTGTTTAAAACGTTTTCAAACTCGGCAGCACGATTTTGTGTGCCAAAATTTGATTTGAAAACCGACTGTCTAAATGTCGACTTTCGCTTATCAGAGCAATTACCAAAACTATCGTTTTCTTTTCCTCAAGACTCTAAGTTACTTAGATTAAATTACATTTTGGAACATTTGTTCTGTTAGATGATGAACTTAACTAGGATTCCAAATAACTTACCTTAGTTTCTATTTTACAACTCGTCGTCTAGTATTTTCCCGCTCTGAACTACTTCCATAGAACGTTACGTGCCATGATTTTGCAATATTCATTCGTGGCCGACATTCAGAAATCGCAAATAAAAGCTTTGCCCGGGCGTAGCGCCCATCAATCTTGTGTCATCATCCATTGCGCTGAAGACCGAAGACAATGTGAAGATCATTAAAATGTCCAGCTTTGCGATACAAACAAGATCAGTGTCATTAGTTACGTACTCATTTGCCTTTATTTTATTTCTTATTTCGGCCTCACTGGATTATTTACCTAGAAAAAGTCAATTACTGCATCCTTGCGGCGTTGCCATTACACGCTTCATCCAGCGACGGTGGCACTTATTTCTGCTGCCGACCTTGGGCGTTGTCGCAAAAGCTTTCGTAATTGCTCTTAATATCCATCAGTCAATCCGAGACAACCATGAAATGATCCATGACCCCTAAACCGAAACAATGTGGAAGTTTTAACGCTTCTGTTGCAAGCAACACATTATTTTCATTTCTCAAGGTAATTTTTGGATACTTTCTTTAAATACGTGTTTCAAGATATCGATAGGCTGATCAACGAGTTTCAATTAGCAGATGACGGCGGAAAGTTCACTCTTACTGCACGGTTCTTGTTCCTGAAAGCTGGATACGCAGGAAACGTTTGACCTGAAACTGCCGTCGTTGTGTGCGATCTGTGTCTGCCTGAGGCTTCACTTGGCGCTTGTTGTTTTTTGTCGCTATTTCTAACGCAAGAGTGCCAACGTCTTCTTGTGTTGTGCTTAATGCCGGCGTAAAAAATATAAGCGATGATGCCATGAGACAATTACATTGCATGAATCAGCGCTTCTCGTTTGTAGTATTAAAACAAAACACGGTGGCGGCGATATAAAGTTCTCGAATTATGGTGACAGTTTACCACCATGCGTTCTACTGCATAAATTTTATTTTTTTGCCATTTTCTTTTTCGCCATTTTCTCATTTTTTGTTATAGCTTGATGATGTATTTCCATTGTTTTTCTCTAAATTGATCTTATTTGATGAACAATTTCATTTGTAAATATATAATGGCCAATTTCATTAGTCGAATTTTTGAAAATTTCCAAATATTTTTGCTCTGTTGGGATTCATCAAAAAATGTACTCAATGCTATCGCTAATTACTGGACACTTCATCTTCCATTATGAATTTGTTTACCAATGAAAATATTCGACTGTGAAGTTTCATGGATCTAATTCCGCCTATCGTTTCCTTCCTACTAGACTCATTTATTTATTAGACATTTATTATTATATAAGCGCTTGACAGCTTCAGATTATCACTGGGTAATTTGTTGACGAGTGAAGAATAAATATTTATTCAACTCTTATATATATAAATCGATATTAAAAGTTCAGCCGCTTGAGCATCTTCCGGATATGAAATAAATGCATTTTTGACTGAGGTTACTGTGACTGAATTGTTGCAAGTACCTCTTGGGGGTCGTGATGGAACGGAAAGAGAGTGACCGTGCCCATATTGCAGTGGTCATCCGCACGGGGTCGCGAGGCCGAGCAACCACAACTGGCAGGCACTGACGGCAGCCAGTTGGTGCCCGACGCTTGTCGGGGTAAGGTGTGGGTGGGTGTGTGCCTCGAGTCGTGTTGCTGCTGTTCCGTTAGGGCGCGCTGACCCCCATGCCGACGACGTTCACCCTATGCCGCGCGCACAGTCGCAGCTCCTCGTGAACAATGAAGGAATTTCTGCGCTGGTTTAGGCTTGGTGTCTCGAGTTTATAGGAGTGTGGAATCCAAAAACAATGAAAATACTGTTGAAAAGTTTTTGTCGTATTTTTGTATTCATTTTTTCCGATCTATGTTGTGCTTTTCAACTTTTTTTGTGGTAGATTTTGTGCAGAGATAATATTTAATTTTATTATAGCCTTTAGTTTCTATTGACCAATTTTAACACTTGATTTATCAGTTGGTATCCAGAGGAATAATTCGTTGGCATATAGCACACATCTTGCTGAACTTCAATACGAATAATAATATTACCCCTTGCGCCCAGCATACGGTTTAGACTAATGTACCAGTTAAAATTTCCTCCTTTCTTTAACATTAGTGAATTTATTTATGATGGTGACTCGTTTTTCTGCCTAGCATCTGCTGCTTAACATTGTCAGATTTGAGGTTCAAAGTAATCCAATTAGTAACAAAACATTGTCATGGCAGTTAATGGTCAAATGGTGCTCTATTTGATCATTTTGAGACAAGATGGCGCTTCTAAAGGTGACGTTAATTCAGATTTCAGAGTATAAGGTAAATTAACCTCTGAAATGATATATTTTTAAACTTCCGGGATGATTACACGCTTTTTATCTTCACTCTTTTCTGTTTAATTTTCAATTTACTATTTAAAAGGTAGAGCCAAATACCTTGCTTTCAGTGACGTGTGTTTTTTTTTGTTTTGTTTTGTTTTGACGTGTGTTTTGTTGATACTGATAGGTGCTAGGGAGTATGGAGGTGTTGTACAAATGTTCATAATGAGGTCGTTGGTAACCTTATAGCGTTCCCTGCTTCCGAGCAAGAATTTGTCAGTTTCCGGCGGCTGACCAGAGGTGGGCTCCTGCACGAGTTTTAGTATTCCTCCTTGTGGTCGCGGATCTTTCTTGATTATCCAGCGTGAAACATTAGTTTTATTCTATTTATGGTAAGCTCTTGACCTTCTGCTGCACATATTTTTGCAGAATTTCTTTGCGGAAATGGTGTTCCTACGTTTGAAGTAGTTTCTAATGAAATCTTTCAACGACTCTTACTTTACTCCAGATTATCTTGAGTTGCCGTAAGATGCAAATATCAGTGTAATGATCGATTGGAGACATTATCGTCTTGCTGCAAGTAACATGACAAATTTGCAGCATGCGTTCGCAAGAACACACTACCTGCGCTGGTAAGGTCATACCACGCTACAGACTTTGTGCTGTTCTTCAATATGGCGATGGCGTAGCGCTTCTGAAGCGGCTCTCTTTCCAGGAACTGTTCCGGTCGCGCGGGGAATGCAATAATTTTGCGTCCATGACACCGTTGCTTTGTATGTTTCCTTAAGTCGGAGCGAACTTGAATCCTGTTTTTTTAAGGAATATTGGCAGATGGAACTTGTTCAGGCAAAGAATGTTGTTTTGCTTTTGATCGTAAACAAAGCCTGAATGATGCAGCTAATCTGCGCAGTTCGACCTATTTTCCTGATCGATAAGCTCGAAGCGGTAGTATTATTCGATGGTTTGTTGTAAGCGTGCCGCATAATAGATAGTCAGGGGCAGCATTTCAGTTATTTGCATTGTTCACCTTGTTGTCCTCGTATCTCAGCCATAATCAGCTCAAAAACGTAACCTTATTCACTAAAAATTTACCAACCGAAATTGTGACTGTTTAGTGTACAGCTGCTCTGTATCAAATAACATCAAAGGAGATTGAATTAACCCAAATAAGGAAACAGTGGAGGGGATCTTCGTATTAATTTTTCCATGGATGAATATCTCCTTCTAATTTTAATATTTAACTCGAATGTTATATGATTATTGATGGATTGATGCTAAGTTTATTTGATTGTAATACTGAATTGATGTCGTCTAAAAACACCCCTGATGTTATGATGACGTGCACAAATGGCGTTTGTCGGCGTCATCGGCCACTCACTGCTGGCAAATGCTGAGGACCTCAGGCATACGTTAGGCATGAGTCACTCGCACTGATCTTACCTGGTCACAGCCATGCAGCTCGCCACGCTTCCTTTACGTCTCGTGTTACGCGTTGACGGGATACCGCCGGTGCCTTTATTTATTTTGATCGAAAACCACGACATAATATAACCCATAGCATTGACTCCGAGCTATGATATAAAAACTATGAAATTTACAGATTGTAAAACTAATTTCTTAGAAAGGGTTTCGAATGCAACGGCTTTTGCTATCAACGTCAACTTCCAAACATATTTTAATGACATTTTGAGTGGTAATTTTTTCCACGAGGCAATTGATCTGGATTGAACTTGCCCAAGACCAGTAGTATAATCTAATATTGAGCACTATAAATTAGCATCTTGTATTGGTCGGTCGGGGTCTCAAGTCGTTATTTTCATTGACAGCTCTTTCGTTTATGCGTGATCGGAATGAACGCTTCCGGGAGTGCGCGCTTCGACATTTAAAAGGCTGCGGCTGAGATCGGAGGTCTCCTGATGTAGTGCGAGATAGTTGATGTTTTTACGAGGTACTGTCTCTAGGGCAGCTGCTTTGTATAGCACTTCTTTGTCTTTATCTCTTGACATTTCCAGGCATCGAGGCGTTTGCATTAGTTTGCATTGTTTGCTGTTGTCTTGATCAAGAGATGGCATGTGGTGTTCAAGCTTCTAAATTAATTCCTTTCCTTAATTATTAGTCTTTGCCTGGCTTGACGTAAGGAATGGATTTTAAAACATCATAACAGATTTACAAGATGAAAAGCGCACAAATGTTTTCGGCTTTTCACGTTTTTGATTTGTGTTCTTTTCACTGTCTGATCTTGGGAATTTTATCTGTAACATTCATTTTATCCATTAATATGCTGACCTAATTTAAGTGGGATAAATCAGAGGTCATATTGTACATTAACCACTTGACGGTGCGTTTTAGCCGCCTACGACGTCTTTGCACTACGTGGATATACATTTTTCTCTGTGTCATCCGTGGTGGAATGAATGTCAAGGAATGAATCACTTCAACGTTTTCATTCATACAATTGCTTAAGATCCACCAGCCTGGGATGAGAAGATAAGGACAGTTGGTCTCGGTGGGTACATTCGGTGAAAGTTACTAATTTTGATGTGTTGTGTTGGTGGCCGCGGATCCATGCAGCGTCTGCTCTGGTGACCTGAACACTGAATGTACGAGCCTTGAAATCGACGTCGCCACACCTGCATCAGAACCTCCACTTAAAACGAAAATTCTTGCGGGTATTCGATTTTTTTATGTTAGTGGAATGATGGCGTTGGCTGCGTATTTGCATTTTCACCTTGTGAAAGTATTTATTCAATTAATTTCTCAAAACAAAGTTTTTAAAATCCCGTCAATTCAAATATTTTCCGTTGTGAAATATTTCAATATTCATTACCTTTGTATTTTGTTGCGGGTTCAATAAGTGACCTGTTATTGAACTTAAAATGACGGTCTTGTTTAATTTTGTATCTTTGGCCCTGACTCCCTCGCAAAGCTCTGAAAATCAATCAGACTTTTTTGAGAAGTCGATGTTGTGCTCGCTCATTTCCGTCATTTGAGTTATTGTGAAATTAGAGCAGAAGCATTTAGTCTCGCTGTCTAAATGGCGAATGTTAATCCCTTACCTCTGATCACCTTTACCATAGTGACCTTTGCCCTCGCGTAGTTTCAGATCATCGAGCTCCACGCTTTATTATAATGATCATTTAAACGCTACCCGGGGCTTACATGGCCGCTGCTCTGCCACCGCATGCATAAATCTCTTCGTCGTGTTGTATCAAGGAGCAGATGGTGACCGCTTATTTGTACTTCGGATACTTTAAACCTTCACTAAGAAAGCCACCCGATACAGCCGCTTGTTCCAAATTATTTCCAAGGTAACTGTATGGTTTCTTATAATATATCGTGGCCTTATCATAGTGGCTTATGCTACTTTCTCCATTTTACGCGAAAATTTACTCCCTTGATGAAATAAATATTTATCATTATTGAAAATTGTAGAGAGGCAACTGTTATGATACAAGATCTCATTGACTCCATGAACATTATTTCAGACCGTTTCTGACATGCCCGGCTATAGTTTCTGTATCCTCGATTGAAATGTTACTAGCGAGACTCGCGTAGTTAGTCGCGTATAATAAACTACGCAAGACTCGAGTAGTTAGTCGCGTATAATGCGTAGCTGGCTAGGTGTTAATCAAATCAAATAGAATGTCCATCTATCGAATCGATATTTCGTAATTTGCTCTTTTATATAAGCGTTTGAGACGAATCATCACATGCCTAATGAATTCATGAGGTTATGAGGTTATTTTCTGGCGCGCCGACGGCCAGTCTTGCTATTTTTATCGACTTCATAAAAGTAAGAGCGGCTGAGAGATCGTGTGATCGGACGTCGGCCTGATATCGCCGTTTTTGCTACTTGGAACCCTGCTGAGAAATGCATTGGAATTAAACTAGCGAATCTACATCAGCATATTCCATTTGGGTCAAGTTCTGTATTAGATGAACAAAATATATAACGTATTATCTGATTTAAAAGTGAATGCAATATTAATTTATTGATTCTGATATCTTCGGTCTTCGTGAAGATATTATTTGTGAGTTCTAAAGCCACAATTATATATGGGACTCAATAGCTATACGGCACTCCATACTCGTGACGTTGTTGATCTTGCGAGCCACATTTGGCACAAGCTTGTCACGTTCACTAGCACCAGCTGTCAAAAATTCTTGTGACGATTCTGCCCCATCGCAGATGAGTTCTCCATATCAGCAACAAAACATTCGCTTACTCTGGGAAAAATTTTCACGTAAATCTTCATTCCATGGCCTTCGCTTGCGTAGTGACTTGTGACAGAGTCTCTAAATCTTATCTTCGTGCAACACGGTACGCTTGGTTTCCTAACTTCACGGCATCGACGTCGTAGCCAAATTTCTCACGATTTATACTGCCGTCAGGGTTGCATGAACTTCAGCGTTGCTCCGACCGGTTATTTTTATGGGGACTTTAAATCTCGGCCTGGCTATGCTTGGCCTGCCCAAGAAGCGTTGAGCTTGACCACGACTTCTGTTCTTGGGCAGAAAATTATTGGTCGCTCGTTTGCTTTGAGGCACTGCACTTGCCAGGCCCTTGAATTTCAGTGCGAGCATCACGAGCTACTGCAATTTCTGCCTTCATTTTCGCTGATGTTTCTCAATTGGTATGCAATGAAGGCTCATTTTCTTTGACACGTCGTGTTTGGAGCAAGAGTTTTTGTCCATTTCAGTCAATTAGGAATCTATCGTAAAGAAATCATCGGTAATTTTTTGCCTTTACATGTTATTCAAAACAGGCAGTGATTGTAAATTTTTTTCCAATGATTGTAAATTTTATTTCAAGTGACCTTATTCATAAACAGTTCAGCTTGACTTCACCTTATATGCGATTTAGTTGCACTTACTCCTTAAGTTAGAGCGATTGGATAGGCAAAAAATGTTTACGAAGTTTCATTATAGTTTTACCCATTGCATACTTTAGAAAAGAAAATTTTACGTTATTTATAATTATTCATTTTCATCTCCTTCGAAATGGAGACTGACCTGAAGCTTGAACCAGAGATGATGTACCAATATTACCGATAGTTGTACATTTGAATATTTGATATATTATCTATATTATAACAAGACCTTAGTTAAGAAGCGCTTCCTATACCACCAAAATAAGTTCTCCAAATTGACGACTATAGGTTATAATTGCGCAGATCTATGTTCTCATTACAAATATTTGTCGAAGCGGCTCTCGACGCATTGGGTGTATGAAAAGAACAACTTTATATCACGTCACACGAAAAAAATTAAACAAAATGCCCTTTCATGCGAATGTAATGTTTTATGCATGCGATAAATCGCACATTCTTTGGAAATGGCTACAAAACCTGTTATATTTATTTGGCGCCGCCTTCTTCGATGCTATTTGCCCCATGGCTTGCTATTTGCAAATATATTTGTCTCTCCTATACGTTTTGTGCAGCCAGTTTAGAAAAGAATCTAATCAGAATAACCTATGAGAAATTGCCATTCTTTTCGTTCTTTTGTATGAAATTTAATAAAATAATTAATTTTTCGCGCAAATTTCTCTAGTTCGCACATATTCCGTGGCGATGGCTTGAATTATCATCCTCCTTTTTATTTCTCACGCTCATGTGCAGTAGTTATTCAGTGCTTTTCAAAGCAATTTATGCTCTGGCAATTTTCCAGTCTCCTTCGTGGCCTTGGCAGGCGTCAGGTGTTTGACTGGAGTTCAGTTTCCTCTGGGGCTCGTAAATTCTGCTCCATAGCCTGATCAAGAAGGAGATTTGCAGCAGCGAGACGCAACTCTTTTGATGCATCTATCTCATTTTCGTTATCAGAGCTCTGGCCAGGAATAGCATGGAGTGGCATGGCATTTATATCCAGGGTAGCCATAATTTCAAAAAAGTTTCAAGCTTAATTTCTGCGGCTCGAGTGGTCTTCCATTGTGATATAGTCGCGACCGTTCTTCCGATGATAAATTTAACGACACAGCTCCTTTTATTAGACACAAAATCAACTTTCTAACTATATCTTGAGGAGGAGAGTTTTAATTTCGATCTATATCTGTCACTTGTTGCTTCTATTGGTAATTTTCTTCACTGCAGGTATTGAACGTTCGATGAACAAGTCATTCGTATTGATCTAAGTCGCCACTATCCTGGAAAATAAGATGTTATATATACGAAGGGCCGTACTAAAAATGTCGATTAATATGCATTGGTGATCTTGCATAGCATTGTGTTGGGTGTTACTAATAGGAAAGTGTTCTAGATTTGTTTGGCTCTTTTTCATTATTATTGTTTCGTGATCTCGTTGTTCACGTGTGACGACATAATTGTGTCTAAGCTAACATGAAGGTTCCTGAGTGCTTGGTTGCTGAGCTTTATTTTTGCCGGCATTGCATGAGAGTGTCACAAGCAGTTTATTTAATGTTTGTTTTCTTGCGTAAGGCAAACGATGAATCATTCTGAGCGGCTTCATTAGCTTCCAACATTTAATGTAAAAGTTTGATGAATTATTTTATTGATGCGAGGTAGGATTCACTTCATTCTAATGCCATTTAATTTCGATTTACCTTATAATGTTCATTCAGTATTATATACAATCAGAATGATTCGAACATTTAGGGCATCTAAGCAAGCAGCCATGTAAAAGCAATGAATTTCAAGTAACTGTTGTCGTACTTTCTCTTTCATCATCCCTTGAAGTTTGTTCCTGTAAATTGTGTTGCTCGAGGTGAGGCGCATGAGTTTGGAGCCTGGAATGTAGTTCGAGCTATCGTATGGACACGCATCCAGAATACATCTTCCAACTCGTAATATAAGAATGCTTTGTTCTAAATAACTGTAGTGGCTGTAAAATCGGTTTTCTAAGCCCTTCACCGTCATTAAGGATCAATAGTTTACTTCTACAATACATTTCTCATATAAATAATGAATAAGGTAGACGTAGATGCATTGCTAACGAAGCGAGTGGGTGAGCTTATGCAAATCGATGAGCGGTTCAAATATATTTACAAGCTGGAACACGAATCTGCCTGGTCGGTAATAAATCAGTAAGCGGTAATAGGAGGCTACTTAGGGAGCGAGTATGGAAAACGGTGAACGGTGCCACGGGAAGCCCTATGGAGCTTGTGGAAGTTGGAGCGGGGGGTGTGGCCTCAGGAGGTCATGGGTCGCGGTCACATTCGCGTGTGGAATTGAGGGGGGTTAGTGTTCCATTGAGGGGGGGGGAGCGAGTGTTCCTACAGAATGAGGAGGAAAGGGGAGGAATGGGGGCATAGCTGCGGGGAGGAGAAGTGGGGGTTTAATGGTGAAAGTGTTTCATCGCGCATCCCAAAATGGACATCTTACATCCCTCACGCTCGGTCGGCGTGAAGTGTCTAAATCTTACGTGTGGTCTGACTGCCGTGACCGTTCATTTCGGAAGCTGGCGCCACATGCCGTGACTTTGGGATGTTTTTACAGTGGCATTAAAGTTTACAATGTAAACTGCCATTATGCCACTACCACCTTGACACATGTTTCATGAGTTGGTTGAATAATTTGTAACTACACATTTTGTCGAGTGAAGAAATGTTACCACGGCGAGTAGGTAAGAGTTAATTGGTTCCACGAAAAATTTGCATTTGAAAGTTATATTTTGGAAAATCGCCGTACTCTGTTCTTATGCAGGCTGAATTTTAAGGATCTTTTCGCAAGAACTTTTCACAGTCATAGATTAACGTTGATCATAGATTAAACGTTGGGTCAGGACGCAAATCTTCCTTGTCTTCCTTCGACTCGTATTGGTTCCGTATTCAACTCCTCCCTTCAATTGAATAGAACTCTGAGCTCAGTCTGTTTATTGGGTTAGTAAAATCGTAAAACTCGTGATGTATACTGTAAGAAATTATCGTCTATAATTGGTCTCAAATGTCGAGGGTTTAGAGTCTGAGAACTCCTTACCTTGGCTGCGCTTATCGTCCTGCGTACTCCGGCTGTGCGCGGCCGTGGGTCCCAGCTTGTGCGGTTTACTTTGGTTGAGGGTAGCTGGTGATAAGAACCCCTCACTGCATGCTTCACGGATAACGTGCTGCTCATTTTTTAAAATTATGTCTTCCCATCTGGCAGTCTTCAAAGTCCGCTCTACGGAATCAACTTTATCTGAATTTCTTATAAGTAACCTAAAGATGAATCGGACTCTGTTGTGTCACGCTAGTCACCTAATTCAGCGTCCTTCATTTCTTCTAATGGCAATATTTGTTCTACACGTCGTTTAGAGAGTGACCGATAATAATTTACAGTGAAGATTATTACTTTAATAATCTTTAAGTATTATTTGAATTAGTTTCGAAAAATTTGAGGTGTTTATTCATTGTAGTTCATATTGTTGCATTTTTTTAGTGGATTCTCGAAATTTTGTTCATTTGCAGGAGTGTAGTTGCCGAGATCCTCAGGGCAAAATTTTTGTTCGTAACTGGAGATAATTTTGTTTTACATTGGCCTCTTCAATGATAATGAAACATTTTGTTTGTTGATCTCTTAAAACTTATTAATTTCAGTTATGTATATTCACGAAAACGTTGGTGTTTCGAGTAATTGCAGACGATCGTCAATCGCGTTGTCGCGTTGTATTTTTAAGCTTCGAACGGTCAAAACATCTCATCATAAGAAGTTGTAAATATTCATATTTTCATTTACCGTCGATTACAGACAAACTCTGTAGTGACTGTAGTCTTGATATTTATTGCGTTTGCACTTAGTACGTTGAGTCAATTCCAAGGCTCGTCGATGCAGTGAGAACAGTAGAGCTTCTATATTGGACGATCGTTTTACTAACAGCAATTGCGTCATAACCAACCTTTGATCGCGTGTTTTATGTCCCTGCGCGTCGAAAAGATGCTTCTAGAATACGCTCGCTGTTCTACAAGTCTGAAATCTTATTGTATCCGTCCCTCCTTTAACGTATAATACAATTTGGGAATGGATTTGGCTGATTGATAGGTTAAACCGTGTGCTTGGGCTCACACGATTTGTGCGATTTTGACCCTTGGGCTTACAATTTGATATTTCTTTTTCTTCTCTTAACACTATTTTTTTCGTTGTTGTTTTCTTGCAACTGAAGGGGCAGCCTATTGGGAAAATCCGCAAATATTCCTAAGTTAAACTTGCCTTTTCTAGCTGAATGCGGAGGCAGAAAGGTAAATTCTTTTGTAGTGATTTTTAGAGCGCAAGCCAGACGCAGTGCAGGCGCTCTTTTCTTAACAATGACGGCTCTGTCGTGAACAGGAAACGTACGCGCGACGGCACCGAGTAACGTCTGCTGCTCCACTTATTGCATGCTGCCTTGTGGGCTCCACTACACGGTCTTATGCTTTTGTGAGCTCCACTACACGGTCTTATGCTACACTTATTGCATGCTGCCGTGTGGGCTCCACTATACGGTCTTATGCTACACTTATTGCATGCTGCCGTGTGGGCTCCACGTACTATACGGTCTTATGCTACACTTATTGCATGCTGCCTTGTGGCCTCCACTACATGGTCTTATGCTACACTTATTGCATGCTGCCGTGTGGGCTCCACTATACGGTCTTATGCTACATTTATTGCATGCTGCCGTGTGGGCTTCACTACGCGGAGTTATGCGCAATAATTTTTATTGGGGCCTAAGAGGCATGATATAATTTTATGCTAGCATTTTTGAGGTTTGCATTTTTCTTGAAACGAGCATCCGAGTAAATACACTTCCAGCTCGTAGGACAAATTTAACTGATTTTGCTTTCAGTTCCCTTAATGTTTCAACCATTCTCTGACTAAATTATCATGATAATGCTTAGGATTTACGTTCTTTTGGCGTACTGCAAAGCATGTTACGAACCATTAATCAAACAGTTACGAATCTTGAATGCCATCGTAACTAATCCCGCAGACATTTGACCGTGCATCCATGTAACAAACCTTTTAAAAAATAATCTAAATATCTCGCTAATCCACATACCTCTGTCGGTGTATGATCACCAAGAATAGCGGAATTTTGGCTGTAATGGGCTTCTGATACGAAATAACTTGAGATACAGAATTAAATTGTCAGTCGCTTTTTCACCAAGACATATGATGGATCATCGGTAGGCTGTGAAATTGAGAATAAACTAGAATCAATTTTTCAAAGTAACTCGACGATGGGAAATGCATAATAATTTCAGCTCCTTTTTGTACCTTCGATTGAACTAATTTAATGAGTACATGTGTCGAGGAATTCTGAAAAAGTTTTCGTTCAAGTTTGGCTAAAGTTAAGTCTCTTTTCTAAAGTAACTTTCACAATAGCGTCGTCTCGTCATGGCAAGTGCAGAGCTATCATGTGATGCGATATCTTCAATTAGTGACGCAGTCAATTAGGTCTTCTTGATAACGTATATTATTCTATCAGTTTTAACAGCGAGATCTCGTATACATTATGAGCTCCAAACTGCGAGTGCCTCTTAATCCTATTAGTCGAGTGTGTGCTTTAAATTGCCTTAACTCACTGCGTTTTAGCGCGCGTCCAATCATTCCCTTATCTGTTGTTGACGTGCAAGGCATTGCAGCGCTCGATCGAGTAGCCGATGTACATGCGATACGCCTCGTCGATATCTTCAATCGCTCTCTCATTTGCGGACCTGCACGACGTCCGAGAACTAATGAAGTGAAGACCTGTTATCCTGCACAAAAATTCGTTCTTCTAAAGTGTAAATTGAAGCAACTTCGTCTTCATAGACGATCGTTTTTCTGCCATGTTTAAAATTAATGTTGTATACACCAACTACGAAAAGACAAATAAAATTTAATATATTTATTGACACTCCACCCCAGCTCGTGCAATAGTGATGTAAAATCAATCGTATGTTGATTGTTGAACTCACGCGTTAACCCCTGCCGTTGCTCGGCATCCAATATAATACCATAGATTTGCTTCATTATTGATTGATTGATTTCCGTGCCTCTTCTGCCATCATATTCATTTTCAAAGTGAAGCCTAGAATTGAAAAAATATAAGTATATAGACAAGTTGCTGAATTTGTGACGGCTTTGAACTAAATTTGAATTAATATTTAATCAGTATTATTCGTCCAACTCTCGTTTCGCGACCCCGCATGGCTCCATTATAGGAAATAACATTTATGGTACATGAGTGCCATATCACGTCACGATAGGCATTGTGGATACGTGTTCGAATAACTATGGTACATATATTTGCAACACGCGAGGATACAAACTCACAAACGATCTATAATATATAAATAATTTTCTACGCAATTATTGCACAAAAAATCTTTATGCATTTGCGAGAGACACTAAAAATGACGATGCTGTAATTTTTTTTGTGTAAACGTAAATTTTTAACATTTGTTCCCTAACCTGAACATTTACGTGTATCATCATGATCATTAGGGTGCAGCGATGTGTCGTGTATTCATGTAGATATCTCTTCACCAGCAAACCTGAGCAAAGTATTTACTGACACATCTTTGCTAGCCAAAATTATAATTTAAGTATAGTATCATTAATATTATAGAACCAAATTATACAGCTATCTTTTGAAAGCAAACCTGTACAAGTAGTTACTAACACTAATTTCTTGTTTCAAGGATTTTATTTTACTAGTGTTATCTATGTTGGAGTGAGATATTCGAAAGCGCCCTTCGCGTGTTTCTTCTTGCGAGTTTTTCAGCACAGCTGTCGCCCTCAAAAATCTCTGTAGGTGTCGCCCTTTCCTGGCTGCTGACCTTTCGCGTGTTGACAGCGCGATGCTTTGAATTCCATTGCGGCCTCACAAGTGCCCTCTTGGTTGGTTTAGACTACATTGCTGATGCCGCTTCATGTTTGCACGTGAATCATTGGCTTTGTATTTCTCTCCGTTTCTTTCAGACGCATCAGTTAGCAGTATTGATTCCTGAGCAATAACCCAATCTGAATTCTTTAGCTATGATTTTTTGTGTTATTCTGCCGAGCGGCATGAAAGATCGCATAAGAGATTGTATATGTATCCGCTTTAGAAATTATCTTGCTTTTGAGCTAAGTTAGCTGTTCTACATCTGATCGTGGTTACATAAATAAGTGTGTTTGCCCGAAGCCCCCACAAAAGTTGTGAAAATGTCAGTGCCATCACAGGAGTCTGCAGGGCATCGGATATCTGACCTCAGGGCCGTGCCGCAAACAACGTACAAATTGGAGCTGAGAAAAAGTGAGTCTAAAACACAATCTGTGTACAGGAAGAACAGTCAGAAACGCCGTTCTCCCAGTTTTCGAACTCCGTGCGAGCGAGAAATGCTCAAAAGCTTGAGAACCAAGAAGAGTTCGCTCTATTCGTCCACTCCAGAACTTGGTCCTGAAGCTATTGGTAAGCCATCAACTGATGGATTCTCAGGTCGAATGAATGTGCGGCAATTAGTGAAGAACTTTGAAACAGTTAGTTCAAGTATTAACGAACCTTTTTCAAGTGATCGCCTGAATGTTGCAGATTTTAGAAATAAGGCATTTGCCTCAAGGCTTAATCCTTCTGCCACGCCATCTCGTTCATCGTCCATGAGATCCTCATGCCTAAGCAATTCGTTCGACACCGGCTTCGGCTCAGATTTGAGCACAGTTGATTTCGAAAATTCGGTAGATTTCGTCAATACTGGCGATGTTCACTCAGAAGTTTTTGAATCTTCTACTAGTTTGCGTCTCTTACCTACCACATCTTCTTCTCTGTACAACTATCATCAAGACAATCCTCTGTACGGATCGCTTCCTCGTATCAAACCTGGGGCGAGGTCGAGAGCCAGCATCACAAAATATATGGCAGATACTAGTCGGTTTCTCTTGAAGAGAACTCTTAGCGTCAACAACGGAGAGATGTACGAGTGTATTGAGTTTTCCGATAATGGGAACTGTTCCCGTTCGACGGTTGATACTCCAGTCTGCGCAGAAATTATTCAAGGGAAGCCCATGGTTGCCAGCAGAGCAGAAGTGGTCAGTGTTCGTCGACTAGTGAAGGGCTTTGCTACCCCTGTGGATAAGGTAGCTCTTCCAGACATGGACGATTCTTGCCAAGAGTCTCAGGATGCGTCTACCTCGGCGGCGCCCTCGAACGGCACTTACAGTGCCCGATGGGTGCACCTTGATGACCTGTAAGTATAGCTGATGCGTATTCAATGTTAACAAATATATGAGTACATGAATGCTGTCTTTTGCAGATGTTGTTTCGTTGATCGCCGTTCAATGTTCTGTTTTTATTGACATTTTTTATGTTCGATTTGAAATATCAATTTGTTCGATTTAACCAAAATATTTGTTTTAGGTTCGTGACAATTTCAATTTATTTCATAGCCTTTTAAAAGCTGAATACCAACAGGGGAATTTTTTCTATTTACCTCGCCTTAGTCGATGCCTTGCATTGAATATCCGTCGCGAATTATTTTAATATATTTTTTTCTATGACTATATCTGGTGATCAGTCGTTTGTTCCATATCGCGATCTCACGATCAATACATATGTTGCACGTCTTGATTTTACGATCTGTCCTTTTCCATATCGTGATATCACGATCTGTCCTTTTCCATATCGCAATCTCACGATTTGTCCTAAGTTTCATATCTTGATCTCACGATCGTTCTTTTATTACATTTTCGGTGAAATTTTCATGGGAAATTGCAATCTGTCTAGACAAATTTTCGTTTGTATCGGCTCTCATGCTATTATGTTATTGCCTTTGCTGTTATGCTATTACGTTATTGCCTCTGCTGTTATGCTATTACGTTATTGCATTTGCTGTTATGCTATTACGTTATTGCCTTTGCTGTTATGCTATTGCGTTATTGCCTCTGCTGTTGCTATTACGTTATTGCCTTTGCTGTCATGCTATTACGTTATTGCCTTTGCTGTCATGCTATTACGTTATTGCCTCTGCTGTCATTCTATTACGTACGTTATTGATTTTGCTTCCATGCTATTTTTTTATTGCCGTTGATCCATATCGAGAAATCACGATATAGGACAAAAGTACGGATCGTGAGATCGCGTCATGGAGCAGGAAAGATCGCCATGGATTGCTGTAGTTTTGTCGCCATTGCTGTCGTACAGGCGATATTATTGTCAAATTATTGCTAGTAATTACTGCCCTGCAATTGCTACTGCCACTTGTTAAATTCAATTTTATTCAAAACATAGTTCGAAGCTCCGAAAATTTAACTCCTTAATCATATTCATGTCACATGTGCGGCACTCCGTATTTCCGAGCGTTTATTATTTTGAGATGAATAACGCAATTCTAATCGTTCAATCGCTGCTCATCAGCTCTTTTTGTGACCAGTACTTCTTGGAACGAGAGGAGTTGCGGCGAGGACGTTTGTGAGATATTCACAATGCTAGATCTGCTGGAGATGATGGAAATTGACTGAACCTGACCAAGGAACGTAAACTTGTTAATGGCATTGAGAGTAGCAAGCCTTGATGTGATCCATGCCTGGCTGGTTATTGAGGCTCTCCTTTTGTCCTTTATTCGCAAGTTCCTTCATTTCGAGACGTGATCTTCTTTGAAAAATTTCTCTAAAGATTTTTGAAAAATGTGCCGAAATGTCAAACTTGTTAATTTGCTAACGTGTACTGGCGGATATGACAAATAATGCATGTAATCTAAATTTTTTTGTTGATAAATTTATCGATTAATGCAAGATGTGAACTACCTTCAACATTCCATATTATCCTGTTCGTCATGCTTGGATATTTCAGCATTAATAAAACGCATTTTCATTTATTTGTCGTTTGGCTATATTTAAATATTCTCTATTGAGAAATTTGATCGATGCATGTTCGCGAATATTATTAATACATTTTAAATAATTTTTTGCGTTTAATATTATAGCAATTTAAGGCACTTAAGTTTTCATACTCCACACCTTTGCAACGAAGATCTCCGCCTCCTAGTCCAGCGCCTCGTCTATTTGTATTACTTTTGAACACATATTGGCTGCGAGCTCATAATGTGGTGCCGGCATCTCAAACTGAAGCAAGGCTGCGTATTTTAGTGGATAACAATCTCTATTGTGTTGTTTAACGAGCCACTCCTGCACCAGATGATGATGGAAGACGGTTCCGATATTTCTCTACACTAGACGATGGAGTCTTTATAACGAGCTTCTATAGCTCCTGCTTGCGCTTCTCGGAATCTCCTCCACGAGTCATGCAGCGCTGCAGCCAAACATCTCTGGCTCTGTGAAGGCATCACGATCGCTGAATTCGAATCATTCTAATGGCAAACAACATTTGAAAATGTCTGAAGAAATGCCTCGGACTGCAACAATTAATGCATTTTTTACTGTTCTGCGTTTACGTTCATCATGAATGTGTAATTTTGACCCTGTTAGACTGATATTTATTTAATATTTTCCTTTAATTAATGAACTTCACATTCAAATTATGCCTCCTCGCAAGCAAGACTCGTCTAGCAAGTGCTCTGATGATCCCTGCTCAGCCATCACGCGTAGGTCTTTGATAGCAGCCACAGTCGGGGGGACTCATTTGCGTGTCGTGCTCATGTGATGTCTCTCAAACATGCCAAACCCACAACCAATCGATATTCAAGAGCTGCTCAGCGTTCCGATGATCTTGCAAGAACCCGAGTCCATTATTGATTGAAATGCTTCCATGCTTGAAAGAGTTCCGGTATGCTGACCGATCATGTAGTCGACTTGATGAAGTGGATGTCGTAACGTCCAGACAAAGTAACTGAGTGAACCATCATATACTTTCACTATCTACTTGCATTGCGATTTGTAGTTTGAGATTTGAATGGTTTGCCTGTGCCGATCATCTAGGTAAAGGCGCCAAATATTGATGTATCAGCTTATAATTCTGCCTGCCTATTCATCCAATTTAGCCAGTTCTTCAACAATCGCAATGCTCAGATATGTTAGAATTTACTGGACAACGGATACCGTACAATAGGTTCAGTTACGTGAAAGCGTATCCTCTTTTAAATGCGACTCGTCTAAACATCAGTATGAGTGAGGTGAGGAAAGTGTCATGAAAACGTTTAAAATTGCTTAAGACTAGCCCATCATTTTGCGAATCATTTCATCACTGGATTCATAAATTTCTGAATATATTCTTTGGAAACCGAAAGACAATCGAGACTAATTCAATTCCAGTGTTTATGGGAAGAAGAAATAAGAAATGGAAATTATGAATTGGCTCATAATTGTTGACATTTATATTCGTCATAAAAATTTGTAGAATGTTTTTCATTTCTCAAATATTGTTGGGGTATGTCGTAAGTTCACATACCAGAGGTAGCATAATTCAAACCCATTCTTGTGCAGTATTTATGATAGTCGAGGTGCAGGTGTGACGGTTACGCTGCTCACCTTAGCAGCAGCGGCATGCTTGCTTATATACTTGCTTGCGAGGGCCTTTGTCCATGAAGGTGAATGATATTACAGCGAGTTCATGTATACAACTATTCTGAGTTGGCCCTCTGCTTGTCAGGAATCAAGGAGTGCCTGCCCTACTTGCATATGTTCCATCGCTGCACTGCCTGCCTCTCACTGAATAGTTCAAAGCTTTTAGCTGTTAGTATTGCACCCAATTTACTATTTCTTTGGTGTATTTACACGCTGTTCAGTCGAAGTATTATGGCAAGTGATTCATCATTTATTCAACGAAAGATCATGGGAAGTAAACAATTTTTTTAAATGGCCACTATGCATTAACTTTTACGGTTTTAATTGGACAATTAAGTCGTTTTACTTACAATTATTGAGTTAATTTTGGTTTGTTTATTTTCTTCAATCTTATGACTGTGAACGTATCTTAATCTATATAAGCAAGTTAGTAGCTCAGTCATAACATCAATTCTACAATTTATTTTGTATCTTTTAATTTTCTTGCTGAACCATTTGAAGAATAATAGCCAGCTCCTTACTGCAATTAATAACAATCAACTTCATCCTACTGAGTGCATTTTTTTTCCAGAAATGTGAAATTGAAATCTCCTCCAGTCTCCGACTGTAATTCCATAACGATAGTTTTTTGGTTAGCCTGTGCAGCGGCAGGTCCATGTAGTGCATGAAATTCGTTATAATTTATGTCTATTTTTTCACGCCACTCATTTCGTATTTTTGAGCGTGTCTGCTGCGTATGCGGCTTGTTTCACTGATTGCTACCTAGACCTCGCATCAGCAATCTTTTCCCCCACGGTCTCGCGTAACACAAGACCTACGGTCTCGCATAACACAAGACCCACGGTCTCGCGTAACACAAGACCCACGGTCTCGCGTAACACACCAAACCCACGGTCTCGCGTAACACAAGACCCACGGTTTCGCGTAACACAAGACCCACGGTCTCGCGTAACACAAGACCCACGGTCTCGCGTAACACAAGACCCACGGTCTCGCGTAACGCCAAACCCTCAGTCTCGCGTAACACCAAACCCACGGTCTCGCGTCACACAAGACCCACGGTTTCGCGTAACACCAAACCCACGGTCTCGCGTAACACAAGACCCACGGTCTCGCGTAGCACAAGACTCACGGTCTCGCGTAACACAATACTGTGTCAAAATGTGGTCAAGTCCCTCACACTTGCTAGTGATGTTTTATTGAAATCTTTGTATCACGCGTTCTTAATTATTAGAAGCCTCCTACTCTTTTCATGATTTATTGAAATGTTGCAACCGATACGCGTTTCAACTCGTGTATGAATAATGACACATCCGTTTAAAAGATTTGTGAATGTATTATTATGTATGAAAACATGCATATTGCTCGTGAACCATCAACCAGAGGAATCGAGTAAGCCGTTACTTTGTAACGTTGCAAAATGTCGTCATCATATTAGGTCATCGACGAAGCTATTTTTCCACATTTGCCTGAACTAAACCGTCTTCATGGTGGCATAAGAGCCTTTCACTTTCGTTTGGGTATCTCGGCTCGCATTGCAAGGCGAGTCGTTGTTAGTGATAATATTCACTGACCTCGATCACTATCGACTCTCCATTGACTTATTTATCTGATGGTACGGGCCTTTGTGTTGTTCTAATACCGGTGCAAATTCCTGGCCTTATCGTTTGACTCATTAACAGCTGCAGCTCCTTGTCCATCTTTAGTTCTGGATTAGGATTGAGGAAAGCCTTTCGCTGACCGCTTGAGGGCGGCTAATTTTACTTAAACTTCAAACAAAGACTTGTCAGTTATCTTATCAAGTATCAACTGGACTACTTATTTCGGTTGAGTGGAGCAAACAGGTCCAATTTTTAGTTGCCCATTCACTATGTGCTCCAGACTGAAAGCTCACTATCTCGGATTTATTAGCAGCAAGCATAAAGACGATATCGAAAAAAACGTGAGATACCTGTCTCAAGTCGAGACCTAGCTGTGTCTCAAGTCGAGACCTAGCTGTGTCTCAAGTCGAGACCTAGCTGTGTCTCAAGTCGAGACCTAGCTTCGTATCAAGTCGAGACCTAGCTTCGTCTCAAGTCGAGACCTAGCTGCGTCTCAAGTCGAGACCTAGCTGCGTCTCAAGTCGAGACCTTATACTGTGTCTCAAGTCGAGACCTAGCTGCGTCTCAAGTCGAGACTTTATACTGTGTCTCAAGTCGAGACCTTGCTGCGTCTCAAGTCGAGACCTAGCTGTGTCTCAAGTCGAAACCAGTGTCTCAAGTCGTAACCTGTGTCTCAAGTCGTAACCTGTGTCTCAAGTCGTAACCTGTGTCTCAAGTCGTAACCTGTGTCTCAAGTCGTAACCTGTGTCTCAAGTCGAGACTTGTGTCTCAAGCCGAGACCTGTGTCTCAAGGTGAGATCAGTGTCTCAAGTCGAGACCTGTGTCTCAAGTCGTAACCTGTGTCTCAAGCCGAGACTTGTGTCTCAAGCCGAGACTTGTGTCTCAAGTCGAGGCCAGTGTCTCAAGGTGAGATCAGTGTCTCAAGTCGAGACCTGTGTCTCAAGTCGTAACCTGTGTCTCAAGTCGTAACCAGTGTCTCAAGTCGTAACCTGTGTCTCAAGTCGTAACCTGTGTCTCAAGGCGAGACCTTTGTCTCAAGGCGAGACCAGTGTCTAGTCGAGACCTGTGTCTCAAAACGAAATCTGTGTCTCAAGACGTAACCTGTGTCTCAAGGCGAGACCAGTGTCTCAAGTCGAGACCAGTGTCTCAAGTCGAGACCTGTGCCTCAAGTCGAGACCTGTGTCACAAGTCGTAATCTGTGTCTCAAGTCGTAACCTGTGTCTCAAGGCGAGACCTTTGTCTCAAGGCGAGACCAGTGTCTCTAGTCGAGACCTGTGTCTCAAAACGAAATCTGTGTCTCAAGACGGAATCTGTGTCTCAAGGCGAGACCAGTGTCTCAAGTCGAGACCAGTGTCTCAAGTCGAGACCTGTGCCTCAAGTCGAGACCTGTGTCTCAAGTCGAGACCTGTGTCTCAAGTCGAGACCTGTGTCTCAAGTCGAGACCTGTGTCTCAAGTTGAGACCTGTGTCTCGAGTCGAGACCTGTGTCATTTCGTACCAGTCCGTGTCCTTTGACAACGCATACCTGTTTTTTCAATTATTATGAACTATGTTTTCTGAGTTATGATTTGAATTGAAAACCATTGCGGTTAACAGTTTGAAACTTTCGGTAACCAAGCGTGAATACGGAAGAAATTTCTAATTCAATATTAAAAATCACATGTACTCAGGTGGCAAATAAACAACATAATCGATGTGATAGAAATCATTCTTTGCAACAAATTAGACGTTTTTTAATTGTGTTTGCCAGCCTATATACCAGTAAATGTTCAGCTTTCCAGAAATTCTTCGTCGCATTCGATTAGATATTTTTGAGTGGATTTATCTGTTGTAATCCATAAGTGTTATAAATTGAAGACTTTAAAGATCTCCTTGTGCTCCGTTCTAACATTCGCCAGAATATCGCTCTGTGCGATTTGACGAGACCTTGGCAACATTATTATGGTCGGCTCTGATTGGCAGTTATGCACTGCATGGGCGCAATCTTTTTTACAGTCGCCCACGGTTTGTCTTCTGTTATTGCACTTAAATCTGTAAAAAGCGCAAGTGAATCATTTCGTTGACAACCTTACAACAAAGTGCCTTTTTTAGTACGTGTCGCCTCATGGTTAGTAATTTGCTACAGTGTGACAGAATTCCCGATTGAAAAATGATTTTTTATTCGATAAAATATTGCTGACTCATGAAATACTCTCTGAATTTTATTGTGCGAATTCAGCTTGCGAAACAAAATGACTTGTTTAAATTTTTTTATGAATGGTTGCTGGCCGTTCAATTTTGCTGAAATAAATTCATAAATTGGTAACATTAATGCATCCACATTAGAAAATTCCTAATCAACGGAAAATTTAAACCCACTTAATGTCAATCTTGGGACTGTTATCTCCCTCTTTTACCATCTGAAATTTACTTGTGCTGGGCCAAGAAAATTTTTTAATGTAAATCTTGATCGGCAAGTTTTGCTTATGGCTAATGCAATGCATGATTGTGAGAACATAATTACATTTGGTAATTATATATTGGTATAAATTAATTCATTAGCTACGATTTAGAAGAAGCGCAGTAGATTTAACATTTATATTTTCGAAAGCAACAGTAACCATATGTTTCTGTCTTTTGCGATGGTGGAATATTTGTGTGTTTAATGCGATTCATTATTAAATAGTGACTGTTAGTCCCTTTCACCGGTGATGCAGAACGATCAAGCAAATGTCCTTCGTTATTAGGACTTGTATTTGAAGTTCATTATTAGCGCCGACATCTGAAACTTGCGTAGACTTGCGTTACGATGTAAATCATGCCTGAGTTACGATGTTAACTATCGTACAACATTGAGAAGCTTATCTCTAATTCGCTATCTAACTGGCGATTGAGGTATCACCCGTGTCTAAATTCGACATTTCGGCCACATTCAACCTTATCTCTCCAGGTTAACGGTCACAGAGTTAATTCAATTTAAGTTAATTAAACTTTTCAATATTCCCACACTAGTTTGTAAAGATAGTAGATCTTGTTGGAAAATTCCAGCGATAAATAGAACAGTCGACAAAAATTATACAGCAAATGCGGAAAATCGTGTGGATGTCGTTGCAGCTTACCAATTTTATACCAAATAAATGAACATGAATTTTTCCTTAATAATAGACTATTAGACTATGACATGTTTCTTATTAGTATCATGCAGCATTATCAGGCTGTGGAAAATGTTTTCAAATATATGTTATTCAAAATTATGTTATTTGAATAAATAATTTTATGGCGACATTGCCGTTTTGACATTAAATTACCATTTCGACTTTTTTTTTAAGTATTCCGTGATAGTTGTAAGCTTCTTCTTTTGACTCTGTTTAAGGATTGAGCGCAGCACAGCCATATACTGCATCTCGATCACAAAGCTCATCATCATATGGCTGAACCATATATTGCCAAGCTGCAGCGAGTTAGCAAGTCTAACGACATGCGGCGCGTTGCAGTGAAATTAACTTCGGCCTTGAATAAAGCTTTATCGTCTCGTTATATTCTGATATTGGTAGTTATCCCAGCAGGGCTCTTGCATGGGATTTTGAGCTAAGTAATTTACTGGGCCATTGCTTGCCTAGAAATTATGGGTGAAGCGAAGGCGCCCAGAAAGCTGGAATGATTTATCTTAGTGAATATTGCACACCGAGACAGTGCGGAGCAGTCTGCACTGTCTTCGTCTTTATGGAAAAAGGGAAAATGTTACTCAATGTTTTTCTTCTTTGATTCGATTTTTCATCGCAGCTTGTTTCACTAACATGCGCAATGCTGGTTAGAAATTTCAAATGGCGAAGCTTCTTCGCCATTCGTCTTCAAATGACGAAGCTTACAACTTGATGGCCTTCCAGTGCAGCCACGAGCAAACTAGTTTATTGAATCGTATGATTTGTTTCAAATGATTTGTTTCATGTGTAGACACCTCATGCGATGATTCCACGACTTAGAAATTAGTTACATTTTGAATCTTATACCGTATAGCCTCGCAACTTCTTATGCATTCAGGGAATTCGGTGTAGAAACCATTGCAGAATTTAAACTCGACTATATCAAGGCTATAGTTTGTCGTTCGGGTTTTTATTCGTTCCTTGCGTGTCCTTTATGACACGCAATGATTTTTGTCTGCAGAAATTATTTATAATTCTTCCTCATTATAATTCTTCTTTGACTGACCCTTCTTGGCAGACATTGCAAGGTTTACAGTTCTTAAACTCGTTTTTTAATTTGTGCTCTCACTGGCTTGAATTAATGGGAGCTGAATTACGGGATCAGTCGAATCTTGTCCCTACATTATTGATTTTCATCAAATTGCTTTCTCAAAAGACATATTTTTGCTATGCTGCGTGGAAACTTTGTCTGTCATACACTGATTGCTCTAGTCTGTTTTATCATGTTATTTTTGTCATCCACTTGCCTCCCGCTTCCTAATTTTTAATGTCACTCTTTTTCAACTTTTCATTGCATTTTTTTCATTTAACTACTCGTCGTCATTGAACTGCGTGAAGATAACGAAAATCATAGATGAGAACCCTTGTAGTTGAACTCAATATTTGGTATTATAAGTAATCTACAGTTTTCGTAGCTCATTTACCGACTTCGCAAGCTGACCAGCCACTTGGAAAAATACAGTTCCATCGCTTCGGGTTAGCCGATGAAACTTTCGTTTTGCAAAGCGGTTGCGATACGCCGTTCATGACGATGTTAATTTTTTTATTCAACTATTGAGCAGCGATGAGTCGTCGGATGCTCGTATGGAAGGCAGTAGGGTTATGATGGGACATCATTAACTTAGCGCTATACGTATAAAATGCTACAGCGAAGACCAAGTTTCTTACACTTATGATACTTGGTTGTGTGCGTGGTAATCGCATAAGAGTATCACGAAACTTATTAATTCACTGACAAATTTTGTTTGTCAACAATAAGAAATATAATTTTGAATGTTATTTCCATTCAAATCTCGATCATTTCTAAAGCGAAATGAATTGAGCAGTAACATGATATTCTTAATTTTCTCTAAATTCTCGACTACCAATGTATAATTTTTGCTATATGATATAATTTACTGAATTTGCAACGAAGAATATTTCATTGTGTGCAACACTATATGATTGAAAATTCTCTTTTAATTTATTTTAGTATTACAAATTTTCCTTTTAGATGCATCTTGTTTACCATAAGTTTCCCCATGAACTGAAATCCAATTTTTTCTGACAGTAGCAAGGACGCGACCGGCGACGATGATGCCAGCAGTGTCAGCAGCAGCACAAGTACACTCACGAGCCGATCCAGTGACCGCTGTAAACAGAAAAACGGGTCCAAAAAACGGGAAAAACGGCCCGAGCGACGTGACAGCGGCCGTTTCACGTCCGCTGCTAAGCTACTCAGGAATCTGAGTCGAGCTCCTCGCAATGATTCATCGACGACATCTTTAAATCGATCGAACCCTAACTACCATTCCGAAGGCAAAGGATTGAAAAAGAAGAACGCGTGGGCTTCTGAAAGAGAACTCTCTTCGACTTCAGCCTCGAATAAGGAAAGAAGCCACAGTTTTTGCGACAAAGCTGACAGCAAGCGACGGTATTCGACCCAGGAAGATCCCAACACTAACTCCACGGCGGCTCCTGACTTGCGTTCCACAACTTTGCCTTGCAATGCACCACATCAAACTCGTGGCGACTCCACTGCACTGCCCGATTATATTTCAACCGGGCCAATGGATAGGAATTCCGACAGGCTCGGTGAGCGGGACGGCAAGGAGCGACGTTCTATTCGTAAATTAACTAAGGATTCAGGATACGAGACTTCCCCGTACAGTGAACTGAGTGACTACGCTCACCTAGACCAGCTAGTGTCTGAAACAGCAGGGCTGCAAGCCGCTTCTGCTGAAGATTCCGATGACGATGTAACGCTTGCAGCGGACTCTGAACCCACGTCTGACGTGTCACCCTCGTCGTCGCCAGTCGCCAGCACTCCTACTTTGTCAAGGTATGTTTCTCTGCTATACCATTTGTCCATTTAGTTGAACGAAAGTTGAGACATGAATTCAATATGATGAAATTCGAAGCATAAGTTGTGCTGAATTCATGAACTTTTACTACTGGGCGAACCAAAGACGGTTTTAAATTTATTTTCACCGAAAAAACAACAAACAAATCTCAAATCTTGCATATTTTTTCTATTTTTTCGTCGAACTCTTTTAGTGATTCTATATATAGAAGTGATTCAGAATTGTATCATGTATATTCGCTATTCCTCTATTCCATCTCTCTTCGAGGTATTATTTAATATTTTTCATTATCCTTGTATTATCATCACCTTGCATGATAACAGTGATAAGATAATAAACAAAAGCTGTCTCTTATCGTCCGTATTCAGCTGAACGCTGGCGGTGCACTGCAGTGTGAAAGCCGCAATGATTGAAGACGTATTGGCATCTATTATATCTGTTTAAAGTGAACGTGTGAGTTGAAAATTTACATTATTCCCTATTTTATATTTTCTCTTACTTAATGTAGATCAAACGTCACGTTTCTTTAACACTCAAAAAGGCCATAATGTCTTCGATTGAGTCGGTTAAATTTTTGGTCTCCGATTGGAAAAATATTACAATAAGGTGATTGGTAGGTTGGTAGGCTACGCATGGCCTTCGTGTTGATCATGCTCCCCCTTAAATTATTTGAATTGAACAAATAACGTCTATTATCAATTGCTCTCAGCATGATGTGATCAATTTGTGACGAAGATTTACTAAAGAAATTCAATTTTTTAATTGCTACGGACAAGCTCTTGTGTGTCATTCTGGGTCTCATCAGCTTTTGTTTGATATCAAAGACATCGAATTAAGTCGAGTGTTAACAAGTCATGCTACCCACCCGTGCATCGGAAATGTTGAGTAATATTCGTCGTAGGAAGTCAACGGCATCGTTGGCTCCGTTGAACAAGAAGCGTAAACGGTTGTATTCTCTACCACTTGTGGGACCCGTCCTGTGGAGGTAATAATCAGTTGTTTGTTGGCTATATTATTTGACGTTTTTCGTGTGTTAGTTTCGTCTCCTGATATGATTTCCTGCTTTTTCTTACGTTTGTATTGATACTTATGCACGTTTTTTCTTTAAAATATGAAACATCATGATCTAGTATATTAGTATCGATTCATTCGTGAGTGAACTAATAGGTTTTGTTGAACTTCTAACAGTCATAAAAAATTTTTTAGTCAACGCTTATATTGCCTTATCGCATATGAATGAGTGGTCAGAGATTTTGTTGGGCTCTCAGGGACACTGTAACATATCCTACATGAGAGCACAGGATCCTGGTCTCTGAGAGTCATCAGTTATATAATAATTTTATTGCACACATTCTCCAGACAGCATAAACAATTCACGCGCTGGCTAGAAGTGATATTCACCAGTTCCCAAACACCCAACTCTATATTTAATGCTCTACAATCGATGCAGGAGACTTAGGCTTGATTGAGGCTTTAAGAGAATAAGATTAGCAGTAATTTAAAGTTCAACTCGTTGTAAACTATAAATAAATATACAAATGGAATAATATCACATATAAATAATTTCCTCCTATTTACATAGCTTTACCTACTTTTTATAAATTAAGTCGTAACAGCACACAGCGTAACTCCGATAAGGCTTCACACCGCACAAAAATCTTTCAAAGTATACGCCTTCCGCGTTTTCCCGTGCCTAAATTTTAAGCTAAAATGTCAACGAACAAATTCAAATCGATAAAGAAATTTCAAGTATAATTACTAGTGACTCGAAAATTGAGGTTGGAAAATACTCGTGTTCATTTTCCTACTACGGTTAAAATAGACATTTTCATTTGAATATTTCTGAATGGGATTGATGGTATTCAGCTAACTGCACTAGAGATTTAATATATTCAACGTTGCCATGTATTATTCTTTCGCCATTATCTTCTCAATTCCGCGCTGCGGGAAGAGAAAAAACGGCTGGTTTTTTATTTGTATTTGTTACAAATTTGGACGATGACCGTCAAGTCCTCAGCAAGTCCGTCAACTGTAACGTCGTCAATGTTTGCTCTGCTCCAACACTGCGTGTCTTTAATCATCTCCTGTCGGGCCCTTATATTTACAACGCCCTGTGCTGTCAAAGATTATGCATCTTTCCGCAGAGTTAACAGTTCACGACTTTTTAACTTCTCACAGTACACTTGAATTTTAATTATTATTGATGCACTTGAGGTTCTTTAATTTATCGATTTGTAAAAAGCCTACACCTAACCAAGAACTTTAAAGACATTAGTGATATTTAAATTGAGATGGCTTCGGACACAAGAGCTCTTACAGCTTGATCTGTAGTTTTATTTTTTATTAGAGATTTAAACTATCGAAATATGTTACTACCTTGAATACTGATGAAACCCTTTGAAAATTTGCTTATATTATTTGCTTTTTATTCACTTCTGATAGAATTTATTTTCGCTAATTTTACTCCAAATGACAATAGAGCCGATCTTCAAACCTTTTAAATGGAGATGTGGATTTTATCGGGGTTTTATTTTCTTTTAAATTCTTATTAAATTAATTTAAAAGTTACAATAATTTTTCACCACTTTAATATATGAATTAAAAGTATAACAGAAATTTTATAATTCACCCAAGATTTATGGAGCTGGAGAAAAATCGTAATTATATCACCTATGGAGAGAGCCTATCTGCTGGCTTGTTTGCTCTACAAGTTTCATAGTCATCAGGTATAGTGGTAACTTTTCTATCATGACACGATGTGAGGTTTGCACAAGTTTGATGTATATCCTGAAGTGTTAAAGATTTGAAAGAAATATTTAATTTCTACATTTTATAGTGGAAGGTTCTTATGAAGCCATCCTTCATTTCGTTTATTTAGGCCGCTGCGAGTGTTTTCCTGTATCATTTTTGTCGACTAATGTAAACACTTCTCAAGGCTCTTGAAGCGACTGTTGACCAACTATAAATAAGGTTCGTGCTTCTTAGATGGCTTACGCATTTCACTGCGTTAAATTTAGACACTCATCGTGCGTCGTTTCTATGTAATTTTTAAATGTCGCCTTAGTTTCCGAAAGATTAGAACAGGACGAGTTTAATTTTAATATTATTTTCATTCACAGTCGCACGCTTTAATTTGTTTCCTTTTTTATTTCATTTAAATTTCTCGGATTGTACTTTGTGAAGCAGTTGAAAATGTGGCACATTATCATTAGTTTCTGTCATTGAAAGAAAATGTATTTGTTTTTGTGTTTATATTTTTTTTAAATGATATGACGTAAATGATTTTCTGCGACTAATTTCATGCATAAACAGTGTAATTTGCAAACTCGTAGAACAGAGTTTTGGAATTTGTCTGTCAGAAAATCGGGCACTTTATACAATAGTATCGACATGAGTCATTGGAAGATCAGGCAAATTCTACTATGCATTTCCATTTTACTTCTATATGCGGTTGTATAAGTCCTGTTTTATGCTATTTTGTCTCCTTATTAATTAAGTCACTTCCAGTGCAGCGGATGCGATAATGTTGGCCGCACAGAAATGTGGTGAATATGCTTGTAGATTATCAATGCTTTTATAGCAGCGTCGTAGTTGCATCGATAAGTCAAAATTTCTGGAAAACTAATTTTTGAAAACGGACGAAACCGCCTCTCTGACATCGAACTTACGCTCTTAGTATACGTCGCTACTGCGCTGGTCATTGAATGCTTTTTTAGCTCTGGTACAATCAGACAGGAATGCCTTGTATGCGCCTTACTTCACCAACTCATGTCATCGTCACTGAGCGAAGATAAAAATTGGTGGCACTATGTCCGATATTGCAATCTTTACGTGCGAGCTGGATGCGATGGTGAGATTGAGCCCTAATTATATGGTCATCGCTCAATGTTGTTAGTGTTATTTATTACGTGCCATGGAATTGAAGTGGCACTGACATTCTACTGTTATTCTTTGAAATAAAAAAATTGAAAGGAGTTTATTTTGTTCATATTTTGTAGAAAAGCCGATGGATATAGGATATTTCCGAGACGAATGATTAGCGCCGTTGCATATGATTTCGTGAAAACATGCATGCTTGTGATGCAGGTGTTAATCCGCAAATCGATTTTAAATATCTGCATTGGTTATCATGTAATACATGTTGTTTAAATAACTTGATAGAATACGACATTACTGTATTCGTGTCGCTGAAAATCGAATTAAAGTACTCGCATAATTTTGGTGATCAATGAATTCCTAAATCGAGCGGGCAATGGTGCGGTAATTTTCAATTAAGTTTCGTAAATGCTACATTAATTTAATGTCCTGAGCTTGCTTCAGTTAAATGAAGTTTCCTGGCACCGTTTTGTAATAATCGTTTTCGTCTGGATTAATTGTCCACGCTTCAGTGCCCGTTTCACTCCCTCATCAGGAACGGCTTTCGACTTTTTGAAAGCCCTTCTCTTGAGGAACAACGCTGCCTTCATGGCCTTCAATAAATCAATATCGTTAATGCAAGCGATAACCATATGAAGGTTCATCGCTCTCACTCTCTTGGTCTCCCTCACTATCCCTCATTACACGACCATCACACGAGGGTAAAGAATGGTTGCCTTCACGCCGCCTCTCCTTCATTGCGTCGCAGTGCACATATGCTAACGAGTTAGCTTGTAGCCTTCGCTGCATCCGCTTGACCTCTCATGGGTGAAGAGTTCAAGTGTGAGCGTGCTTGTGCCTCTAAATGAGCTGTAATGCTGCCTAAAGTGTTGTGCTTCTTGTGATAATTGGGCAAGTCTTTGTGTTAAGATACGGAGAACCCCTCATGAATCTTTAGTAAATTGGGTCATTTTATAAACACGTTCATGGTTGCAAAATGTGAAGCTGGAACTAAGTTTGAGTTTAACCATCGATTGCAATGCTAGAAAAACTAACCCCAAAGGTTAATGTATATTTGCGAGTTATAAATTTTGGATAGTATACGAGTTATTCAATTCTGACATTAAACCTGCTGGATGTGTTCGCTTTCATGTAAAAGCTCAATTTAACCCCGTTCATTACAGTAGAATCCCATGCCTCTCACCCAATTTATCCAGCGATAACTCCAGATTATATCTCAGTAATTAGCTGCTTGAAATTGTCTGTTGAATTGATCGATGAAAATTGCCTGTCTTGTCGTGCTGATGAAGATGTAACAGCAAATAATACAAGCCTCTTGAAAAAATAACGCATCCAGTGATGGACAATTGCAAGGTTGTTATCGCTCTTGCTATAACCAAAGATTACCACAATTCGTAATTCAACGCTTTTATCATTTTATCAACATTAAATCGCTTTTAATAATCGAGCTTTCTGAAATTTTCACGCATTCATTCATTTAAATGCTGAGTTTCCATCCGACACGAAAATTTTGATACTACGTTTTATTGAAACTCGTCGAATCCAATGTTTTAAGTAGTTATATAGTGGAATCCTCAACAATCTGTGTTCGAATTGCAGGATATTTATTACTCTTGTGATATATAAATTGATCCGTCTTGTTCGATCATAGTCTATTTTATGGGAATATGAGCAGGTAGCTGGCGTTCGTTTGGATCAAGAGGATATCATTGTTCCTTAACGTACGGTTTACATGCATTCTCACCCTTCAATATAGGCAGTGTGATTCATGATTGAACGGATGGAATGGAGGAAGCTGTTTATTTGAAGTGCTGTTCTTAGCCCTCATGCTGGTTTCTTGAAATTGAATTCCCTGGATTGCGATATTTGCAAGTGAATTAATTTCAATCGCAGTGCAGTCGACCTCCGGTGTACAATAAATGTGGTGGGAGTACGAAGCTCTTCCGACCTCAACGAAATTGCTCAACTAGAAGTACGATCGAAATTCGCGAAGCAGATTAGTTCGGTTGCGCGATTCGAAACGAAGGGCGAATAAAGTCGATTTTTATTAATTGTCATTGTTTCATCTTTACATGAAAATAACTAGTCACTGGTTATGAGATGCCTCTTATATTTACATGAAAATAATCAGTTAATGGTTTGGAGTTGCATCATCTTCACATGGAAATAATCAGTCGCGGGTTATGAGATGTTTATGGAAGTGTTTAAGATTTTTTCTGATGTTGTTCCTGGAGATTTAATTCTTAAGGTACTTCCTTTTTGGCGCATTTTCTCATTTATGGAAAAAATTTACTATTGTGCTCGTCATGTCCCTCCGTCCGTGACTTCACGTTTTCGTCGACGAGAAAATGCTGTCACTCACTGCAGTGAGTGCTGAGTTATTTTTTTTCATTTATTCGTGATTTCTCTAGTGATTGGTTAACTTCGAAATCCATCGAAAAATCGGAAATCCTCTAAATCCATCGTTGGATTTGACATGACACCCTATGTAATTTTTGGTTTTATGAACGGCACTTGAGATACTAAGTCATATCCTTCAATGAATTGACTTTTTACCTCGAATGATGACTGTACTATCGATGTATGTATACTTCGAAAAAACCGTCATCTGAAGGAAAAGATCACAATTGAGAACTTTGGAAGTTTGATTCTTGCTCGAGCCTTGCTATCAGTTTCCACTGCATCATAGCCTTGTGTAAATTTGATCTGATAGCTGGTAATGTAGGTCACTCTTGCTTAGCAATGTTCGCTTAAATTTATCCACAGGAGATGTAGGTCTTAAGTGTGTGTGGCTAATTGTAAACACGGCCTAAAGATGTCGGAGCTACTGACGCTAACTAATTTATTCGCTTCCACGCCTTGATATTAGCGGCGTAGTCGAAGCCCATCGCTTAGCCTGCCGCTGTGGAATGTTTTTCCTCCGAAGGGAAAGTCTATTTAGGCGAAATTGTGCGCAAGATAATGTGCTTCATTTTGTGATATGAAATGACTCAGGCGGAAAATCTGATGGTTGTATTCACTTTAAATTTACTCTTGCATGTTGATTAAATAAAGTTGCAATAAGTACAGGGGTGGTATATATATATATAGTAACTCAGGAGTTAATTTCATCGAGGTTGAAGGTTGGTGATAAATCTCAGAAGAATTCGTGAAGTTCAGTTAAGACTCGTAATATATTCGAAATTTCGTAAATGATTTTCAAGTCAGTTCGAGTTTTTTTATTGCGTGCTAACTGATAAGTGCTTGACACAACTATAGTTCCACTTCGCAATTTCAAGTTAGAGTTGCACAGCCATCAATGCATAACTTTTAAAATCTGGTTTCTGTTTGTGTGGTGATATGTCCGCATGCAGGCAGGCGATCGTCTCGTGTCGCTTGGTATCTGGATTTTAAAAGAAGTCCCTCACGAATTTTAGTCATTTAAAACTTCTAAAATTGAATTAATTCAATTGAAACGGTGTTCAGATTATTTATCGACTTCAATTCGACGAAATAAACTTGAACAGACGGTTTATTTTTGCAGCTAGCACCCGGAAAGAGACCGCGTGAAGTTGCGCCATAAATTTAGGATATTTTGCTTGCAAAGAATCCCCAGAATAACAATATAAATTCAAACAAAGCTTAAAATTGACTCTGAATAAGTTACCACTTATCATTTAAAGTTCTTTTCGTACTCAATATGAAAGACCGGGGCACGCTGAGGCGAGTCCGTGACGCGCAAATATATTTATTGTCACTGCATACCTGCTTGACTTGACCGCGAGCTTTTATCTTGCTTTCCTTGAAAGAAGTCCAGTCGTTTGTGGCTGCGTAGAAATAAGCTGACATGTTTTCCGAATGCATTCTGGAAATGTGTTGCAAGCTCCTCCAAGACATCACGCTCATCAGTTATTTGTTAGCTGCAATCACGGGCTTCCGTCTGGAAAAATCTGAGAGGACATATGACTAGAAATGTGATGCACATATTTTGAATAATGCTCATTTGCAATTTGTTCAGATTCCATTTTGTGTTTTGACTAAATTATAGAACTCTGCAACATGCAAAATCCTGAATTATTGTGTAGCTTTCCACCACCGTATCATTGCTTAAAGATAAACTATCCATTCACTTCTGTCTTGGTTGAATTCAAGTCGAGACGTTGCCTGATCGTCGTTTCAGTTGAAGTAATCAACTTGGGAAAATTTGATATGTAGTTATCAGTTTTAAGAGGCTTCTTCAAAAATTCGAGAAAATTTTTGTCTCGATATCTATTTGTCCCCTCGTTGGAAGCGTTTAAAAATAATAAATTGCAATTATTCTAGTTAATATGTAGTCTATACTTTCCACTCTTCCACGAATTTCAACTATGTTGTAGAGAGTTTGCCAATGCAAAGTGCTTCAAGTCCATACTAAATAACTCACAAGCGTTGTCGATAAAATAAGTCATCTGGTTACCAGGTTGTCACTTAGGCGTCGCCACTCTCGATGTCGATAAGGGAGAGTGTTCCTCTCTTCAATATGAGGTCCTGCAGATAGCGACATATGCATCGCAGCCCGCTATATCGCCTCCATTTGCTAACGTGACGCGCTCTCTATCACTGCAACGCGGCTATACGGTGACTTGTTCGGTAAATGACTGATAACCTAACGCTAGACATGTGTGAAGCAGATGAGGACGTAAACCTTATTAATAATTAAATTGGCTGAGACATTAGTATGTTATTCATATTGATAGTGGAAGATATCAATTGAGGTGTGATACGCCAACTGACAGTAAAAGAATCGTGTTGTGTTTTTGGTTTGAGCCAATAAGTTGGCTATTCGAATATCATGGATATTCTACGATTCTTTGGTTGTGGTTCAAATTGTTTGAAAAATGCAATTTCACCTTTACTTATCATAATGTCTATATAAGGAGTATTTTCGGCAAAGATCCATAATGTTCATGGAAAACCGTGTAAATAATGGCGTTGGCCGTAGCTTTGTTTGCTTTCTGCTGTGAAAATATTTGGTTAAAAAAAATCCTGTCCAATAGCTTACGGCCCTACCCTGCAGCCATCTCGCGACTAGTAACTTGAGCTGCCGTATACATGAATGGTGAATTGAGCTGCCGTATACATGAATGGTAACTTGAGTTGCCGTATACATGAATGGTGACTTGAGCTGCCGTATACATGAATGGTGAATTGAGTTGCCGTATACATGAATGGTAACTTGAGCTGCCGTATACATGAATGGTAACTTGAGTTGCCGTATACATGACTGGTGAATTGAGCTGCCGTATACATGAATGGTAACTTGAGTTGCCGTATACATGAATGATAATCGTTTGTTTTATGCGTTAATTTAATTCTTGAGCTCTAGTGCAGCGTTGCCATACGTTGGCATGCGTCGAGTTGCCAGGAACGCTGCCTTGGACCGCTCGTGGTCGCCCACGCTCACGCTGTCGCTCTCACTTGCTTGTCCAACGGCGCACCCAAATCAAGTTTTTTTGACCACATTTTCTCGGAATGTGCTGCCAACGACCGTGGTATTCTAGCCAAAGGAATTCTATCTGGAAATTTTATGCGTACCCAATCACATTTATTTCAACAGGCATCGGAAAGGGATGGCTAATGTAGTAAATAATTGTAAATGTAATAGTAAATTTCTTTATTCATTGAATGGTTTATTTCTGTCTTGTGCTGATGAGTCATTAGCTCGTTAGTTCGATTTTTATGAGACTTTATTGATTGTGTGCTCTTATGTACAAGTTCTTCAGTTGCAATACGTGCAGTGTTAACGAATGTGCCAGGAGCCTCGAGCCACATTTATTGTGATGGGTTGGCGGCAAAAACATTGTTTCTGATTTGCCTGCGTACATTTCCCCTAAAAGACTTGAAGGTATAAAAAATATAAATCTAGCAGGATTTTCACAGAAAATTTACATGGGCAAAGCGAGCTCCGTTTGTGTTGGCGTGTGTCTAGCGAGCAAGCAAAACTATATGAAGCACGAGTGCGTGATTTCACACACGCTAGCCGACGCCTGTGATTTGTTTATTCGGTAATCCCTGTGGGCAGTAAACCAGCAACCCTGGCACTGAGATGACTTCTCGTCACCTCCTTCAGAAGCCCTCGCCTGTTTGTGTGGCCTATGCTTGTTGCCGCCCAGAGTTATTCGCTCCTGCCTATATTTATTGAACAAACTCTCGCCTCAAGCGTCCGACGCCATGTTGGGTATAGACGGCGCCAAAGACCCTTGCCGCCTCAATCTCGAGTGGCTCGCTGTCCGATGAATTATTACTGTGTTCCTGCTCTGTTCTCGCAAGTGCAAGTTTATTACGAGTGACACCAGCGTAAGTGCATTTTCAGACATCTAGTCAATTAAATACGGAAGTTTGCATGACGAGGAGGGTTTTTCTAGAGTATTTACTTCTGTGTGTTTTCAATATTGACAGCCAACCCATCTAACAAATAATCATCTGTGTGATGATTGTTTAGATTGTTACTGTGATACTCCTGAGGTGTTGTTGATTTTTATTCTTCATATCATACAACAAGGTTGTTCTCAAACTTATTCTACTTCGCTTCGCAGCTGTAAATTACTAGGAAAGTGCAAACGTTTTCTTTGAAAACGAGCTATCTTGCACAGATCATTTTATTCGACCACCTGCGTTTCCGTTGATTTTTACCGAGTGCCAAGGCTTTTCATGTGTTTTGTGTTTTGATGTGTTTTCACTCATGAAAAATGGACTACATTACAATAAGGGCAATTGCCTTTCAACTGCATGCCGGGTTTAGGATGGAAGTTCAAGCATTTTGTTAACTGTTCGCGCGGCTTGAAGATGCGACGTGAAGATCAGCCTAAAAGAGGCCACTGATGGGGCCGCTACAAGCCATTACTGCAACTTGGAGAAATTGAATTGAATGCTTTTGAGAAAATGACGTGACTAATCCAACAGAACTAGCGTCATGATGAGTGCAGTAGAATATGTATATACGAGTACGTTGCTGCTCAACAATAATAACCAACACTATAAGCTTAGTAAGCTATGGTATTACAGAACCACGTACCGGTATGTAAAGTGGGCATTTACAGAAAAATGTGTTTGTGTGGCATTAGATACGGCAGACGTGGCTTACGTTAGCTAAATGCCAAAAGCTTGGTGCTGGGACTGAGGATTTAGAATATTTGATGCAGTATTCTGATCATGTGCAACTGGCATTTGCATTGAAGTTTCCCGCGTTTACGATAAGTTGTCGCTTTGTAGTTGCTCAAGAATGGAAGGTGTGTTTTCACCTATCTTAGGAGTCACAACGTTGTCGAACTCGATTTTTTAGTATCCTTTGTTTCAACTGAAAACAGGGCATTTTTTATCGTTTAATCGTCAAATTCTGCTGAAACGAAATATTTAGACCAACTGTCTAAATATTTGTACTATTCAATACTACTTGCAACTTCAATGAATAGCATTTTCACTTAGAGTAACCTCAATTACTCATTTTGCCACGCGCTGATGAACTCGGGTGGATTATGAAGTCGACGTACAATAGAACAACTTGCTCACCCACCGAGTATAAAAAACTTGCAGTACGCCCCCCTCATTATCTGCTAATTAATTATTTTAAAAATTAATATTAGAATGACGAGGCTATACCTACCTACATAATTTGTGTGTTGCGCAGCGTTTACAGCAAAATTTATTTTCAATGGCAGTATGATGACGCTGCTTGCACAGGCACGAACTTTCAGTATCTTGCATTTCGCCTGCCAGTTGCAAGCGTCGAGCGAGGGACGTGGCCATATTGAGAGGCAGCCCTTGACTCGTGCACTCCACCCTGTGGCACTCGAGCTCTTCGTTTGCTGCGACTCCTTTGCACTTTCAGTGAGTTGCAGTTTATTTTTATGGTCAGTCTTTGCGGAGTTGAACTTCCCGATGAGTGCGACGTTGACTACTCAGTCAGTGCGGCGTTGAAGTTTCCAGTCAGTTCGGCGTTAAACTGCTCAGTCAGTGCGGAGCCAAACTGCTCAGTCAGCGCGGCTCTGAACTGCTCAGTCAGCGCGGCTCTGAACTGCTCAGTCAGTGCGGCTCTGAACTGCTCAGTCAGCGCGGCTCTGAACTGCTCAGCCAGTGCGGCTCTGAACTGCTCAGTCAGCGCGGCTCTGAACTGCTCAGTCAGCGCAGCTCTGAACTGCTCAGTCAGCGCGGCTCTGAACTGCTCAGTCAGCGCGGCTCTGAACTGCTCAGTCAGCACGGCTCTGAACTGCTCAGTCAGCGCAGCTCTGAACTGCTCAGTCATTGAGGCGCAGCTCCATGCTTGATATAACGCTCCTGTGTAGTGGCTGGAGTTAAACAATATTCTTCATAGTCTCGAAGTAAACATTTATCCCCGGTCGAATTTTCAATGGCAATTTCTGAGGAATGTGCCCGGCCTTTTTTAGAGAAAATGTAACGTCAATACCCTTTCCGACCACGTCGCCCAGTAGTATCACAAAGCATACCTTTTACAACCAATTACTACAGTCCAGCAAAGGCGTACGCAAGATAAGCAAACTCCTTCATCTCGTTTTTTAAGTCTAACCCAAGTAAGAAAACAAGCGTCAGTTTTCAAGGTCGTAGACAGGTATGCCTGCCTGCAGGCAAGCGAGGCTCAGCCATTTGCAGCCCTCATTCTCAACACTGATTGAAAATAATCAAAAGCTCGGCCATACACAACAGAATCTTATAATTTACTCCACACATAACAAATCGTACTGGAACCACAAATAATCTTGTATTTTACCTGCTGTGATGGAAAAGTCGATTCGCTAAAGATTTTTTTTTACGTGTTGCAACCCATTTGAAACTGGCAGGGTTAAGCCGTTCAGCCTTCATTGTATGGCGTGGTCAGCAAACCAGCAGACAAAACTTCTCAAAAGTAGCTGCATCTAAGAAGCCCATATGCGGAGAGTTGAATGCAGTCGCCTCTCATGGACTATTCTCGACACCTTCGTTGTTTGTTTGCTTCCTGGTATTCCGCTTTAGACTCTTCAGAGATTCGCAGCCATGAGCGAGTTTATAAATATTGACTAGACGCGCCGGCTAAAGGAACAATTTTTGAGAGGTTGCGGCCAATTTTATTCCCGAGTTTGACCATGAAATGATTTGGATGTTGAATCTTGCGTGGGCGAGTCTTGTTCGTTTCCTTTAAAAGGCTGCATGAGGAGTCAAAGACTGAGCGTTTGGAGAAGTACGTGGTTAATTCTGATAAAATTTTTACATATATATGACTCGAAATTTATATGATGATCAATTAGGTTTCAGTTTCTTCGTTCGTAAAATGATAGTAATATCTAATAATGTCCGACTTGGTTACTAGATTGTATCGTTCAATCCTATAATTAAATGTTTTATGCCATTGTAAAGCTACGTTTTCATTTCTTTTGCGTTGGATACTTTTCTATCAGCAGTCAATTTGCACACGCACATCATCTTCTCCATTATTAATAATTGAGTTTGCGTCACAGGTTATCTTGTCATTCATGCAGTTCTTGTTTGATTCGCATCTCCGGCAGCGCAAGGCTGCCTACTGCCATCACCACGTAGCTAATGAAGCCAACTTGCGTAAACACGTATAGTGTTTGCTCGGCAGGAAATTCCGGCAAAAGTAGGAGTGCCCTTGCCTTCTTCTTTTCTTGTAAAAACTGCTACAAAGCTTCTCTTCATCGTGCCTGAAATGCAGTTTCTTGCTCAGCCCATAGATCCTGATCGCTGCCTTGAATCGAGTGAGTCACTCATTTAGTGGTAGACGAATGCCGGGGTTTGTTGATTTAACATCGTCTCACAGGAGTGCTATCCTTAGTTACCTGCTGTATAGTTACTCACAGAATTATTATATCATATTTATATTATATTAAATTCATATTATATTTATTGAATATATTTATAGTATTGTATGTTATTTTATATTATACTCGCGTAGCATGTTATAATGAAATACTTGCTCTATTTTTATAAAGTTTGTTTTTTCCTCTTCTTATGCTGAACAATTTTTAATATTTAGATGGTCGTTCATGTCCCACATCATACCCGCCAGTCACTGAAACGAAGATGCCTTTTTGCTCTTCACATATTTCCGGGAACTCGAGTTCTGCAGACTACATTATTGTTGAATTTTATTTACTTGACATCCGCGCTATACGAGCATCAAACAACGATGTGGAAATAGTATCGATATGACGATTAATTTTTTTTAAAGAGCGGTATGAAGCATATCATGGGTTCTTGAATGCTTGTTATGAACTAACGAAAATCCGTGTGTTGAATATAATATAATCCTCTGCCCTGATTAAGCAGCACCCATCAGGCTAGTATCTTGTATTCATTTCTTCATATCCCAAGCATTAAACAGAATACACGAGATTCAAATTTTAATTTAAAAAATTACAAATTGAAACAAATTGAAATCTTGTGATAATTTCCTCATATCCCAAGTATAAAACACATACACGGAAATCAAAATTTGATTAGAAAATACATATTGAAAAAATTGAAGTTTATTCTCCTAAAAATCTTACTACACAAATTATTTTTATCAATAAAAAATGTTGTTGTATAATCTATCAAATAAAATGGGAGTAAAGGGAAACAGCCTATTTGTACCATCTTGCAAATAAATGATCATTTTTGAATAACTTTTTTAGTTACTTTTATTAAATATGCTTGAGGTAATACTTAGTTATTATTCGTGATGCTTCACGTTGTTTCATTTGCCCTTGTTGATAAAATATTTGGATTGTTGATAAAATATTTTGTATATCATATGACAACTCGCAATATTTGCTTTATTATTTTACTTGCTGGTCAATGAACCTTAGTTGGGCATGGCCAGCTGTGAGATTACTGCACCCTAACACTTGAGTTCTAAGTAAACACATTCACGCTGCTCAGAAAATCTGCGTAAATGTGGGAGAAAGTGTTGAAACTTGAGGGCGTCTCCTCGCCTTCACTCGGACTGGTAACAAAATGCATTCCCTCCCGTGGGTCGAACGATATATTCAACCGTCTTGGTGTCCATCAGAGACTAGATTGATTTGTAATTATTACATTCACGATTTTAAAGTGTGATGGTTCATATATGCAATACCTTCGGCATCGAATTCTTTTATACTTTGGATGGTGCTTTAGTACTAATTGTGCACTGCAACACAGCCTCGCTGGTGGATGATACAAGTTTTCAATGAGTATTTTATGGCAAGAAGTAGTTGAGTGACACGTCAGTTTTTATTCTTATTCGATTTTCAACAAATTTTTTAAAATCCTACTTTCATGTTTTACGATTTTTTTAGAAGTTTCTATAAATATAGAAATTAAGCTCGCCAAACATGTTCCCTTTTGGTCTACAAATAGCTAATGTTTGTGCAAGTTATGCATTTTAATTATTTCATGAACTAGTCCCATTATTGTGTAGTGATCACATTGACGAACTAGTCCCATATAAGTGATCACTATCGCACAATATATAGTTCCCTGATATTCCTCGTACATTTTCAGTTAGTCATTATTGGTTCGTTATTGAAACACATTAGTAATTGTCAATGCAGAAATTCATTTTAAACATTAACGCGACTGTGAGCAAGATCATAAGCTTGCACAGTGAATCTGAACGACTTAAGAACGTCATTATACGCATGTTCGTGCACGCATTAGAGTTGCTTTACAGCGCCTGGCTGCTCTTCTCGCATTGAATAGTCCAGTGTTGTAGCCTTGGGCACAGCATTATTGCTCATTACTTACCCAGCTCATCTGAATTGATTGCTTGGTCTCGGCCTTCAGATTAATTCTAGGCGTTAAAGTAGCCTTCATTCCAAGTCCGTCGCGTTTGCGGTGCGCTCTCTTCTTGTAATTAATTTTGCATGATTCATTTATTAATTAAAAGACCGACCTGATAAAAAGTATTCGGCTGCCTTGTGGTGGGTTCCGCATGCGCTGGATTGTTGGTTGGTGTGAGGTAAGACTTTTATACGAACAGAAATATATAACAATTTAATTTCTGACTATGGAAGTAATAGTTATGTTTCGTTCATTATGTGGAGGAAATTATGTGATGGGAAGTGGTATGTTTAATGAACTCTGAGAAGTGTTGGGAACAAAATTTCCATTAATTTGTCTAAATTAAATTTTACTATAATACTAAAATTCTTCTTCATCTCTTCGACTGCGGTTTAAAAAATTTAAATTCGCGTAATATTTTAAAATGTTTTGATTGCATATTCTTCGGTGGTTTCCTTTGTACCGATTTGCTCCTAGCGCCATGAGGACTGCACGCTTCTAGTGGATTTCCGCATAAATACATAATTTTATGTATTTTACATTTCTTGGTTCCTTTTAACTTTGCTAGCTTCTTCGATCATGACAAGGCAAGTTGGACGTCTCATATGTCCCCAACCTTTCTTACAAGCTGGGTTGTGGTGCTGCCAACTCTTTAATTCGGTTGATCGTGTGTATAATACGCATAATAAGCAGATAATGGGGGTGACCATCCCGCTTATGTTTTCCTCATTTTCCGGTATCATGAAAAGCCCCGTAGCTCACTTTCTTCTGTGCCTGCTCCGCGAAACTGACGCGGTCAACGGGCAACATGTGCTGAATGCTCTAGCTTCCTTGTACGTACAGTTTCATGACAAAGCTAAAGGCTGGAACAAGTGAGCTTCTTCAATTTGATTTCGCTTAAATTTGCAAGCGAGAAAAAGATATAGAAAAATTATCTAAACGATCACCGTCGAACCTAACACTCGTTAGCTTTTTTTGGTCTATATATGTTATTGCGGTATATGTCTATATTCACGAATGAAAGTTGAATATGTACTCGTTCTTGCACAGCTCAATGTTAAATGTATGACAAGAAGGCCTCTCAATTTCTGATCAGTTTAGTAGAATACTTGTAAATAAATTCTATTTTATCTCTTCTGTTCTTAAAACTTAATTTTTAACGTATAAATATTTCATTTAACTGATCTTTCTCAATGAGATATTACATCTTGTATCGTTGCATCTATTTTCACTAATCAGATCCGATTTTCCTACCCCGTTTTTCCGTTTGAACAAATGCTCTGTCAGATAGCGCGCTCTGAGCGAGTCATCCCGACAGTTACGTGCGAAGTTGAAGTTTCCTGCATGTGATGTGACCGCAGGGAGGCCACGAGAAGGCCTTTGTCGACCGCCCACCCGCCTAGAATCGCGATTGATGGTTCGTCTGATCTTATTAGCGTCATCTTGATGCCCGGATCTTAGCAGCTAAGGAGAACAACGAACGTCCTCAGCCGCTTTACATAGAGGAAGAAAGTCCCTCATACTTTCTCTCGGCGAGCTATTGCACTCGGGAGATCTCGTGTCCGTTCTTTGGTGTCCAGCGGAGAGCGCGACCTGAACAAAGAAGACACCAGCGAAGGCAACGTATCATGCACGTATAAGCTGCTTCTGTTACACAAAATAATGCTTTAATGAGCCGCATCTGTCCTACAATCTAGTAACAGCAGCCACCGCTTAGGTTGCAATTTTAAAGCCCTTCGTGAGCAACTCGATCTTTCGCCTTCCATGTGCATAGACAATGATGCAAGGGGTAAAAGTAAAGCGTACCATCTTAGGATAATTCTGCTAGCCAGTTGCTATCGCTTTCCTCATCTCTCTTGAATGGCCGGTCCTGCCTCTGGTATTACAAATGAACCATGCACAGCATTTCTTCAGTGTCGTCGTGAATGGACCGCAGTCGTGTCCGCCCTTCTCCTTTTATTCCTGAATGCATAAAGACGACTTAATTTTGCTTCACACGACCATTTCAACGAAGGAAAGATTTTTTATTAGAGCTAAACTCTTGGGTAATTCACTTTTCCGACAAAATGAGGAAGAAACTTTTGAATGTCAGGAAATACTCTTATGGTTGAACGATGATGAAGTGTTTCTTGTCAGGCGGTAGAAGAGAAAAATTTATCTTTGTCAGCTCTATTGTTTTAACAGTCAAATAACGAGCTGCGATCGATAGTAAAGCTGAAACTTCACAATCACAACTGAATTGATGATTTTTGTATTGATTTTTCCTTCGAATAACTACATAAAATTTTCTATTTTCTGCACACCTCAATAAGGCATGTCTAATAAATCGCCTCTAGACTCATAAAGATTCATAATTATCGTTTGTCACGATCAAAATGTCTGTACGATTTCCGTCCAATGAACGCGTAACGCCCAAATAGCAGCCTCGTAACGTACGACGTCTAAATTGCAGCTTTAATTCGTCGAAACTCGTAGATGGTCACCTCATCGTCACTGGCATTGAAAAGAATGAGACATGTCTTCCTAATGTCGGGGTGTGATGTTCTTCCCAGCTCCCACCCTGCAATTAAATCCCCGTTGTTCTTGCACTCTCCCTATGAAGAATCGCCTCATCAATGAAAGTTACACACCCGCGCACGAAGGTTCAAGTTCGTTGATCTCTGCTTTGCTCTCAAGTATTCGACCTTCATAAAACCAAGGGAATAAATTGACCGATTTAATGTTCGCATTATTTTATGCGGGTAATTTATAAATGGTGAATGTTTGAAAATTAGAATTTCGTTTTTTTTACGTAAAAGATCCCGCTAATGAACCATATAAAAGTTTACACATAATTCATCTATGAACTGAATATCATGAATATATATACATGTATTTTTGATTACATATTACTAAAGTTTTTACTGCATCACAATTTTTTGACATAACTGTTTCATTTATTTATTTTATTCTCAAACAGTTTTTTTATTCTGTACCTACGAAAATTCGAATTGATGCCTTATAATAATAGTGGTATTGCCTTGACACCACTAATTGATGCCTTGTAATAATAGTGGTTTGAAAATATTTTGATATCAAATAACTTCCGTGATTGTGTTCAGACTAAGCATGAATTAGTTGGCAGCGTACGTAGGCCCTAGACACAAGTACTTACAGTTTTTAACTTCATCGATTGAGACTGAGGCAAAATTGTAAACTTCCTTATCAATTCCAGACTTGCCTAAATAAGCAAATTCCTAATCACGAAAAATTATTTATTTTGAAGATCATACCATTTCTAATTTCTCTTCAAGTTCGTTAAAATATTAGGATTTACTCAATTGATTTTCTTACACGATTGTAGAATTGGGTAAATAATTATTCGGTGTAACTCAAATGTGTGGTAGTCAATCCGTAGACTTCAATATCATTCTTAACCACAAATTTCAATGGATGACTTAGATAAAATTGTAAGTTCGAGAGCTGGTTTCTGTTATTGCTCTTTAATCTCTTCATTATGAAAATTTCATCAAATCTGGTCTAAACAAACGGATTGAGAAGACAGGCACTTTTTGTGACGCTCGGGAGCGGAAAATTGGTGCTCATGTATGTTCTGATTTTGAGTTATATATATACGTGTCTCAATAATCAAACAGGGATTGCAGAACCATCTTTCTATTTAAAATCTCTTCACGGCTAATAGTTATTCAGACATTTTTGACCCACACTACTTTTTTTTTGTCAGGTACGTGGCTCTGATATGAGTGTGAACAGCTTCAAGTCACGCTTCGTAAGTACCAATCGTCATCAGCAGGAGTGAATTACCTTTTTCCATTTAAATCAGCCTATCATTTTGTCTAAAGATCAGAGTCTGGTTTGATCAGTATTTTTCAAGTTTGTATTCAACATACCGACGTTTTATGCACTTTATTATTTTGCTTATAACTCGTCAACATGTTTGCGTGGCTACTAGGGGTCACGGACGTGTTTTCTCCTCCCTTGAATGCTTCAATCTTTACGTCAACTCGCAACTTGCTTGGAAACAAAGAAGAAGATGAACCGGTCCTTGCCTCTGTATAGCGCCTGCGATGAATGCTCTGCAGTCTCGGGCTACGCAATTGCCGGTTTCCTATCGAGGCTCTTGCTTAATTATTGGCATTTGCAATCATGGCCTCTTGTATGTTTAGTCCGGCGTCGATAGCAGCGGTGATGCTCGTCTCCGGATGAGACTCGTCTTTTGTTAACCAATGTTTTCATCCATGTTCCGCGGTGTGTTTCTACGATGTTCGTGATGGTTCTCAATCGGATTTCTCAGAAGCATGTAAACTGGCTTCCAAGATATATCGTAATATGTTCAATTTGAAAATTGTAAAGACACGCACAAATTTACTTTTTGTGGTATAATAATGTTATATGCATGCAAAAATGATAGGTCTTCTTTAAAATTTCTAAATAGATTAAAATTGTAGGTCTTCACAATTAAATAAAACCTGTTGTGATTTCAAAATGAATACAGCAAAATAAAGATATTTTCATGTTCTTATTGAATGAAAACCGCTCCGTGTCTACGCTTGTACTACTTTTAGTATTACAAGTTAATTTAGTCAATGCAATTTTGTGTAAAAAAGTACAATTTAGTCAACGCAATTTTGTGTAAAAATAGTACAATGTAGGCAATGCAATTTTAGTTCCAGCTGTTGGTAAATCTCGAGTGATCTTAAATCTTAAATATTCTGATAATCGATAGTATCTCTCGTGTATGTTGTTATATGGAGGGAAGGGAGCCCGTGATTCAGTTGGTGGTTATTAAATCTGGCAAGTGGCGTGTGGCAGAGTCACTTAATTGGTGATCCCCGTCGCCCCGAATATCGTGCCTGGGGGTCGATTATAGAGACGCCTGCCACCTGACACCGCATCTGCTGCTACAGCTTCTGTCTTTTGCACCGAATCTTACTGCTTATGTCGACGGTTGTTTTTAAATGCTCATCTGATATGCTTGCTATATTGTTGTAATTGTTAGCGTTAATTGCTGTTTTATGAAGATACGTATTAGTTTTCTTGGCCAAGCATTTCTACTGCACTTCTTCATCCGATACTGCAAACGGCGGTTGCCGTTTTCTACTGTACTTAATCGGATTTGTTCTTATTCTGTATCCTCTTCCACCCGTAATAATATTTTTTTCTTGATAACCAAAATGTTTAATGTGTTATTCCAAATTGTATATTGAAACTATTTCTACGCTCCGTTGCTACGCATTTTGCTACGCGCGGACTGTAATAAGCAAAACATCTTGTGAAAGTTTCGTGCCTTGTCTCCTTGTTTGGATTTAATTAGTTTTTTTTCGAATAATGTGAATTATTTTTATAAGATTTTTATTTATCTACTGTGATAATGTTAGAACAATGATCAGATTCTCTAACTTAATTATAACGATCATAATTCTTAAGAGGGACAATTAGTAAAAATTAGATTTACCGGTACCTATAAATTTAGAATTTGAAGAGGCCTCTTACTAGTCAGTAATTAACATTAACATTTTCTTGTTTTTGACCTCCATTGCATGTGGGAGAATTTTTAGTTTATCGTTTAGTTCAGTTTAGTTTTTTAATCGGTAATAATGCCCATAATTTAGAGTTTATGTCGTATAAATTATTATAAATTTAGTGTGATTTATAAAATTCGATTTCATGTAAAATTTATTTAGTATCGATGAATTTCGTTACTTATATATTAACTCCTTGTTTGATCACATACTCGCACATTTTAATTAAGTGCTACCTAAACTTGGGTGACGAATTTATTCAAGTTATTACTTAAATATGATGATATTGTTGTTGCAGTACCTCAAGTCTGGGGTATTATGTCTTGAATATATATGTTGGCGACTCCATGCCCTTTATATCATGGGCGGAAATGTGAAGCTGAGAGACGAGTGCCTGCGTTGTGCCGCCCCCGGCAAGGTCGCGCCGAGGGCCTGTACACAACCGCGATCAGCCGCTGCCCGCCACTCCATCTGTGCTTTAATTCCAACCCCCGCCCGCATCTGCCCTGGAGCTGTGATAACGTCTGCTACCGGTGCCGCTTTTGTTGTTTTCTTCTGTAATCGTTAGTTAAAGGTTCCGCGGCGCATAAATTTCTTATTTTGTGTAATGAAAACTTGAGTTTTTTTTTTCGTTGTGAAGCACAGGTTTTGTGTTGTTGGATAATGGCCAATACTTGCTTAATTTTGTTTATTTATGCTATGTAAGCGTCTGTCCCGTGTTTTCTGCATGGTGAGAAGAAATAAATGTGTAATAACCTGGGGCGGTGCGGGGGCAAAAAATTTGTGAAGCGGTGGCATGAATTGCTAATTTCCTAAACTGAATTGAGGCATAATTCGATGTGTCCCTTCATCATGCGTCGGCAGCGGTAATTTATAGCCCAGAAAAAGTTTGTTGATTTTTTTCTTTCGTTTCTGTCACTGGTAAAAAGTCGTCCTTTGGCATTAATCAATTCCCGTATTTTTTGTAACACGTACACGTGATTTTCGTGGTTAATAGGGCATGTAAAGTGCGCATTTAAGAGCGGCGTGAGATGTGACGCTGAGCTGGGCAGTGCATTGCACTCTTTATACCCGCTGGTTGCGCCCAAGAATTGCTCTCATGCGCCTCAATTGCCGCGAGGAGCGAGGATGCACTTCGCTAATCTCGACCAGCACAGCAGGTGCTCGCTCTTCCTGGCTCAAGACAGTCCAAAAACTCGCCGTATGTACCTGCTAGAGTTTATAGGTGTGTTCTCGAACGAAAAACAAGTGGTGTTGTTTTTCTACTTCGATCCACCATTCAAGTTCGGATGATTCGTCATATAACTCCGTGTTTATCACAAGTAGCTCTGGTAAATGAGCTCTTTTAACACATTGCTGCTACATCTGAGATGTTTCTCGTGCTCCTCTGTCTTCATTGTCCGGCTATTGCGAGTTTTTCTGTGTTGACCAGAGATCTTCTTGCACTCGTTACAGTTTATTATTGAACTTCATTTATTTCAAGAGAAGTCAGATGATGATTAATTAAAAGGTGGTATTTATACATGCTTTTGCTGGCTTGTTGCAAGCTTTACTGCGTGAAGATTATCTTGTCAATCAAGAGAGTGAGAGTGTACACTGAGCCAATTCATCGTCTGGGGCCCAGCAGTTCACAATAGCCAGCCCAGCATTTCACTTTTTTGGGTGTGTATACTAACCGTTTTATCATTACTCAACGTAATCATAACTGTAATTTATCTTTGGTCCTGAACATCTTGCAAACCCCACTGATATCCAGACTGAAAAATACATTCTAAATTTACTTATTCTCTCTGAATAGGTGTCGTGGAAAAAATCTATTGTCAGTTTCATTTTAATTTATATTTAAATACCTGTTGATGGTGCGTGTATTAATCAGAAAATAGTTTGTAATTAAGTTAGAAGTAATAAACTTGCACCATTTGCTATGTCAATGAGTCTGTCATGGCAGACCTCCTGCATGTGACCGCGGGGGCCCTCTGGTAGTGCTGCCGCAGGCTCGCGGCCGCTGGCACAATGACGGCAGATTTAGGGGAGGGCAGAGTGATGGGTGGGGAGAACTTCGCGGGGGAGGGGGAGGGACTGCGTGGTCATGTGTGGGAGGCGGGAGGGACTGCGTGGTCATGTGTGGGAGGCGGGAGGGACTGCGTGGTCATGTGTGGGAGGCGGTCCCCCTCAAAGAATAGATCTGCTTTCTGAAGAACGCGAATGCCGAGCTCCATCAGAAACTTTTCTCGGTTGTTGAGTAAGACACTCGTTCGAACAGAATTTATTAGAATTATTTAAACTGAATTTTTGATTTATTATTCATGGTAAAAGTAACGCGGCGTTGACAGTTTAACTGAACGATTAGTTTAAAAAAATGTGTTAGAGTTGTTCAGTACAATACTTAATTTTCAGCAAGTTTTCATGATTACAGGTAAATTAGACGTTGGTTGTGATATTGTAAAAATCAAGGACCATTGATTAAACGATTATCGTTTTCTACTTAGCGTATAACTTATAGTTCAACGAGTAGTTCTACTAACGAGCAGCTCTCAGTCTTCATTAGCCTAGCTTTTCGTAACCAGAAAGCTCTTCCATAGCTGCCGTTAATAAAAACGTCGGTAATGAACGTCGTCAGACCAACGTTCTGTCCCCTGCCTTTATGTGCAAATGAGCGGCGTTTGCTGGCACTGCTTAGATGACCTTCCATTATACCTGAGTTGCTCGTCGCCGAGGATTTGACTACCAGAGGATGTAAACCTCGTTCCTTTAATCAGTGCAAGTCCGAATTTATTTTCATTCGATAACGCTATTTGCTGCCATCTCTTGCCTGCAGGTTATAACTCAGTTCGCGGTGCTTCCTATATTAATGACATGCAAACAATTCTAGCTTTGGGATCATTACTTGGAATGCGTTGTAGTCTCCCGCAATATGACCCTTGTTTGAAAATCATGCTATTACTTTTTGAACTTTTGCTTGTAATAGGTAAAAGATTTCCTTGTATATTTCATATGTGAAATTAATAAATTTTTAAATAATTTTAAGTAAAAATAATATTGTATATAACAAAATGCTATTGTATGGAAGCAGACGCCCATCAGCGAACCGTTATTTACAGAACTCTCCTCATCTCGTGAAGTACCTATCTTGAAAGTGATTAAATTATTTCTCGGTTACACCATTCCATTTGTCCTGTACAATAGCCGCACATGAAGTAAGTGATTACCCCTGTCCCTTCAAAACACTTACTGTGTATTCGATAACGTGACTTTTGGGACTCATTCATATTTGATTGTAATCCTAACAGCAGTTGTTTTCAATCATGCACATTTCGTTAGGCCTCTGTAATTAATACATTTGTAAAATATGCAAGATTTATTTTGCATTACAACTATTAAAACTTTGCAACCCTCCTATATATGCTAATCCGTGAAATCGGCGTCCTATATATATTTATATAAGTATAATGCAATTCCAATCCATGTCTAGTATAGAAATACTTAGTTTGAATTTTAAACTTTCATTTAATATCATATTCGAGTCTAAATTTGGGAATGAAATTGCATTGTCTATGAAATCGTCGTCTTCAAAATATTATCGTTCAATTTATCAAGGCAGTCTTTATGGCATGCAATTTGCTGCGCTAATGGCCATGCAAATAGACACGACGATCACGTCTTTATGCCCGAGAGAGCGTTTACCTTTCATTCAAGAACCGTACGAGCCACTCGCAGATAATTGCGTGTATCTCTTCTCGAGTTCTTCGAGTATTTAAACGTTTATTCTCGCATCCCTGTCCGCTATTTATTTTCGCCTTTGCTTTCATACGTTCCGGTATGCCGGGCGGAATCTGACTTGCCGTGTGCGCGTGACTCCGCCCTTAGCGCCAACACGACGGCTCTCGTGCGACGCAACCTTACAAGACACATCAGCGGTAACTGTTATTTTGAGTAAACACTAATGTACAGGAGCATTAGCTTACTTAACTTGTGTTTTCAATGTTGTAATTTTGTGACTTCCGATCCGCATGATCAATTGGCCAAATGGGGCAAAATTCGAGTTGCCTCTTCAATAAATTTCATTTCTGGTGCTGGTCGTTATAATTTTTCTCAATTGTTTTCTTTGGTCATTTAACTGATTACTTCTCGTAATACCTCGTAAAGCACGCGTTACTTTTCTTGCTGCCTATAAACTTGCGACGCGGCAAGTCCATCTGTGTCGATACCAGATACAAATTTCAGCTGATATTCTCGCAAAGTAACATTAATAGAATTTTCTATACAACTCTATCTAGGAAAAAAGTAGAGTGCTACTGGCTTGTCCTATATAATGTAGTGGTTATGGCTTGTCCTCTAATGTATGTTCAGGAAGTCGCTTCGAACGTGTCACTTAAAATGCCAAATATCTCGCTGTGTTTCTACTCGTATAGACATAAGTTCAAAAGAACCACTGCGTCATAACATACTAAATTCCTAAAGCAATTTAATTTTTAGGATGCGAAGTATTTTCATCTTCCTGAGTTTGGTTATGCTCGATGAACGCATAAAATAAGCGTTCTTTAAATCTTTGTTTACATTACATTGGACGTCGACTGAGTGGCTGCGATGTTCTTAAACCAACAACGCTTAATGAAGGTCTTCTAAATAATGCGCAGCTTGACATGCCTGCCTCGTCCTCTCGAACTCGCCACGGAAGATCGTGACTTAACAATTAATGGGATCCTTAAGCTGAACTTGGCCTGTGCTTCACAGGCTTGACGTTTCACGGAACCAAATTCCTCCTACTTTCGTCAGCGGAATATGCTCCATGAATTCTCTCACCCGCTGCCTTTTGCTTTACTGATTTTTAAACCTGTTTTTTGACCACAATCTAATGTACTATTATGAATTTGTGTTATAAAGTTGTTCTCAACCAGTAATTTTTGCTGACAGTTGTAAGTGTATTGATAAATTAATTTATGTAATAAATAATTTTGCTAGCAGACTCAGTCCTCATGGAACCCTTCGACCTAAGAAACCAATGCTATATACATGGCTGCTTCAGTATCTCCTTACATATATGCATGTGTTGCCACGGCTATATGTCTCTCCTATAGAAGACCTCGGGTGCCGAGTATATCATCACAAATCTTTCTGAACGCAGTGCAATTTTTATAGTTTTCTTTATTTTTTTTTCGAACTTGGGGACCTTACTGCCAAACCTGTCTCGCCAGTAGCTGCCTCTTACGTAGCTGAACTAAGCCGATTTTATTCTTCTCTTTGTTCCATAAACCGCGCCAGGATTTAATCAGTTCCAAGTTCTTTGACCCTCCTCGTCAGATCTGTATATTATATTGAAGTTGAAGATGTGCTTTCCGGTGAAATTCACTAAAAAAATCTTATGTGTACAAGATCGACTGTGATTGATCTTTGTTGTTCCGGAAAAGTTGGTTTCGATACTAATTTAAAAGATTTAAAGGACCTAATGATGACTTTGTTTACAACCGGTTTTTAATGCAAAGATACGAACTTTATACTTTAAAAAATAATTTAGGTGAAAAATTTTTCCTTTGTTATATTTCTTCATAATTATAGGTTTGAGAATAGTCTTGCATATCACATCAATGCTAATTAAATTTCATCAGAAAGCTCAATTAAAAAGATTGATGGTCTCAAATACAAGATAATTGGCGAGAGATGAGCATGAATTTCCGTCGAGGTAAATACCCGTTAAAAATCAATTGGTATCACTCATTGAAGAAGGGCCGGCGGTTCCCCGAGATTCTAATTGTTACGTTGAAATCGAGGTTGAATAAATTCGAATTTAATACTGCGCTTCTTTGAGCGCAGTATCCGTCGATTAAATTTATATTGTAATCATTATTTTAGCGCGGCGTTTAAGCAATTTAATAACGAAAATTAATCTGTTTACTCGGCAAAGTTTAACTTTGACTCATATATTTACGATTATAAATTTACAGTCCTACCTTGGATGCTCTTGCATCAATAACAGTTATCAGTTAACAAGTTATCATCATGAGTATTGTTTTTAATGAATTAATTTAAAGTGTAAATTCATTTTGAAAGAACTATGAAAAAACATTTCTTGATGATCCTTGCCGAACTATTTTTGGTGTAAATCAATTTTCGCGGACCAGACTACAACACCGTATGAGTTCTTGAAGTAATTAGTTTCACTTTGGCCAGAAAAAATGTTTTACTGCCGCTTTAATGGCTCGATTGAACCATAAACATGACTTGGTTCTGCTTTGTTCCATAATTTCGTGCTATTAAGATTAATATCATTCGCATTATTAATGAATTAGCGAGAATCACAGCAGCGATGAAGCCTGATCCTTTAAGCGCTGGACATGATCTATGGATCCACAAACTGCCTTCGTAAACTCATGTGCATCTTAATTTCGTAAAAATTCTGATCGAAAACAAATTATACATAAAGCTCATTAGAAATTCTTTGTTAAGTTTTGGTTATATTATAGTCATCCGGCTTATATAGAAAAGCAAACATTGTTTTGTTATTTTATCTCAGTCAGGCTCGTCTGAATTCTAGTTGCAATTTTTTAAAATAAACTTCATTTCTTTTCACTGTCCTTCCAAAACTAAGCTCGCCTATGTTTTCTACCCTAAATCAGTTCTTGATTTTATTTGTTTACTTTTCCGACATCTCATTTCCTTGGAAACTAGTTGATGCATTAATACTAATATCGGTTTTTTTCCATAGAACATCATCGGCTGTGTTCGAGAACGCAAATGTCCATGTATAAGTTCAATGTGTTAATATGAAAGTAATAGCCGTGATTACCGTCAGAGCTGTAGTGCCATTCTTCGAAAAAAATAACTGCCGTGATGACAAGCAAGTGTGAAGATCCGTGCAAGACCTTATATGGTCTTGGTCAGCCTCAGCTCTGGTTGTGTCTTTCGATGTTGCTCTCCCCTTGATATTTTCTCAGAATGTTTCGGACGTCACTGGTTTCGATTTTCCGAAGAGTTTTCTCTAATATTTCTTTCAGAATAAAATTTAGTTATAATTAAGTTCTACTAATCCTTGTATGTTTACATGGAACGATGTTTTTGTTCATCGAATTTTATTATTCTGTGTATTTATAGAGAACGAAGATCAGAGGTACGTCTTTGGAGACCAGAGGAACGTGTTACTTCGGGCAAATGACCTCCGATACCGTCCTGCTTCTCGGCATCTCGCTTTCCAAAACCAACAATATCGCTGGTCCTGTTGTGCGATTTGCTTTGAAAATTGAACGAATGACAAGTTTGACACACGTTTGCTGTTCTGAACCAATTCTATTTTAACAATCAGTTTTGATACTAAACCATCAACGTTTTCTGGAGTTCTCATCTGGAGCGAAGTGGCAATTGCTCCTCGCCAGTCGAGGTTCTGACCTTCGCCGTCCTTGCTAGTGGTCGGTCGGTCTCGCCGTGGCAGCGGCAGCTAACCTATTCTATTTACTCAAATCATTTCCAATAGTCTCATTAAAATAACCGATTCGGTACCTTACCACCTAATGAATGCTTTGTTATCAATTGTCTACACTCTTGAAGGTAAACTTATTGACCGGTGAATGTGATTTGTGTTCGACGGAAAATTGCCAAAAGCTTGTTTGGGGTCCAACCTTTGAGGAGTCCCAAGTAAAAGCATTTAAATGAATTTACGATGATTTTTTGAAGCCCGAACAATTTTCAAGCCAATTTGTCTCGACTCTGCCAATTGTCAGGATTTACATTCTAATATTGTAAAGTATTTGTAAAACATAATTGTGAAGCCGTTATTTTTCTCTACAAATTAATATCATATTTTCATGCCATCAGAAAACTCTTAACTAAATCATGTAACAAAAAATCGTCTTGCGTATATTTTTCGCCTCTTTTCAATGAGTCACAGCAACGCAAATTTACTGGCAGGCGCAGCCGAGTTTTTCGTTCGTGAAGGTCGCGTTTTTCGGATAAAAATATCGACCGTATCAGAGGAGCGATTAACGCTGCATTCACTCATTTCTCGTCGTCCACTTATCGCCCACTGTTCTGGCACTAGTCTTTCACTTTTCGTCGCCCATTTGTTGTCGTCCACTGGGCGAAGCTCATTTTATGTTGATGCCCACTTGTCACCCACTTGTCCCTCACTTGTCGTCGCCCAATTGTCGCACTCTTGTTATCGTCCACTGGTCGTCGCCCACTTGCCATCGCCCGCTTTGTTGCCGCCCTCTTGTCGTCGTCTTCTTGTTGTCGCCCTCTTGTCGTCGCCCTCTTAATTGTAATCGCCTATTCGTCGTTGCCCCATTCGACATCGCCCACTTGTCGTCGCCCATTCGTCATCGCCCACTTGATGTCGCCCATTCGTCGTTGCCCGTTTGTCGTTACCCACTTGTCGTTGCCCATTATTTGTCGTTGCCCATTCGTCATTGCCCGAATGATGTCGCCCATTCGTTATTGCCCGCCTGACGGTGCCCACTTGTCGTCGCCCACTTGACATTGGTAATTCGTCGTCGCCTGTCACCCACGTCAAATTTTAATTCTAGATTTCCCTTAGTTGTTTGCAGTAATCCCTAAATTTGACAGTTTATTCGAGTTGAGAATTTTAGATTTAATTAATCGACCGATTAGTTCATCGTAAACCCAATTCTCCTTACATTTCATATGATTTGAATTAATCCTGGGCATATATTCAGCAATGCTTTTATCCTGAAAGATCATGCGTGTGAATCTACTGTTCGCACACACACCTTGACATGAGAAATGTTGAACGCATGTAGTGATCGTCAGAACTGTGGAGCATATGTTGAAAGGGATAGATCACGTTTCAGGGAGTTGAATTATCAAAATTCAACTTTGTTAACTTGAAACTACTCTATGACAAATCTGGTATTCCTGAACCAGGGTATAATGATGATGACTTATATAACCAGATCGATATTTTTACGAGGAAGAAGTAAGTGGTGTAAAATATTGCACCTTCATTAGACGAGTTCATGCATTTCTTATTTCATCTTTATATTTTCAAGTCTGGTTTAATTGGTCTAAAAAATAAAATATATAATCAATTTGAACCTAATCATACATGCCGTTTGCAGTAGTAGTTTAAATCGGAAGTGTAATTCATAAATAAAGCTCAAAATGGCATGTTCTTTATTTTTAGAGAAGGTATCCCGCTTAAACAATCACTGACTCTTCACATTATAGTCTGACTGTATTTTATGCGAATAAAGCATTGATCCTGGGCAAGTACGTCGCTTGTTCAGTTTCTTATTCTATAAACTATTACAGGAAGCAGTATCTTATCTTCCTTATATCATTGCCCGAGTATTTATGTATTGCATGTCTTCAAATGCACCTCGTGCCATCGACCCTGCTCTGCGACCGTCTAATTTTTTAGCTGATGGTCAGGACGAGTTCCTTAAACTCTTCCGTCTATTGAACTTCGCAGATTGATTTTTTCCGGCATTTGTTACCAGTTTGCGAGAGAATTGTTCGAATAATTCAGAGTCAGTCTCTGCCTGGCTGGACATTCTTGCCTCCCTGCTTTGCAGTGAAGGACAGGAGGACGCATGCTGGTCTGCTAGCTATAGCTGCTACCTTGCCCCGTCGACGCCGCTCTCGCTTGCAACCGGTTCAGCCGCTCGCCCCGCCAGCGCCGGTCTCTCAATGAAGTCGCCGCTCCAACTCTTACAAAAATCGCTCCTTTCTTCGCTATTATTTCATTTTTTTCCTGTAACCACATTTTTCGACATTTCTATAGACGTTATGTTTTCGCGGCTTTCGTGGTTTGTAGTTTATCGTAAATTGGTTTGCCTAGCGCATTTGTTTCGATGCCTAAAGATTTTTTTTATCTGATTTACCTTTCATTTACGTGTTCATCGTCAGTGCTTTCGTAGTTTTATTTCAAACTTTTAGTTTTTTGCAGCTCTTTGCATCCTTGCGCATTCTTTAGACGTCATCTGATATTGTGAGCTCGGTCGAAATTTAGAAAATTCTTTCTGATTTGAAAATGCAGAATATTTTTTACATTTATTTCCTTGCTTTTGTCAGACCTCCAGTTACCGCCGAATGAAAATATACTCGTTATTACTAGTGGTATCGTGAGCTTTTAAGAAGAAGCTCAAGCTTTATTGGTATCTCCTCATATTATTGCCGTGTCTTAATTATTTTACTCGTATTTCAAGACCGCGCATTGTACCAAATGACAAAACCCAGCTGAAAAACTTTCACATTTCCTTGAACATCGCCAGTCTAAAAGTTTCTCGATTCACAAAGTGCTGGGTTTATTTGGAGTTGAAATAAAGAGCCGACTGTATATCAAGTTTTCTTATTATTTTCGGTACTTTAAGGAGGAATGTCTTGATTGTAGCACAAGCGAGCTGAAAGTTTTTCTGCGAAAGTTCTACTTCTCGACACGTGACGTAAAAGTGGATTTGCTGACTCACTTGCTCAGCTTTGTTCATGCTTACCTCCCGAGCTTGCTTCAATAATGCTCTTCACAAGCGATATTCTAGGAGACCTGAGACCGGAGGGAGTGGCTCTGCGCCTTTGGTCAACGTTCTTTGGTTCCTACATGGCGTCCTAGCGACAACCTTCAGCCTGGCCCGTACTGAATGCATTGGTATATTCCTTGACTCTCCTCTAGTTTGACTGTATCTATAAATAAAGTTTCTTTGTGACGAACCATCAGATGAATTTGGCACCATGAACCTGTGATCACGTGAAAGAAAATCCGTCCAAATTTACCTTAATACTATACGCAGGACTTGTTTTCCGATAGAATGAACGGTGAGGTTTGACGCATTTTCTAGACCAGAGGATTAACGCAAGTCCGAGTTGAAGCTTTTTAGAAAAGTATTTGAACGGACTTCTATCGTTCAAATTTTTCACTTTCGTTTCAATTTTAAATTGTAATTAATAAATTGAAATAGCATTGTTATACGGCAACTACAGCTTCATTTATTGAGGTTCCTTTTAAATGATTGATTTAGGTTAACTATTAACGAGGATACGCTGACACCTCGTCAACATCGCCGACTCTTTGCATGGAGACAGACATTCACGAGGCCTGATGCCACTGATGACCGCTCTAGCGTCACCTGAATTATTAGGTCATATCTGGGTTCAGCCGAGCCACAACTTAAAGTGTTATTTATTTAACTGTGATCGCTCTCCCCTATAGTCATGAGATTCATGATTTCATTATACTAGCAGGATTTCCTGGTATTGTTCGGTAGAAATAATTACTGAGTAGCCTCAACACTCCATTCAGTATCAATTGTACGTCAATTGAATAGTGCAATCAGAAATGTTAAATCAGCTCTGCTGAGATATCACTGTAACCGTACAATGATATAAGTCTTGAAAAAACTTCACAATATATATGTAGTAAATTGTACTCATTACCTATATCACACGATAAAATGAAAATGACCCTTAATGCATATGTAAACATTGCTAATTGGGTGCATGTTCGCAGAAATTACGTAGTAACCAGAGCCTTATTTATATCATATTCACATACAGCGAAGAATTTCAAGAGTCTGAATGCCCCTCATTATTGTGGGCTTATGCAATCTCATTATGACAGAGGTCGATTAAATATAAGTATGATCTCCGTTCAGTGCAAGGCATCCTGTGATGAAGGAAAGACCAAAATTATGTTTCTAATCAGTTTTTTGGCCACGTGCATTATGATTGATAAGGACTTCAGTAGTATTCAACATGCGAGGAATGCAAGTTCTGAAATTCAAGAAAAAGAGGCACTTTAGCGCCGGCATGATCTTTCTAGCTGTCCATGCCAGCATGTAAAATGGATCTGACCTGACAGATTCATACCAGATTGCTCGAAGAATTACCAAAAGTGCTAAAAAAAACTACTTTTTCAATAAAAATTGAACAAAGAGACATAGTTGCCCAATTTGAAAAAGCTAAATTGACACCACTTGTCGAGAAAGGTGCCAAAAATTAAGAGAAGCCCTGGTTATTATTGCCTGTTTTTTTCACTGTGTTTTTTATTAGCATACGAAATCTGTTGTGAGTAATAGGGTGATGAGATCACTTGACAGTTAACACCTCCTGGTTAACAGCTAAGCCTAGATGGTCGACACTGTTTCATAGCCGGCAGATAAAATTCTATCTCATTCTAAAATTCTATCTCATTGATATCGGTTATAACTGGGCGAAGTTGAGCCAGTGGATGCTGTTCATCTAAATTTCCCAAAAGTATTTGGCGGTGTTCTGCATGAGTGCTTGTTGAGTAACGTGTAGCCGTAGCGATTTAAGGGAAATGAACTTCAACGGATGAATAGGTAGACGGCAACCGGTCTATATGTTAACTGAACAATATTAGACAGGGCAGCGGTGCGCATTAGCGTACCGTAAGCCGGCATGCTTGGGCCGGTTTAATTTGTTTCGTTTGTAAACGAAACAAATTAGATGCCGTGTTATGAATTCGCCGCATGCCTGCTGATGATGAAAAGTTTTATTTTATAGAGAAGAATATGTCAGAAGAAGTTTTACTGCTAGACGATCTTGATCTTGTCAGGACGGACACGTGGCAGCATCGTTTCAATTAAGGTTGGCACGTGTAATGTACATTGTAATAACAATGAAAAGAAAGCAAACAATATTAATTAAAATATATATGTCTTGAAAGGTAGATTTTAGAAAAAGGTTTGAGTTTAGGTTTACATGGACTGTTTTCTAAACATGTTGAAACGCAAGGTCAAACTTAATACAAAGTTCTCTAACTATTCGCACGTAATCACTAATACATGAATACAAAATCTTTGCTACAGCTGTTTGTTACGCTGGATTGCCCGCATCTCTGGAATTGGGAAACTCTTGTTTTTCGAAACTAAGAAGATAAAAATTTATTTACCGGCAGTACAGGCGTTCAACAGGGATAATTTCGGGCTTAAAGTGCAAGTTTTATGGAGAGAGATTATAAATTCTGATGCTTCCCCGACAACAGCGGCGTCTTGGCGGGGGAAAACCTCAGAGAATTATACAAATATAGTTTATGGCTTACATACAATTCCAGAAAGATTTCTAGAATACGTATGAAACAAGAACACCATGGGCTATTATGGTATAGTTATCGTTTCGTGCCACCAAGCTGCAGAACAGACTATCTATTTCTTGCTATCGTTAAAGCCTCGAGTGTGAACGCGTTCAGGCACAGACTTGAAATTGTGCAGCGGTATATGTTTAGACAAGACGAAGGTCCCACGTATCAAACCTCGTAAAATCAATGTCCAGTAGCTTTTTAGTGGTCAACTTGTTTCTAGATGGATTTGGTCAAGAGACCAGTTTTTAGATCTTCTAGAAACAAGTCAAGAACATTACAAGAATCGACGACAGGCCAGACTCGCCCTGAACTTCAACGCTGACGCCACTACAATATACAAAAGCATTCTGACGATACTTCACTATACCGAAGTACAATAGTAATTCATGATTTATTATTAAAAAAGCTTCAATGACCCTTTTTTCTTCAATATACGTTTTACTGTTTAAATAAACGACATTGTGGCTGTTAAAGTGGCGCATTATTTGCCATTTTTAAACTTCCAGGCAGCACGAAATAAAAAGATCGCTAATATAAATTGGAAATCACGTAAAAATTCCCATCAATCTTGGGGAGTGCGACCAATAGAAGTGTCCAAGAGTATTTTCTTGGTACTGAGCATTTCCATATACTCTTCCTTTAGTTACTTAATACTAGGACTTTTGGTTCCACTTATGCCTCAATGATCACGTCGCACGAGTGAAACCTTCATGCATCAGAGATGTGACCGATGAGCCATTTCAATTCATGATCAGTTTGCGCTCAAGGATTCCAGCCAACGGGCACACCCACATTTGCTTTATCGCCTGTCTGAGCACGGTTCAGACCATGAAGATCGGGAAGCGCAGATATTAAGTGCACTGTTCCCATTAAGCTCGCTGCCGGCCAAGCTTCAAATCCCGATACTTCTGAATCGCAATTTCGCTTAACGTCGCCAAAAATACCTTTTTGGCTCTCCTGCGAAAACCTATTGTGAGAACCTCATGGATAGAATAGATTAGAGAATATTTATAGACTCCCAATTTCTTTCGACTGGTGCACACACTCGTTTCTTATTGGCGGTGCAAGCTAGCTGCATGCAAGCGGGGATGTGGACCATAAGCACCCAAGATGCAAGCTCAATGCAAGATGAGCGCCCAGGGCTCGGCCAAGTCACCCGCTCTGACCTTTCCAGGGCGGGAACCCTAGCCTGCCTACCTGCTCTACGCGCCGTCTCTGCTCCGGATGCTCGACATGAACCAGTTGCAATGGACCAACTTCTGATGGTCCTTCTATTCTCTCTTAATTGTATTCTCTTACTATTTTGCAATGTTCTGTATAAGGTAACTTAGTTCAGTTTATGCTAGATCTAAATAGCTCATTTCTATTCGAGCGCTACGGAATAAATTAAAGCAAATCATTGGACTTGATTAGTTGCCCTCGTACTAAAGGAAAATCTTTATTTAGATATGAATTCATTGAATTTTTATTTATTCACAGGCAACGGAAAATATACTTAGTTAACAGGGCACGGCAATTTCTGGTGAGCTCAAAGCATTGCTCAAGTGTCTATAATGTAAATCTTTTTATCTTCTGTGTTAATTGATTGCGCCTCGTAGACAACCCACAACGGAATTGGAGTTTCAGCCCGTAATGTGCTTCTATGCACTAGAATGTTTCTGCGCTTGACACAATCCTCTGTATACCCAATCCTGTATACATCTACAAAAATGTATTGTTGAAATAGTTTTCCTGCGATTGTGAAGCTCAATTCAGTATCACAAGTCTTATTAAACCGAATATCATACAATAAATAGAAAATGTACGTAACTGGCAACTGGGTCGCATAAAAAGATGAGAATTGAATAAAATGAATAAAATTTTATTGATAATAATGATATTCGATGTCAGCTTTAGCGCAGAGAAATTAGTCGGATCATTCCAATCCTTTGTCTCCTGAAGCCTCGTAATTTTTTTTAATATTCTACAAATTTTTTTAACTTATGTCCCGGCCAGTTCGATACTTTTGAGTTGATATGCCAGGATGATTTGATGAGCGTTGCGAGCCGCGGCCTTGATTGCCGTACATCGCGGTCGGACGAGGTCAGGCAAGGTCTTCTCTTTTGACCTTCTCGCTTCTGCCCTTCTTCTTCATTCTCCAAAGTCCATCATCACGACCCAAATTAACGCCCATGCAAAAGTGCTCCGTCATTTTATGCCCAGAACTGAAATGCGAAGACCACTCATCTATGTCATTTCATGCTAGTATTCCTTCGCAATGCAACAAGCTCTACAAATTTTGAGATCGTTCCGATCAAGCGTTCATTCTTAAAATGTTCAGTTTGACCCGACGACGCCTCGATTGTGAGGCCGCATATCAATGGTACGTCGTGATTTATATTCTTCTTGCTCGTGGATGAAACGGACAAATTTGTTCCTTACGTCCACCCTTAATCTCACAGCTCCCCTTCTTTTAAAAAGGACTTTCTTACCAGTTCAGGTGGGCGGGCTATCATCGTCGAGTATGTGCCGATGCTTTCACCAGGCGCACCTTTGTATTCACTTCTTATCTGAACGATCTCAACTGAAACCTTAAGCTATCAACTTGTGTCATTCGAAATTCACGAGCAAGTGTGGTAACGGTGACTGCCAGGATCCTCATTGCTATCGACGCTCGGTGATGCCTCAACAAAAGGAGCTGAAAGATTAGGTCATTCAGATGACCACCTCTGACTTTCTTCCTTTCAATAGACTCTAACATCCGTGAAGAGCTCGAGTCGTTCTACGGAGCGCTTTGATTTTGTAATTCTAACTTGCAGCGAAACACTTTTATACTCGCGTAGCATTACATTACAAATAGATTACAAACGTGGAAGTATCGAATTGCCCGTAATATAGAGAGGCCATTTGGTGCTTGCAAAAGATCACTATTCTCACCAGTAGTGACGAATCATGGCAAGAATCCTGCGGTTATTCCTTCCTCGCTGGCAAAAGATTGGTAATTAATTTCTGTGCAAATAGATTTATATTGAAAATTTTTGATGATGTATGTCCGACGGTAGTGGGATCAACATATTTCATGACATAGGCATACACTATAAGGATCGATGAATGAAGTGCGGTGTACATACACTGCTTTAAATAGTGCCGACTTAATAGAGTGTTTAGCTAGCTTTTGTTTTACAAAGTCGAATAAATCACCGGTCGGAAAAATTCTTCTACAGCCAGAAAGGCCGACAATATGAATTATTGGCCTGGTCATTTTTTATTGAAAAATACCTAAAAAAAACGTTTCCAAAAGCGACATCGCATCACGAACCTCTACATCGAGCTTGACAATCCCTGTTGAGTTCTCTATTTACGCTACCTGTTCTGGTCTTAAATTGCGTGCTATTTCGGAAATTAATTTCTCATCAGCTGTTGATTAGGAAGAAAATAAGTGAAGTCGCTGGCGCAAGACGGAGGAGGAATGCACGGAAACGAGTCGTAATTATTTGGATTGCACGAACCCTTGCGAACAATCATTTTCCTCAATTGGTTTGAGTTCCTTATTTCAATCGGTTTCACTTTTTGCAGAAGCTCATCGCGGTTGATTCTTCAATAACATTTATATCATTTGCCCATTAGCTAAGTTTTTTGTTGTAAATTAATTTTAAACATTGCCTGACGTCGTCTCAGGCTGAAACTATATTGCATAGACGATTTATTTACGAACAATGAGTATTGATGGATGTGAATTTTACTTACATGGTCAGCGAACCATTATAATACAACTTCTGAGCAACAGATTCTAACATGAATATGAAATATTTTAGCACCAACGAGTGATTAAATATAAACTTTTCATGCGAATTTTATTTGTTCTACTTGACTGAAAAGTCGATTGCAAAGTATACAACTAATTCCTTTGAATAAAGTTTTAACTGGAGCTGTTAATGCGGCAGAATTTGCACTTTATTTTCATTGAACTGGCATATCATGAGTCGTCCCGGTTGTGTTAGTTTAGTCTCATGTTTGCACTGCTCGAGCGTCTTTCCATCGCCATTATTCAAGGATCATCAACCTCTGAAATTCTGGCTCAGGTTTATATTATTTACGAAAACGAGTGTCAGCTTAATTATTGCTGATTTCCGAGGCCAAAATCTCAGTCATTGAGTCTTCGATGCAGACAATTTTTATACCTGTTCGGGTATGGACTATGTAAGTTCGTGTATGTGTGCGACCGTCGACTGTTGTGCTTTGGTGTCGCTGGAAAGAAATCCTACTGTGACATCCATTCAATAGATTTCCTCCTACCGGTCAAAGTATAGTGTTCTTTCTCACAAGCGGGTCCTTCATGCTAGTGGAATAAGATGTGATGTAGTCCTTGAGTCGCTCTTGACAATGTCGTTGACTTTGGCAAAATCTACTAGCAATCATCGTGATTGCTTGCACTGAAGAAATAGCTCTGTAATTGCCAAGAGTTGATGAGTTTCGTGGATGCCTCCACGCCCTGAGAACGGATGTCACTGGCCATCTTCATTCCAACAATATCGTTGCCCACGTCTCGTCCAATGTTCTAACCTTCGAGCGCTGCATTTCCTGCAATATATTGCTAAAGAAGTATTCATTAGAAAAGAAGCAACGTCGCTGGAAAGAAAATCAGCATTTCATTTTCTATGTTCTTTTTGATAATAGCTCTTAAATTCTTTCCTATATAACTCAACTTCCGTGCAATTTATGTTTTGATTGATGCATATGTAAATCTATTACCTTCACCATGAAAATTACCTCAATATATAAGTCAATCTGTGCTCTTCCAATGGATTTCCCATTATCTAAGTACGTAAAGATTATAGTATTTTTATATGTGTAAAGGACCGCTGAAAATTCTCCTGTCAATTAAGGGCCTTGTTTAGAGTGTCACATGCAGGGTCACACGGTAAAGCTAAACCATGTTGTTTAAATTTCACCACTAAATTCATCATTAACGCCAGCATTGTTGACGAGCGATCGAGTTGGTTTTCTAGTTGAATTTCTGTCGGGTATCGCATTATATTCACTATCCCTTTCGTTGATTCCATTGGATAAGGTAATTGGTCTTCATCAGAGTATTAATTTCAACTAACAAGAAAATTGTTGCTGCGAAGAGTTTATGACTGAATGAGTTACTGGAAAGTATCCGACTTTTTCATGATTGCTCGTGCTAAAATTCAGAGGGCATTTCGGCCTGATGGAAATGGGGTTCTTTTTTTAATTCCTGAAAAGGTTCATATCTTTTATTAATGCATAATTGCAAGCTTGGTGTAAAGATCTCATTAAGCATTCTGAGCCCGCAGTTCTGGCATGCTTCCTCCATTGAAGATGTTGGCAGTCTAACCTTGACTTATTACGTCACATTTCACTCTCAGAACTGGCTGTTACTGTAGTCATAATTGCCTTCTATGGCAGTACGGAATTCTTGTGGCACCCTGCCAGTGACAAACGACGACCGCGCAGCATTCCTGCGTCGTGCAAGTGTCTAATTGGTCAGCCAATGCTGTTATTAGAGGCTGCTGAGGAGGCAGCATGCGGGGTGGCTAGATAAACATTACCCCGGTCGCCGTAGGTTTATTTGTCTATTTTATGAACTTTGATGACTTCCCTACAGAGAAGCGTTGGTAAATTTTCAGGCTTCAAAAGTTTTATTCAACTAACTGCATAATCGTTTCAACCCCTGTTCAACTGATGGACATATCATATCAAGAACGTATTCTGACATTTTAAATGATGAAATCTGAACTGAAATGAACTTGCGATCGTGGCCGAACTGTTTGAGAACACGGCTCTTTCTTTTGATAATATTTTGCTAAGGTTGTTTTTTATGAAACCCGGTGCCAAGGATATGTTCGAACTCGTATCCACAATATACAGTAAATCATGTCGGAATATTACTTGGATCTCGATTTTTTTCAGTAGTCAAATCATCAAGATATTAAACTGCAACGTTGGAAAAGAAATTGAAATTTTCACGATATCGTACATCAAATTTTTGTTTGACAATAAAAAATATATCTTTCCTTCAATGAACGAAATGGAAGTTATAGGGAATTCCGGGTAAGAAGAGGTTTACACAGGTATTCCTCTCATTAACTGTACTTTAGGAATCAGCATTCGGGATTTGGAATTAAGAGCTTGGGTACAATTAATTGGATTCGGGTAACGGGTTTTCAAACTTTGGGAATGATCTATCCCGGACATTATTCGGAAACCCCGAAAAGCTCACCCTTATCTGCAGCTTGCCTTATTTTCAGCAAGATTTCTGGAACAAGAAACAGTACAATAATTCGATAGTGATAATGTATTCCATTCATTTCATTGTTATTTGTTTTCAAATTACATACAATAACGTACGGTAATTTTATTTTCAGGTATGTGGAAGCAGTATCCCTGGGCACCTACGAGGACGATGCGCGGTGACAATCAGCTTGTGAGTTTTTAAAGTCTGTGGAACGTCGAGCAAGGAAATTTTTGATCGGGAGAAGAAAATTCTGAATTTGTAGTTTTGGGAATCGTGAGAACCAGTTCTCAATTCTGCCATATTCTCTGTCGTTTGCATTCCACGGGCCAGCTCGTGGGTGGTCTTACCCATTTTTGAAGAACTTGTTTATTCAGAAACACTAGCAAATTATTGTCGTATCAATTTATTTATTATCTTTTAAACGAACCTCCATCAAGCCGAGGAACGTTCAGATCAAATGTGTCTAACAAATAAACTGGAGTCTGAACTTAAAGAGCTTGCACCCGGAATGCCTGCTTTGTCACCAAGAAAAGTGCAGAGAGAACTCTGGTTTGGCCGCAAAAAAAATGTCCGCTTAATGGGAAAAAATCGCACATATCCGATAAGAGTCGGGGTCTCTGCACTGCTGCTTTACGATGAAAAAAAATTTGAAGGTGACTTTTTAGCTTACTTGTGTGCTTGCCCATGCGAGCTCGCATCTCTTATGGGAATAACTATAATTGTAGAATAATAATTATTATTAAAGTTCGAAAATCTTGATGTCGGACTTAGCTTATGCTAGTTAGACATTATTGTAAATTTATCTGATAAGTAACCATCCCAATTCTCAATTTTAATTTTAATTTTTAAATTGACGTCAGATCTATGAATAATTTCCTCAGTAAATAATTTCTGATTTTAGACTAAAATATAAATCGCACAAATGATTTTTGCACGGAAAGGTAGAAACTGTCTCTATGAGGTCCCTGAACTCGTGGGCAGTGATAGAAATTGAATGCTTGCTCTGAATGCATTCTTTTCTTTTTGCCTGCATTTCTGCTATTCTGCTTGCTTGCCTCCTAAACATTCTAGCCACGCATGGCTTCTTTGTTATTGAATCTTCGCTGTAATTCAATATTTAAAGCTTCAATTACTTCATTCAGTTGAATATTTATTATTAATAAATGACAATAAGTGAGACACTTTGGTGTGCTCATTCTAACTAGTGACAGTGCACAAAAATTTTACAGGGAAGATGGAATGCAATCAATTACTCATAAATTCGAAAGTTTAGCATCTTAAGAAAATTTGAATTTACTTCAGGTTCGCATACAAAAAGCGCACCAGCAGTTTTCAATTATTTCTACTAGATATTTATAATTTATGTTAATTTATGTTATTGCTCAATGAAGAGCTGCTCCAAGGAATGCATGTACAGACCTCATTTAGGTTATTTGTCAGTTGTATTTCATTTTACGAACCGTCGCTGCTAATTAATCATTGTAAATTTCAGCGCAAATCAATATCAATATACTTACTCACCCGTTGCCTGTCGGTGTTTCACGCATCATTTTCAACTTAACTAAAACATGGATCACGGATGCGAATTCTTTGGGCGTTTTCTGCTTGAGGTTAGAGGGTGCATGAATTGATCGATTCCATCATCGCTCTTCTTTGTTCCTTGACGACCCAAGAAGATTTTTTGCGCATGACTGATCAAACGATTGATTAAACTTTATTCTAACCTGTATGATGAGATAGTCATGCGGTATGGGATGTGTCACGTACTAGCTTACGTGAACTCAAAGAGCTCGTAACTTCGTCAGCCAATCACCGTCTGTTCTTCAAGCTAAACCCACCAATAACAGACGAAAAATCGACCGCTGCGTGTAGCTAAGCGAGTTTTCATAAGCCAGGGTTGCGATACTGAGCAGCTGAGCTGAGTAGCCACGAGTAAAGTGGTCAGCATTGGGTTCACGTGATCTTCGTTCGATCATAAGCCAGGGTCCTGATACGGACCAGCTGAGTTACCGTGAGTGACGTGGCTTATATTGGGTCAGTGGGTCGCACATGTTCACTGTGTGGTGCTTGTCATGTCGTGATCCCATTTCCATAACCAAAGCGTCAATCAACCGATGAGCGGCACCTGCTCTGATGTTTATTTAATGGATATTGCGAACCGTTTGCATTTTACCTGGAAAATTACAACGATTGAACGCTTACGCGAGGCTTCTGAGCTGTTGTGGATACTACGGTGCTAATGTTATCTTGATTCATGAAGTTGGGCTGTATCTTGATCGACAAAAAAGTATTAAGGAGTTCAGCACTTCAGCTTGTACGTTTTAAGCTTCGTATTATCCGGCATGTAAAGTTGTTTGAGGGATGACCTGCATCACATATTGAGGTGTACCGTTCATAAAAAATAAACATCTCGTGACGTTGCTGCTCTGCATCAAGTCTTCTTGCAAGGATCTTTAAGCGAACATAAACGCAGATGCCAATGAATATCAATCACTGTCAAAATGTCCTCCATGGACCGCATTTTGACTGCAGTGATAGGTATTTTAAGAACGTGGATGTCTCCTCTTTGTTGTCTAATAAGATTTTGACGGGCCTCATTCTCATACCCCACGAAACTATCAACAGCGCTGAGAATAACACGACGTGATTGATTTTCAATTATTTTCTGGACATTATTTTATGTTCAGGCTATTGGTAAAAGTTTTGGGTTTTGGTTGTGCGGGCGCCAAGATACGTGACACATTTGCCCTCCGATCGTGAGTTTCATTACAGCGCGGCAAGTCGTGGCTGCCTTCACCTCCTGCACCGAGGCTGTCAATCGTCAGTGTCATGCGCACTCCAGTGTAATTGTTAAATGTACGATTCTCGTCTCGAGTGAAGCGTAGTTAATTTAATTTGTCTTAAGCTTCAGTGTCCGGCTAGCTGCTTTCATGGTTATCCCGTTACTGTGAAATATGATGTGCTGCTGAACCACATCCCCGCAGTTGAACGCTAGCTCTTAAGCCAAGTTGTCCTCGATTATGCTCTTCTCAAATAGAAACTGTGCTAGCAACGACGTCTTACAGCTTAAATTTCTTGTACAGAAGTCCAAATTTCGCAGTCTATACTTGTAACAATATTTCCTAGAGATCGAAAGCCAACCGCCGACAGAAATGAAAATTATTCAGGCAGCTATCAATTGTATTATTTTTTGAGTATATCTAACTTTACCATTAAAGAGCTAGTTGTGTTTAGCGTGCCACTCCGATTATCACTAACGACGAATAAAGAACGAGTGTTTTGCCTGATCGTTTGATTGCGTTTGGGCAAGTTATTCTCCTATTACAATAAAAAAATTCACACGTGTATGAAAAATAAATCCCAAATCTTGAAGACATCGAGGACCGCACGTTTGAGATCCGGCAGCAAGCGCAGACAGGAACGGTAGCTGGACCAGCAGCAGCCGACAAGGTAGTATACTTTACGACGGGGCTTTGACCTCCAGCAGCTCAGCGGCTATCTTGGTTGCTGTGCATCGCGCGGTGTACACGCTGCATGGCAGGAGCATGGCTACTAAACCGCAAAAAACAGGCGAACGGCAAGACGGTGGGATGAAGGGAAGATCTATGTGATCTTCGGTGATGGTACCAGCACCTTATAAACTAGTATGTGATACATCGCAATGCAAATAATGCAAGCAACATGGTATGTACGTACAAGTATGTGTTTTATCTTAATGCATTAGTGTTAGCAGCGCAGTACGTACGTGTTCCTTTACATTGAGTGACCAATAAATTTGGTCAACACATTCTGGGAATTATTAATTGCTTGTAGAGATAATATATTCACTGGCAATATTAATAATGACAAAAAATGATACCTTTATTAAATGTCAATATTAATAAAGGCAATCAATGATGAACACATATTTCAGAAATGGATTCTGTTCGAAATATGGCGTTTCCATTAAATTCATGCCTCTCGCATTCAATAAGTGATCAAATGAAGAAACTGCAAATCGAAGTTATAATGCTTATATGACATCAATGAAATAAATGATAATAATATTTGAGATATTATAGATTCTAAAATCTCGAGAATAGAAACGAGTTAAATCTTTTTTAGTATTTAACCATTTTTAACCATTTAACCATTTTTTGGTATTTAACAGGTCACTATTACTTGGATTTCCCTGAATTTAAAGTTTTTATATCCTAATTGTTAATTTAGTTCGTTAACTGTAATGGTATTCTTCATTTTCCCGAAAACTTTATGTATTAGAACCTGAATAATAGATAACTATCATTTAACCAATCGTCTCTGCCTCCTGTGTGTGCTTACACGAAAAAATCTCGGGCAATATTAAAGAACTCGTTTTGTTTTAAACATTAATTCCTGTATGACATTAAGCATGCATTATTTCGCCCCTATCGCAGCATCTAGTCGTGTATTAATTGCTTTCAATTGCCTCTTTCAAGATAACATCTATATGCATATATATAGACTTGAGTTGGAGGTATATCGTGATCTAGCGACGCGAAGTCGCTTTTGCTTATTGGGCAATTACATTGTTGGATGCCATTCGTCCTGCCTCCGGGTTGGTGTGCAAGAGAATGTACTGGACCGCTTACAATGAATTCCATAAGATAATACTTTAATAATTCATGTCCGCCGCTGTAATGCTTTTCTATTCTCTTCTTAATCATCAAACGAGAGGAAAAAATACGCCGAAGGTGTCATATTTTTCATGAGAGGTCAAAGTTATTGCACTCAATTCTTGTTACTAAGCGTGTAGGTTACGACGTAGAAAGTCTATATATATAGTGACGTGAAGCCCATACAAGACCGGTAGCCCTGTCAGGGCCGCCCATGCAAATGACTCCCTTGCTATTTCCCTAATTATTCCTCATTCGTCTGAGTCTGAACAATCTGAGGTGGAAATACCTCCTGTTCTTTACTCAAGGCTCGCATTGATAACGTCTATCATTAAGGGTCATCCGAGTGACGTATGTTGTCAGACATGGCTTCTTAATTTGAAGTAACGAGCTGCACCTGCGGTTCCCTGGCTCGATGTTTTACAGCGATTGGTTGAAATTTTTACTCGCTCTTTATTCAGTCCGCCTCCACTTAACATTATTTGACTTTTCCCCGAGTAGAAATAGATATTGGAATCAATGTTCATTTGGGTTGTACATACAGGAATTGCAATGTTGAACATTATTAAACTTTTTCTAGCGCATATGTTATATTATACTATCTTGAACAGCGAACTAACCTATTACAAGCTGTCTTTATTTAGTCACCTCATTTGATATTTTGGGATAATTTTCATTAGGTGTTTTCATTTTCAACTGAATGCTAAGGTTTGTAAAACATCTACTCGATAGAACGTTTAACTTTTCATACAATTTGAATGCAATACAGCTTTGTTTTGTGCAAATATACTCCTGAATAGACTCGTATATGGATCAAATTTGTTAATATTATTAAAAGTTCTCGCATTTCAGTTCTCCAATCTTACACTGATTTCAGCAGGCATAAAAATTAAGCCAGTTGCACAACACCGCATTTCTGGGCTCTTTCTTCTTCCTAATAAAGTCGCTCTACAGTAGCAACTGTTCTCATCCTCGATTGAGTGTTCTCGTGCAGGTAGCAACTACGAACCGTAGTGCATGAGAAGTGAACTCCTGAGATCAGCGAGGCATGACACACCACTGGCTCGTATATAGTCAATGCTTCTGAGCGATGTTGAAGTTCTCATAAAAGCTTTATACAGCGGGAGCTTCTGGAAGCGATTTGTCCGACCATTCCATTAGCATAGACCTGGAGTACTGGAGGCTGCGTATGTGGCTTCTGCACTGCAATCAGGCTCTTAAGTGCCTGCATCATGATTTGAGACTCTGCACCAGCTATTTATTTAGCTAATGGAGTGAAAGGAGAGGTACTTCAGCGTCTAAAATCTGTATTATCACCATCCGAAGGAAGTATAGTCCCTAATATCCAGTATTAATTTGATATACGCAGGATAGTAAGGCTGGATCCTCGACGGTTATTCTGTCGTTATGCATCACTATCAGAAGTCAGTGGTTGTCCGTAGCTGCAAGACGTTTTTTCTGCGGTGTGTGCATTTTTCCGCGCTCGAGACCACTAACTTTTAGAGGACCTTGACATCGAACAAGAAACCTTGCATGAGTTCTACGATTCGAAACCGCTCACTAACATCTATGACAGAAAAATAATCGAGTAAAAGTTGTATTATTTGCATTTTGGCTTGTCTCGGCTTTTCCACGCATGGATGGACGGCCAAGAAAACATTCAATTGTGTTTGGAGTTGCGTGTGCTCCGCGCTTTTCTGTTCTGTAGGTCCATGTAATGCTGGGCAATTTCGAGACATTGACGCTAATTGGCCGCGTTGTTTGTTTAGCAAAAACAAATTATAACTCATCACCTTCATTTAACTTGGTAATTTTCTTTGCCGTTGTCCATTTTTTCACTACTGAGTTTTTTGGTCCGGATTTTTTTTTTGTTCGCTTTCTTACTTTTGACGAGCCGGAACATTTTCCATGCAGTTCTTCTTCACTTTAACAACCAAAATTAACTTTTCTTATATTTAGCTACCAAATTTAGCTTTTCTTAAATTTAGCTACCAAATTAAGATTTTCTTCAATTTAGCTATCAAATTTTTTAAATAGTTATGAACGAATTTCTCATTCGTAGGAAATTTATTTTGGCGGCTATATAAATTTCCCGCCGAAGTTTTAGAACGTTATATGCTTACATTTATAAATGTTAATGCTATTAAAACTGGTGTGTGCCGGCATTAGAATCGATTTCGCGTCAATTTGTGTAATTATGGAAGGCGAAAAGTCGTTTCTATTGCGTTTTTCCTCATTTCTCAAGTTGGAAAGTTCTTAAGATTTCTCGCATACCAAGTCATATTTAGAGCCTCAAGCCGCGTTGTTGTATGCCTTTTATATGACATGGTTATATAACTAGAATAATTTTTCAATAATCAGCTCTAAATAAACTGAAATAATTGAAGAATTTTAAAATTAAAAATTTTTCAGTTATTTTTTGTATGAGTAGATACAATTATGAATGTGAAGTGTTTTGTTTTTTTATTTCATTTTGGGATTAAGATTTTAAATTAATCATTTAAAATCTTAACGGGCATTTCCGTTATGCCGGTCGTTCTTTTCTGGTCGTTCTAGTATCACAATGCGGCGGCGATGCATAGTTTTATTGACTTTTAGTGGGGATTTTAATTAGATTAACCGGCCAGAGGTCGTGAGGAAAACCCACGCTCAACTGTCACTCGTGACCCTGTCGAACTTCAGTCGAGTTCACAGAACACCGAGCAACTTACAGCGGCTTAATCCATAATTCATAACGCAAATCTTCCGGAAAACTTGAGTACGTAATTACTTAGTCGCTAAAAATGATTTCTCTCTTGGTTATGTGCAAAATTATTCGCAAAGCGAACTGCATTATATGTATGGGACAGTCCTTGAAAATTTAATTTCTGATCTCTCAAATTTCGCGTTAGGGTGCAGAACCTCTCTCCCTCCATTCATTTTCCAGGAAGAAATAATCGTGCGATTAAGTTTCTATGTGTAGGTATTGCTTTTGCTTGTGTCCAGACTTAAGTATACATAGATAACCACTTGCGGATGACACATCCATTTGAAATTTTGGATCAAATTAAATACGTACCTCAGATTTGTGCACTAAATCAACTTATTATGCCCATCATTTACAAGTGCATGTACTTGCGTTTGCCCCTTGCGCTGAACAATTATTTGGTATATCTTGTAAACTTGAGTTCAGCCGTGGTTGGTTCTGCGCTTTCTGGCCTCGTTTGATGTCGATGGTATTTGTACGCTTCCCCAGCGCATCACATCGTCAGCGTGAAGTCAATTATTTTACTGTCTTTCCTCGTCAAGAAAGTCCATCTGAAATCCTGTGTGGTTCTCGCGTTCGATATATGGGCACAGGATCTGGGACTCAGAACCATCCACAGTAGCGGTTTTGTAGCGTAGTTGCTACTTATTTGGAACTCGCCTCCTATATTAGGGGGTGCATGTATGTTATGTCCTTTTATGTATGTTTTGTCTGAGTTTTTTTTATTGTGTTGTCAATATATTCTGTAAGTTCTATAAGGCCTATTCGGAAAGAATTACTACCTTCTTACTTTCCACTTAATTTTTCAAAATAAAATAATGACATTAGGTATACAATTCTTAATTTTATTAGAATAATATTTGTTATACATGTTGATCTATTATGACACTGTCAGACTTTCGTTCTAAATAATTTGGAATCGTCTTCTATTAAGCGTAGTGCTATAATTTTCCTATGCCTACGAACGGGTTAATGGTCAAAGATGTCACAGACTTGGTATTAAATTATTATGAAGCACTAAAAGTTTTAAAGACTAATTTCTACTGCGGTTCATGAGGTTATCCAAAACTCCCACGAAAACCACTGAACTTGAACTCGGCTTCGGAAACGATGCAGTTCTCTATTTTCGAGAATGCATTTCATGGTTAAAAGAAACCGTACATAATGATTTAACAGGAAAGATAGTTAACCCTTTCCACTGCATTGTATCTCAACTCTTTCCAATTATTTACTATTTTACTGAACTTGGTTAACCGTGGATGATTGTCTACCTATTTCGTTTTCTTTTGCGGTTCTTTGAAAAACTGTAAATGTGTGGGTGCTTTCACGTGTAAGGTGTCGTCAAAAATTAGAACCTAGCAACTTGCAGAAGTTCAAGGAGATAATATACGTACGTCTGTTCGTTCATAGCAGAATCAAGTATCCTGTTTTTAACTGAAGGTTAATGTGTAGGAGGCAGCAGCATCATGATGTACTGGAGGCAATTATGCGGTAATATATGGCCTCTTGAGTGTGAGTGCAGCGCTTAGGAAAGTACAAGCCGACGCTTGGATCGTCTCACTGATAATTCCCGAGACCTTATAGGTGCCGTGCTGTGGAATTCCGGACTGTGGAGCCGCTCCGCAGGTACGGATCTCGATGTCATGAACATGTTCGGTTTGTCATGTATTTTAGTGCTTGCTGTTGCTGAGGAGTCTCTTGGTGGGATATCTGCCGGATGTAGTCGTAAAACGAAGGTTTGACAATTTTTGTTTGCTGGTAGCACTGGAAATGATTTTGTTTCTTGAAATTTTTATGCTGTAAGTAAGAGTTACGTTTCTATAAAATTGTTACGTTTTGCTGCCCTCGTATATCTACGCATGGAAATTTATGTTTTTCAACGAGAAACTTTATTTACTAAATTTGTGTATATATTGAATGATGAAGTCAAGATTCATTTCGATAGAACAGTGTTGCTCTTTTACTCCTGAATGAAACTTTTAAAACCTGAATATGAAATTTGTAGAAGCAATTTTTATATTCGTCTCAAAACCTCATTGTTTTCCGGAGCTGGTCTAATCATGTACAATATAAGGAACGAAGCGAAGAATATTCTATTAGCAATCTGCATTTTTTTGAGAGCTTGTCATGCAGAATGGACATGTTGGTTAGGAGGGAAGGCTCCTTATCGCTCACCGACGTCTTGACAGGGCTCAGGTAATACCAGTTTTTTATCCTCAATTTGTTACTTCCTACTCTGTGGTGGTTACCTCGGTTGATCACCTCTGATGTGACGACCTTTGACATCTGCCGCCCTCGCATGTGACGCAAAGATACGGCGTCTCCTTGTCCACTGAAATTCTTTGGGCTAAATTCTTACCTCCCCTCATGCGAATTGCCTTGACTTTCTAGATTTCAAGCAATTTTATTGATTCATTCCTCTTTGACTTTTCAACTATAACTAATTAAAGGTATTAATTAGAAAAGTCCTTTCATGTAAAATTGTCTGTCTCTTGGGCAAATTTTGCTAACTAATTTAGATTATTTATCTATCTGCGTTAGGTGTGCAAATACCAAGCGATAAATGAATTTTCACGATTGACTGTCAAGCGAATCGAACAAATTATTATTTATGCCTTAGAATGTCCTTATGTTCCTGATATCTTGAAGTTTATTTCAGCGTGATGACGTGGTTTTTGATGAATTTTCTTTAGGAGTAATTTTTAAACCTTGATCCCAACGTATCTTTAATATTTTTTTAAAGTTAGTAGGACTAAGTCAAACATAGCTTTCAAAATAATCGAACATAAGCTTTGAATATTCGTTTTTATCCCTCGCTGCTCTATTATTCAGTCGTTTAATATGTTGGTATTTACATGTCATCTTCGATCAGGATAAATATTAAAGAATATACAGTCGCGCGTATGGGCATGACACACTCTTTGTATTGAATGACGGAGATCCGGGTATCAATCATGTCACACAAGGTGCAGATTGGGTGCTATCGTCCGTAAATTACCCGTGTCATTGTATTGCATATCATTTATAGCGATGATCTGCTCTTCATGTGCCGGTTTCTCTTTTGTAATGCACAGAAGAGTGAAAGTTGGGCATACCGACTCCTACTTTGTTGTGGCATACACTTGTGTAGTGAAACTCTGTCACTGACATTCACAACGTAAATCTAAATGTCTCACTTATTGTGATCATGACGCGGGAATAATATGACTGCCTATATGCCGTATGTTGGCATGCTTTTGTGAAAGTTTTATTCAATTATCTTATTTTCTGCGATGAGGATCAGCACAGGTTTATGTCCACGAGGGTCCTTAATTGTAAGAGATGCAGGTTGGGCACGTGTAAACCTTGGACGTGGTAAGTTTGTGTGAATTGTTAATCTACCTGTACCTAGCCTAGCTGTTGACAGTTTTTAGGGCATCTCTGGATCACTTATTTTCTCATTTTTTTTCTTCTTTTTTCGTTTTAAATTATTTTATCATGGTATGATATTCTATGATGACATCTATCATGTATTCATAGATATTGCCATGTATCATGTTACCATATATAGATCGTTGAAGAAAAGCGGCCTCATGCGAGCGCCTAAATCAATAAAAGACAACTATCATAAAGATATCTACGAACTAACGTAAATGTATCACTGAAGTACCAATATTGCAAAGACATTAATTAGTATCTTTACATTGAAGAGCGCCGCTCACGATTGAAGAGCGCCGCTGACGTTCACGATTGACGTTCACGATTGATGCCGCTCACGGCGCCGACGTTTAATGTTTCTATGGAATAATATTTTCTCCTATTTTTTGTCTATATATTTTCATTACAGATATACTTTCTCGTGAAAAGTTTTAGTGATGCACGAAGTTTCCCAAATTTATTTCCATTTTTAGTTTTTTCCTTTATCTGCACCCTTAAAACATTTGCATAATGATACCAAGTGCTGTGCAGCCCACGAAACCAATTTTGGTGATATGAATGAGAACGAGCTCATTTTAGTGACAACTTTCTGTTTACAGTCGCGCGCAATCGTGTCAATTTTTGGGCGTTAATTCTCGAACGTCACGACCACCCACGTCCATCGCCACGATCGACCCAGGCAGTTTGCCTTTTGACCTAAACAATGCCGCGAAACTCGGGCCTTCGCCCACTTGAGACCGACCAGCGACGCTCTACTTATACACACTCGTTCATTCCGCTTGTGTGGATTACCCCAGGAAGATGAACAAGATCCAACCCGTTTGATTGGATTCTAAAGGCCCATGATATAACTGATTGTAAGCAGAGAAAAGGTATTTGCAAATGAAAAATGTTTCAATAGCGATCAAGGAAATAATTTTATGAATGTGAGACGAATGCATGATTTGTTGTATATGCTTAGTTCTACACTAGAAAAGTACGTCTGAGTCAATGATCATTTGTAGGTTATTTCTCCTAAGTGTTTTCATGAATTTTTTTCCTCCCGAGCAAATATCATGTATTGTATCCAAAGCTCGCTAAATTTTAGTATCCCGCAAAGTTTGAATAAGTTATTTGAAATTGTCAATTACAGTCTATCGTCGTGGCATCGTGGAATCCATGACTTCCTGAATTGAAGGCAGAGGGATTAGAGGTCGTTACCTTATGACCGTCCAGGTTTTACGAGCGACTCTCGGTTCTACTGTCGTCTTCGGGAAGTCGTTCTAGTTTTTCGGCTCCCGTGTTTTCTTCTGTCGTGTAGAATTCGTCAATGTTTCTACAGCAAATGCGTAAGAAACTGATGGATTGCTTCTAGCTGGGTTAAAAGGCCCAACTTTTTCGTTCAGTGAAACTGCGAAGAGTATTCCTTTTTTTTGTGTAGAATTTTTTATTTTAATCTGGGAGAAAGAACACTTAGGACCAGGAAAGATTTTGGGTGTATGCACTGTCGTCTATTTTAGTGGCGTCAACTGTCAACTTGAGGCAGAAATTCATCTTCTCAACATTTTGCATCTAGAGGAAGAACAAAATGCCGGAACTCCTCACGAAAACTACTGTAGTTATCTGGTCCTGGATCGAGAGGGCGTTGCAGGTTTGCAGTTCAGTCGCCTTCGCGCGAAGTTCTCCAGTGCTTGTAACTTAAAAGTGAATAAGGCACTAACTTTTTGGTCCTTTGCTCACCCGAAACCGTTTGCCCTGATGTGGATCGCGAGAATGCAGAGCTCGAGTTTATTTATATTTTTCTCCTCTTGAGTCGTGGAGTAACAAAGGCGCGCCGGCGACGCCGAGTCACCGCATTGTCATTGAAACGTTTCGCATTTTTAACAATAATTGAAACTCGTTGGATTTACAGTTTAATGACCACGTTTTATCAAGGTTGCATATGTCGCTGTTGTATTTTAACGTGTGAGATTTTAAAAGCAATTTAATAGAGTTTGGGTTCTAATAATTGCGATGACTTGACGGCTGGCTCAGTCGCTACCAGGGCATACAAGTAAACATATTATGTTTCTTTGTGGCGGACTGCTCTTCCATAATGAGCTTCTCCAGGCTCGTCATACAGCTCAATTGAAAAAATCTGGTGTCCAGTCGACGAGATTGCACCGCGGTGCTCATGTAGTAAAATAATTAATAGAAAAATCTGCAGATTTTTAGTGTTAAATAGAGTGTGAAGGGAAGATCCACTGTGAGACCGTGCATCACGATGATCCTCTTACTGAGAAGCTCTCGCCATTAGCGCCTGACGGTAACGTAGTTGTGTGATATACTTTGAGCTTCCTGCACCCTCTTATAGTTCAGGAGAGCTCGTCACGATCTCGGCAAAGCCTTTCTTTTAGTCCTTCTAATCTCCCAACGAGTTTCTGTATTGAGCTCAACAGTTTATTCGCTTACCTCTTGACTTGCTCGAAGCTTACTAGACTACAAGCTTCGAGCCAGTTGAGAGGATGAACCATGGACCACATGGAATGATCCAGGGGATGTAATAGAATTTTAGAAATTTGCTTTTTTCGTTGCTATAACAATATTTTTTGCTGCGGCTAGCTCAACAACTCTAGAATTCGCTTCAAATGGACGAAGCCGACAATAAACTGAAAAAGTGGATACGAAATCATTCGTAAATAAACACAATGTAAACATTTGCGAAAAATTCCTGCAGCTCATGTCACTATTTTTAGCGCATTTTCTTATTTATGGAAAAAAGGCGCTATTGTGCTCGTCATGTCCGTCCGTCTGTCCGTCTGTCTGTCCGTCCGTAACTTCACGTTTTCGCCGACGAGAAAATACGCTCTCTGTCACTCACTGCAGTGAGTACTGAGTTATATTTTATAGAATTTGTGGGTAAGAGGTAAAAGGCAATGCATCCATGGGTTGATGACTTTGAGTTCATCTCTTATATCAAAAGCAATACGTGTAACATCGATCTTATCGATCAAGCTAACAAAATACAAAATAAACATTTTCCTAAAGGCAAAAGAGCCGGAAACCAATTTTTTGTTGTTGAAATAGGTTGAAAATTTTGAAAATTCAGAGTTGCACCCTCTTACCTCTTGTCTTATACCCACAAATTCTATATAAAATAGTGATATGAGCTCAATTAATTTTTCGCAAATTTTTACCTTGTGTTCATAAACGAATGATTTCGCATCCACTTTTTCAGTTTATTTTTGGCTTCGTCCATTTGAAGCGAATTCTAGAGTTGTTGAGCTGGTCGCAACAATGTAAAATATTGTTATAGCGACGAAAAAACAAATTTTCCACAATTCTACGTCAGCCATGGACCATTCCATATTCATGATTTGTTTATACCTTTTATTCCGGAAACTTTTACGTCGTTTGTACTAAAGCAAATAAGAAAGTTCAAAACGTTGGTTTACAGATGATGCATTTTTGTTGATTTGTCTTACATCATCCTCGTTCGCCTTGCACATCCTTTTGCTGGAACGCTGAGCTATACCGTTAGAATTGCTACTGCATGGCGCTCCGTTGTGTGTTAGCCAGGATCTCGAGTTAGGTAATGCATTTAATTGCACTAGTCTGAAAATAAGAGTCATAGAATTGGAAACAATGTTTTATTAACTCACTTCGACCTTCTTCTGAAACCTTAGAATTCGGAAGAGGTTTCGTTTCAATTGTGCCAATATGGTCCGGTTGGCGAGCGTCGGAATCGGTCAAGTTGGTGAGCCAACTGGACGTTAGCCTTGATGGCATCTTTCTTATTGGCGAAGACTCGTTAGCTCACCGCGGAGACTGGGCCTGTATGCACTGCCCGTCCATGCTGTCTCTCGGTCTTATATAATTTAATAAGTATAGTTTTAGTTCAGTTTTTTAATTCATAGGTATCAAAATTATTCACCGACCCTATAACATGCGATGATTTTCTGCACATAACTCCTCGGTGCTCATAAACATGCTCATGTAATTTATCTGAAATGGAGAAAAGATCGAAAACCTTCTACGCATTTTCCACACACAAGCAAGAATGTTTTAGCGTCACATGCTTTGTTAAAGTTAATTGCTTGTGATGATTCAATATATAAATCTTAGCGTCAACTCTGCTCTGGCTCCGATCCTGACGAATATTGGCAAGTAGACTCTAACATCATTTGTTGCTTGACCAGATTTTTTTTGGCAGGTCGACGCTCGAAACCATGCGTCTCCGTGCAAGGAGCAGCTGCAACTCATAGTCTCCTATCAGCTAATGGGCAGTTATAGGATTGAAGTGAACGACACGGAGGCGTTGGTTTGACTTAAGTTTGTAAAGAAGGAACGGGTAGGTTTTCTCGAGTCATGCTAAGTATTTTATTTCACCTCGAATGCATTTCAAACTGATGAATGGCTGTCGCGACAGGCGGTAGGCGTAGCTCCTTACGGCTGGTCCCGACCGACTGGCTGAGCCCGTCGCCGCGGTTCCAGGTCCAGGGACTCCAGTACCAGTTTACCACTTCAGTATCCAGCGAGAGGCGGTGATGGAAGGTGGAGGAGGTTGCGCTGTGCACCGTTCATACCCTTAGCTTCCTCCTCTTCCGGTATATTACTTAGGCCTTATCCGCTGTTCATCCGTTTCAGTATTTTAGTAGTTCTCTGAACTTCTTATTGCTGCATCCAACATATTCGTGCTTATTACCTGCAAACTCCAGTGTCGTTTTACCCGGTTTCTTGTTTTTGATAGACTTGTTAGGGCCATCTGAATTGGGACATTGGGTCAAGACTAAAGTTTTGACTTATATTTGTGATAAGGCAGATAAGTTATAAGAAGATCCCCGTGGTGCTGTTCTTGCTTTTGCTAACTTTTCCCGTTGATACCGCAAAGGCTTACGCATCTTTCAGGTATAGGCTTCGCTCGACAGTTATTTGTGATTTTTTCTTCAATGTGAAGAGTGGTGATTGACGAACGGAAACCTTTCGTATTCACTTGGCGGTTACTCACGCCACTGAAATTTGATTTAAACTTCAGTGTGTATATCCGTGTGTAAGGGTGTTGTATTGAGTATCGATTTTCATATAAGAATTGTGCTTTTGTCGTGTTTTGATGTATCGCTGGTCCTGCCACCCAGGAAGAAACTGTGGTCAATTTACCTGGACTCTACATTCACAGGCGGATTGTGTTGGTATTTAAGCGTTCAATCCTCTCTTCGACTGGATTATTTGGTGCCACCAGCGTAGCTGAATGGGTAAGTCATGGTTTCTGATCAGTCCTAAGACCCTCTTTTTGTTTTAACACGTCTTCGGCGCACTTCGTGACATACTTTGTCTGCTTTGTTCGGTAGCACGAGTTTGTGGCCAGGCGAAGATACCGGCGCTTATTTTTGTGTATGTTTGCTAAGAATAATAAGATGGTGTAGAACACATCTAAGTAATAAGTTTATTCTACTCAATTGTAATATTTCCCACGTTTCAGTATTCTATAAAACCCGCATAAAGTAATCCAGGATTGTTTCGTAATTATGCTGAATTACGCTGCTTCAAGATATTAGCAGGTAAAAAATAAATTAAAACCCATTTCATATTATCTCCGCTCTTGTTCTACACATCACGATAATTTCTTGTGTCGATAATGCGTTGTCCTTGTTATTTTGATTGTCCTGCTTGCGTTGAGCTTAGCCCCGCACCACGGGGTCGTCTATTTAAGTGTTATAACAATGGCCTCTAAACTTTGCCCGTTCTCATTTCTGCCATCGAAACCTGTCGAGCTTGACAGCCGCGGCTGTGGGCAAACCTTGCCTGTCTTGCCTGTTCCTTTTGGGATAAGAATCTATGGGATCGCGACCGTGGCGCTTGTTTTAAATTAACTTTTAATAAGTCAAGTATTCTAGGGTTACGTACTCGATTAAAAAGCAGCAAAACTCCGGGTAAAGTAATGTTGCGAATGTAATCAAGTGGATACAAAATCGAAAACTTATGTTTACCATCATAGTAAGGAATGAAGAGAAAAATCTGACGGACGAATGTCATAGTGTGATGGCTTGCCTTTAAATGCATAAGTGCATAAAATATTTTTGCCTCAGAATCTATTTCACTCTGATTTGATATAGCTAATGCTCCTATAATTTGACATCGATAATTCCCCATAAATTTATTTTTTTCCTTAATTGCCATGCGATCATTTAGTCCACTGCATTTGATTATTTATACAACTGGCTCGGGCTATTTGCTGGTCATAATTCTTCTAACGTCTCTTTAAACGCTGGCCTGCAGCGATCACTTATCTTGTATTATCCTTGGTTAGGTTCTGTTTCATGCCTTCATCGTAAGTCAGAGACTCGCTATTGTGTCTCGCGCTTTAGTCTGGTGCCCGGGAACAAATGGTACGCATGGCTTATCCCTCAGCATTGTTTTTATATCATAAAACCATTCATGGATGTAGCTTGATCTTCGTCTAGGGTGGAGGCTAAAAATTAAATTTTAATAAAAATACGTGTATTCGTTCAATAATCGCGAAGTGACAATTTGTTCAGTAGGTATATTTCATCTTCTAACTCGGGCACCGCGAATTTAAATTACATTGCGTAATGAACTATCAAGCTCAACACTTGTTTATTTGATTGTATGAAATTGTATTAATAATAATTCTATGCATTTAGGAACGCCCCGAGACCAATGGAAATAAAGAATCTCCATTTGGATTAACGTCCATTGTACATTTTTATGTTCTCGTGCTCCAGAATCTAAGGCGAGAACAATGAATTTATTGCTTTACGATTTTCATGCTTCTGAGAATGAACTTACATGCCAGAATGTTGAAAATTTATCGGCAGAAAAGGCTATATCTTTTCATGAATATAATTTGCAACGAAAATGTTTTTTTACCTTCATGGCCTCCCTGTGCATGCAATGGATTCTGAACACAAGTTCATCAACAAGACTGTGGGAAAATTTATGCTATAATATTAATATAAAAACTTCTGTACCAGAAGTAGATTACGCCTTCACTGGTGCAATCCAGATTTTGACACGAAACATTGGTACCTAATGTGATTCGCCCACTCTCTTCATAATCATCGCTGGTCATCGATTAGTTTCCGATTTTTGTGAACAGATATGAATATTTAGCGCAATTTAAAGCATTAGCTCATTTTTTAGTGTTAATGAAGTGCTTCGAGCTCCCAGTGGGATAATTAGTTGGACTTCCTTACACTCACATCCCGAGGTTGTTATCAGTTGTGTTTGGGGCTCTCCGAGTAATGAGGGTCGAAGTACGTATTTCTACCTCTAGCCCTACCTGACTGACTGACTCCATAACATGGTTTAGAGCATGCGGCAGGAAATGTCGACAACATTTAAGTGTTGGGAAGCTGGCAAGGATGTGGTGAGGCTGTAGGCAACGTAGCTTACTTCTGAACCCGCCGCTAGCTCGCTTGCTGGGTTAATCGCACCTTGGAAAGATGTATAACCTGTGCCAAAACATTCAATTTAATGATGTTATTAAATCAATATAGATGCGATCCCATGGTTAAATAAATAAATGACGAGTTTTTCAAAATGTCATTCATATTAAAATGACAGACACTGCAGCAATGGTCACAGGATGTTAACTATTTCCCAACCGTTTGATGCATTTATCTTCGTTCGGGTGACAGACTCGCAGTTCGCTCAAGATCACTCTCTGGCGTGCGTTAAATTCTCTGCCAGTTCCTTTGCCCAAGTACGAGTATCTGCATGTGCCTGTCACCGACATACGGTCTTGTACAAATCCAGAGGTCTGTTTAGTATTCATGATCCGTCGATATTCAACGTCATGAATGTATGCAGGCTTCAGGACTGTCACTCAATTTGCGTAAACGTGTCTGTGCTTTGATTGAGCACGAGCTATACAAGGCATGACGCTTACAAACACGAATTCTTAATCGCACATTAATTCATCTCTCCCTCTCGTCTGTCTAAAATATTCGCGTTAATAAGAATAATGTCATATAGAAATATTTGTAGCATATATAAGTCTTTTGCTGCCTATTTTAGAGTTTTGAACGAAACTGAGTTTCCATGTACTTCGTGTACGGGGAGATGTGTACTCTTTTGCTCGCATTCCAGCGCATGTAATTTCACAGGAAATTATTTCGACGCAACTTGGAGGAACACCAACCCACGGTTGAACGCTCGCACTCGTGCGTGTTGAACGAGAATGTGCGACAGTCAATGTTCTTAAAGTTTTGGTTATTTCCCTGTGATACATTCTTGAAATTGGTTGGCTATTTTTTGTCTCTACGATTTACTTGGTGCGACGCTTATCTTGAATATTTTATATTATAATTTATGGCATTAGACTTGAATATTTTATGTATAATTTTATGACATTTCATTCGGTGTTGTTTGTATTCTCGCGTTAAAATAATTCATGTAAACTTTCTAATTTATGTTGAATAAAATCGTATTATCTGATTAACTGTGATGGAAAAATCCCCATGTATACCTATGTCTCGGATCATGAAACATCTCGCATTTTCGCTTGAACGGATTTTCTCGATGCAGAGAGCTCATTCTAACCTTGAACGTCTTCATGCAGTCCAAGATTGACGCTGTACGTCTGTACACTTATTTAGCTCTTTGAATGCATTGCTGTTGATATCTACAGGAATCTGTGTGATAATTTGCTTGGTATCTAATAAATGTGATTTTCACGTGTTTTCACGACGAAACTCTTTCACTGCCTTTTCAAAGTTCAATTCGTTTGGATGGTCGATTTTAAATAATTTATTTACCGGTGGATTACTTAATAGGAACTCGCGTCGTTCGGTGCGATGGACGATCCAGAGGGAGGGATAGGTGCTGCAGCGGTTGGTGGTGAAAACAGTCTACCTTCTAAGCGCTTGCATGTACCTTACAGCGAGACTAGTTTTTGTTACTGCGAGAACGTGTTCTTGTTCCCTTTCTAACACGAGCGGACGTTACGATTGACGTTACGTTTATTCATTTATTACCTCTGTAAATGTATTGCTGTAACCGCTTAGATAATTTAGAAATCAGTAAAAGTGACCTGCGAAAATGCAAGTTTCGATTCGCGTATCCACCTAGGGAGGTGTGGCGTACCGTTTTTGTACCGTTTTTTATTATTTGCGTGTTTAGTTGCCAATTCTTGTTAAAAATATTTACAATGCTTACTTAATGTGCAGCTAAATTTATCTTTTGTGAAATCATAGCCATTTGGTCTGGAGCTTGTTTTTTACTTCTGTTTCCCGAATTTCAAATCGCCTAGCAGAGCTTGTTATCTGATTTTTACGTTGCCGTTTGTGCAGTGAAATTGTTAACACTTACTGTTTCGTTCAAAGCTCACACGGTGGAATTATTTAAACTTTAAATAATTGGTTCAATTGCTTTGAACGTTAGCGTACGTGATGTTGGCACCGTCTGTTTCATAAATGATTTAGTATTGCATTTATTTACATTCAATTAATTTATTCCTGTGACCAGAAGATCCCATATCCTTCTCAATGCTTTGCCATTGTTAACCTTTGGTCTAATGGCGGTAGCTTGAGTTACTAGCCTTTCACATACGAATAGTGTTGAGGACGATTGAGGTAGGCAAATGGTGGCATAAGTTTCTCTATACGCTTTTCATTATTACTTCTTAAACATGATTTGCATGATTACCAATAAACCTTAGCTGCAGATCCAGATCCCCTTAAATACTTCGTTTTAATGTAGTTTATTGTTTCCTTTTTTGATCCCAGATCCCCTTTTATTTATTCCCGGATCCTCTCCTGTTTCCTTTATTGCGCTTCTGTCTTTCTTCTTCACTAACACTGAATGCATCAGTTTGCTTGCCTATCTTCGTGTTTTTCTGTATGAGGGAGCAGAAGCAAACTCGGTGCCTGATGTTGACTTTCGTGATGTGGCACGCCGCCGCGAAACAGAAATTTTAGAGGCTTTCCAACGGTAGGCCACCGGAATGGAACGCGGCTCTCAGTACCGGTTTTGTTAGTGCGTCTGGTCTCATCAGGCCTCCGATGGTGAGCATGAACACCACAAGATTGCCCTAGCCCAACGCATTTGCATATAACGCTTTCAGATTTTGCATGCTGCTACTGATCATGTCTGTCCTTGTTAGGAAGAAAGGCACTGCAAATCCCTTAACGTATACGGTTGTTATTATTTTCCGTGTCAATTTTCAGCTTGTTCCATTGAGGTTTCCAGTTTGTAGGAGCACATTCAAGTAGTTTCACATGTCACGTTATGGGTATATACAATTTGATTTTTGTAACATTTTGGGGCTGGTTTATTAATGAGAGAATTGGGGCTGGTTTATTGCCTGAAATTTCTCCGCATTGAGAGACGGTCAGGCGTGTAGTTCGTTATTTCGTACCCCGTCTAAATGATGTTTTTTATTTGCGTAGTTTAATAGATTATGTAAACTACTATTAATTTTATTTACGTGATTTTCTACATCGGGTTGAATGAATGGCCGTGTTACTTATTTTATTTCTTATGTCTACCTGATTCTGTTGGGATGTAAATCGCTTCTCGGTGTCGAGTTGAAAACCCTTTTCAGCCTTAAAGAATACGATCGATTTCTTAGCGTTTCGCACGATGCATGCGAATAATGTCTCGTCCAAGTAGGTGGAGGTTTGAAGCCCGAGTTGTAAGTGCTGAGAAATTCTTCGTTGCTTTCCACCTGACAACTTCGTAAAAGATCATTCTGCATTACCACAGTTTGCTCGTCGAGGCTGCGTGCTTCCACATCGGTTTATATATTTATGCTGATCTTTGTGTTTACTCCTTTACACGAACACTTGCTGCTAATTACTTTCGGTTTAGGGTCGTTCTTCGTAAATTATACATGTCGTGTAAGTATATAGATCCTGGGTAATTATTTATATTGATTCTCATGTCGCTCTCATTGTTCTTCTCAATTATCGGTGTATCGGTATTTTTTTGCTCTCTGCCGTATTGGATTAAAAAAAACACTCATTCGATTGTCCGATGATGTCAGAATTACTTGAAAAAAATTTCGTGTCCTTGTGTGCAATTGATTACGTTTGAAATTCTATGACGCTTCCGCGATGCAGCGGATCGAGTTTCTGCAACCTTGCGATTTGGTCGTTAGCTCTGATCTATGTTGTGTGAAACTCGGTTTCCGGAACACCTACCGCTCGCGAGTAATCCAAATTACTGTAATCAAATTAAATAGATTTGATTATTATTTGTTTGTTATTATTATTTTGTTCGTTGTACTATATTTTCGTCCTGTAATCAGCCGCTGCTCCACACGGTAGTCAGCTTTGTTGGTTATATATGTAGTTACTTCGCCTTTTATTGCTGCATTTTACTAATAAAGATAAATTTATTTTTTTCAGTATTGCCTGTTTAGGCTACACAGCTTTTTGTAACTGCGTTAATTTCCGACTTTTTGAATTCTTTGTATTGATAACTGTTACCCAGGGTTCCATAAGCAATATCTTTAAAATGGGTGTTTTAGCGGTTAATAAAGGCGTGTCTAGTACGGTACTTTGTACTGCAAGTGTGCCGTGTAGGACGACGATGGCGAAACCTTGCGGTCTCTCACCGGATTGACGAGATCCGTCTTTTGTGGCGGGCTGTCTGTGCACTAATATAGTTTGTACCTTATTCTAAAGTTTTCTTACTGTTACATTTCCCTGGGTTTACTGTTTTACTTGAATCGTCACACCTATATTCGAAACAACGGAAATAAATATTCAAATTTTCTCTTGATTTTATTTGAAAATGATTCGCAGAAATATGAACATAAAGTTCATTTTCACTACGTGTTTGCTTCAAATGGAATTATTGTGTTCGTTGTGTTACTATATTTTCGTCCCGTAATCAACCGCTGCTCCATACGGTAGTTAGCTATGTTGGTTATAGTAAGTATTTACTCCGCCCTTGATTGCTGCCTTTTACTAATAAAGAGGAATTTATTGTTTACACTATTGCCTGTTTAGGCTAAACAGCTTTTTGTACCTGCGTTTTTTTCGATTTTTTTTACTTCTTTGTTTTGACAACTGTTACCGAGGTTTCCATAAGCAAACTGTATAAAATCGGTGTTTTAGCGGTTAATATAGGCGTGTCTAGTACTTTGTACTGCAAGTGTGCCGTGTAGGACGACGATGGCGAAACCTTGCGGTCTCTCACCGGATTGACGAGATCCGTCTTTTGTGTCGGGCTGAACGACGCTGGTGTCAAAGCTAGGGTGGGGTGTCGTCTTCTGGAATGTTGGAAAATTTTGTCGGGTTGTGAACAGCTCCCGTGCAGGATGCCTGGATTTTATCGAGTATATGCTATTACTGCTCTTGTTGGCCAGTCTTAATAAGAGCATATAAGAATTAGAAAACATAATTTCTGGTATTAAATTCAGATTATTGTGATGTGGATTCTTCTACGCTTGAGTGCCGGTGTGCATCTGCCTTTTAATTTCTGATTTAAATTTGTTTCTGCGCCCCCAACAAAATTATGATGTAAGAGTACCCAGCTTTTTACACCAAATTCGGATTTTTCTTGCTTGAGGTGCCTTATTATTAACAGTTCTGTACATGAATTGTATTAGGTGGCGGACTTGTAATTTAGTGTCAAATGATAGTTACTCGTGTAAGGAACAAATCTGAATAGGTGCATTTATTGTTGTAAGAATTTTTCTTCGATTTGGCTCACCGATCGAGCGCTCGACGTTCTGAGGCCACCCTACCTGCAGCCAACAAACAAAGCTCGTTCGAACGCGGCGCTCGGCGCACCGTTCACCAAATACAGGACTTTGTTTGTTTAGGGTAATTTCTTGTCGAGCAGTGACTTCAAAGGAAGAAAATGAAGGATGTCGACTTCACTATGTTGACCTAAAGGCATATTTTTGCTTGAGTCTTGCTAGGCAGAGAGCGCTGTTGAAAGCTTCGAAAGCCTCTTGCGTTCATTTTTCGCTCTGATTCCAACAAGGGCGAATTAGCACGAGGCCTTATGCTTTCTATTGGCTGTTTGCAAAACGTGCGCTGCTTCATCTGATATGAAGAGCTCAGTAGGTTGTAGCTTTCACGCTTCCCAGCCAGAAACCCACGCAAGTTTGTAACTCGATCGTCCGCTGGGCCTTTATCCCTTCTCCTGGAATGTTCGTTACTTGGTAAGATAGGTACTAGATTTGGCTAGACCAATACAGGAAGATACAAAATATACACACATTGAAGTTGAGAGGTAATACATTACAATTGTTGATCGATCAGTGCTTTGCCATGTAGCATAACGCACACGATTATTTTATTGTGATCCGAATTCATATGCGGATTATATTTGGGTTCTTCTATTGACCAAGTATACTTCCATCATTACGGCTGGAACATCGAATTAAAGTTATAGATTTCCCTTAATTTCCACACTGAAGTTTTAACTCGACTGAAGAACTGTGGGATCGAGCGCAGCCCTGAGGCAAAGATTTAGACGACTTTACGCCGTCATAAAGACCATCATTGTGACCGCTCTTTTTTTAGGTACGATTCATGATTCTCCACACTGCGGAGAAATGCCGATAATGCCATATAGCAAAGCATTTCAGTGTTATAAAATGAGAAATAATCGCGCTTATTGAAGAGAGCCTGTCCGTACTGTTGGTGTACATTATATTTTTATTTAGTTTTATCTTCGCTTTCATGTCACACTTTATCATATCCTTGTTTAGTCATTATATCGTAGAGCTTCCCACTTTTGGGCTTTAAAACATATATTTATTTTTTTTGGCCTGAATAAAGCCAATTAGGTTCGAATTGCATCTCATCTCCATATTCTAAAGTCAGTGTTGCGTTGGGTACAATTTATTTCACAAAACTGATGCTCCAATTGCAGATTATTTTTGCTTCAATATGGTTATTATGAAGTATTGAGAAACGCTTATCGGCACATTTTGTGTATAGCAGCACTGAAATAACTCATTGTACTTGTGATCCTCCCTCTAGTCCAGTCAAGTCGCTCGTTTTGCTTACGCGGGAGCCAACTTTAAAATTTCTTTCTAGGTTGTTATTGTTGTTAAATCTGGAACATTGCGCTGAAACTCATTTAAATTGTACATTTTACTTGCATACCTACTTGCGTATTGACTGCTAGCTTGTGAAAAATAAATTGTATGACATTTATCTGTTAATATAAGTGTTTACGCGCAGCGATTATTAACTTAACTACACTTTTTACACGGCATCCCTGTCATTGCACAATCGAATTACTTTTCAGATTTTTTCGATAAAACTAATCTATCGGCTGATTACCATTCAAGTCTTTGGCTGAACGCCGATTATTTATTTTTTATTGTATCCCATTCATCGCGTAGACAAAATCTTGCATTTGCATCCCCGCTTGCGATTCTAAGTTTCAAGGATTTAGTTGAAATATTTCCCGAAATGTAAGTTTCTACTCGGATTCCAGTCAGTCTAATAGTGCTAGACTAATTTCACACCACACTTTCCTCGCTATTGAAATACAATTTCAATCCCAGAGGATGCTCTATAGCAGCCAAGCGTCATCCCCTCCAGCCTTTCTTCTTGAGTTGCCGCGGTCGCGGCTCTCAAGCGGCGCCGGATGTTTTGCTCGACTTCAGCATAATTAGAGAAGCATAATTTCCACAACTTCAAACTCCTAGCTCATTTCTCTCTAAAAGCTGCTGCTTAAAATATCATGCAGTGCGTGTGCTGCTTCATTTAGTCTTAACCATCCCTGGTCTGTGAAGCTGACGTTATGTTGTGGAACATTAATCGAGTGTGTTATGGGTTTATGATTGATAAGTTTTAAAAGTATGTTGATTTTTAGAATTCCTTGCCTAAAACAATGCTTTGTTTTGTCGTCAAATAGTATGAAGTATAATGTTATGTTAGTTTAAAGCCTTATGTGACATTGGTCTTCATTCGTGTGCAATCAGACCCAAGAGATGTGTGCAATCGTGTGCAATCTAACCCTATCTAACATTGGTCTTCATTCGTACGCAATCTAACCCATGTCATTTCTACAAATACCTTTTCGTAAATAATTATTCTGCCCATTGCCTATTTTAATTTTTTCCCGTGTATTGTGAGTTCAATTGATGGTCTTGCGAGGCTGTCCATCGGGTCACGGCTGATTGCTTCTCCGTCGTGTCCAAGGAGTGTTGGGCACGACAAAGAATTTCTAAAATGCCAGCAATGGCGCTTCTTTTTCTCGATGACGGTTTGCTTGTCTCCAAAAGGTGTCTGTAACTGAACCCGCCTCGGCCTACAACACTCGACGCTTCATTAAGACTTCGTATAGAGCAGCGGCGGCGAATGTGAGACGACAAAGAATGGTATCCATAGATGCACGGAGTTTAGAATTCAGCTGTTGAAATTGCCTCCTTTGTTACTTTGCCATCGAATCTTAATCAGTTGGGATATTTTCCTTGAATTAATTTGTACCAAGGATTGGTGGCCTTCACCTCATTTGAGACGAACTTCGATTGCTCAGTTTTGTGGGATATTAAAACCTAAAACAGATACAAACTTCAACTTTGACAACCGAAGTAACTTCGGTAAAACTAGATTCACGTTATGATTATTTGTCACATCTCGTTAGTCGAAACCAGTTGTTATTTTTGGGGTCGCAGTATAAAGATCCGGACCAATCGTGTGCCCCAGCCTCCCATAATCTGAGATGTACTACATTTAGACGCGCTCCCGGACCCTATTGTTCTGTACCTCATCTGGCGAGTTCTTAGGATTCTTTTGCGATTAGATCAGAGTTTGGTTCATGCAATTCCCACATTTTTTTATTGTTCCTTTTATCTTTGCCATCGAAAAAGAATGGGTTGTCTTTAAGAGCTTAGAGCTTTTATCCCCATGAGTGTTAGTTGATTTATTTGCTATCCGTTTGAACTAAGTTAATGTTGTGCTATTGTTTTGCGTTTATTCTGTGCGATCGAAATTTGTTGTTGGAAAAATGTTTACGCACCTCAAAGCCATGAATGCTCGTTTATTTCCTTAACTTATTTTTGTAAACTCGGTGCGTTCGTTGCGGACACAAGCCTCGTGCGCCAACAACTGACGATATGAAGGGAAAAATATCCGCAGCCTTTGGTATAATGGTAGCCCCAGGCCCTCAGTGCCGTTTTCTGGCTACCGTAGAAGCCTTCGCCGATCTTACGGGACTTTGTTGAAGTTTTCGCTCACCAAGCACTTGCATTTCCCGAAATGTACCTGCATTGCTCAAGCCACAGTCGTCTGAAATCATTTCCAATAGCAGACGTTTTTGCTATTGGTTATCCTTTAAATTCCGTTTACTTAAAGAGCTTCTGAGACATGCTAACACGTGAATGGTTTTCATTTGATATTACTAAAGTAAATGGTTCGATGTTTATTATACGCGGGATACAAAAAATTCATCTGCATCCATCCAACTTTTTTCGCGCATTTTCCCCGGGGTTGGGTCGATTTTTGTAACGTTTACGCTTGCACGCGGTATTATTTTTTATTTTAAGACGTATGTATTTGTAAGAAACAGCTACGTTATAAAATTTACAATGAATTAATTATTGTAAAATTTTAATTTTTGTAAATACATAACAGACATCCGTTATTTTAAGGTATCTGTATCGACACAATATTGCTATTTTTTTCTAGCCTGCTACCTTGCGGAAAAGCGTCAATTCTCGCAGATTTTTATTGTTTGCGCAACGGAAGTTAAGACTCTTACCTTTTGCAACGCAAACGTCCGCTCGTTTCGAAAGGCCATTCTATAAGTAATACGTTGTTGCTGCCATACGTCTAACTTCCGCTACCCTGGCCTAGAAGCCACCACCATTCGACAATTGTTCGATCGCAATCAGTAAAATGGGATTGACTCCTCTCTAGACGCAGTCGGTAAATATATCTCGATCGAATCAAGTGTTCATTTTTTTGCTCATCTATTGTGGATTGTCCCCGAAGGCCACCCGCAATCTTGGTGCTGTGCGACCGTCCTCTGAACTCGCATCGACCAATGCGAGACTTTGCGGTTGTCCACTCGAATGTGCCACGTCACGCACACGTCCAGACCTCACACTTGCATGCTTAAATATACGCTACTGGCTGGCTTCTACTTTGCACTCGTTTTCGACAGTGGCATTGCTATGGGGAGGAATTTATATTCCCCAATAAAATTTAGCAGTTGCGACTACTTGCTTATATTCTGTTTGCTAGGCGCATGTTCAAGCTTTGTTTGTATACACTCATCTGCATTAGCTTTTTAATGATTAGTTAGCAAACTTCGGTACTCACTCGTGTGATAATTCTGATTGCCACAGCTGTAGTTGCTGGAACAACCTAATCACTCGAGTTTTAGTGCCTTGTGCATATTTATGATATTTTCTGAGACTTGCAAATTTGTTTCGCAGAAATTTGAATTCTATTGCAGCTTGATCAAGTCGTTTGTTAGTTCCACATTATTTTGTTATGTACTGCCCCCTGGGGTTTAGCGAACGAAATGTTTCTTGATTAAGAGGTTCGCTCATTTCCCACATTTTTCTTTATTATTATATATCTTTTTTGGTTAATCATTACTAAGATGTATAATTTTCATGCGTTACCCCAATTGAAATTTGTTCCGCAAATTTAGCATGTACGAGTCCAAATTCAGCGCCAAATTCAGCTCGATATTGTCCGTACTGCTCTTGGCGCTGGAAGAGCTGAGCTACGGCGATGTATCATATGCAGTTTTTCTCGCTAATGCTCTCCTCGACGCGCAAATTTGCATCGACTGCATCCAAAGCTAATAATCTTCTTGTCACCCGGTTCCTTGACCTGAGCCGTTCCCTAAGCTAGCTAACCTCCTCTCGTACGGTTTTTATTATGTGATTGAATTGTAAGGAAAATTTTCGCGTGTGGTCTTGCTGTAGTTATCAACAAAATTATTACTACGTACTTGTGCAACTATAAGTTAAGTGGCACTGAGTGACTGCAAACTATCGTTCTAGTGCAAGTGTCGCCTAACATTTGTACCCTACGAGCCTCCCTTAGGATATGGTAATTTAATTACTTCGCCCCCTTTTACATACACATAAAAATAGGAAAAAATGGCTCAACTGCAATTATTGTATTGTAAGCAATTGTTCATTATATTAATTTTATATCATATTTATGTGGGTATTTTCCGTTTCCACGTTGCAGATTGATTAATAATGGACCAAACTTCAAATAAATTTTGTACCAAAAACGTGTTTGTCAAATATTGAAAAATATTGTTGATATTAATTCATTTTCGATCCCTAATTGTCGATGTTGACCAATTCGGCCACTTTTGCTTTAGAGGCTTTTACAGAAAGGCTGCAACGCCGATATCTGTTGCTGAAAACGGCTTGTTACCTATATGGTATATGTTACCAAATTAATTGTGAAACTGCTTCAAATGATGCAGTCAGGAGGGATATTAATTGATGTGTACCACTGTGTAATGTAATTGATGGATACCTCTCATTTTAATGTAGGTATGCATATCAGTATGTTTCTTGCAAAAACTTCCCGACGTGAATGTAGTGTCCGATATTGAATTCCCTTGCGACTAATTTTACTAGACCCAAAATCATTAAAAAAATAAAGACGGTCGAGAAAGAGCGCACTCGACTGAATCTGCTGTCGTGGGGGGTTAAAAATTTTTTATGTTGAATTGAAAATTTACTAATTATACCTCCGTTCTTCGTTTCTGAATAGTTAATTCGTGAGCCAGTTGACTTTAAGCTTTCTTTTGCGGATCTTTCCGTTAAAAGAATTAAGGTATTGCGGTTCAGGATCTACACATCAACGTCCCGTGAGAATTATAGGCAGCGTGGAAGTTTTCTTTCTCGAAAACGAAATGCTCGTTGAGCCTCGGCCTTATAATTGGTGCTCGCCATTATCTACCGTAATTGAAAGGCCTATCCCATTTCAGATCTTTTTTCTGCCGTCACTGCTCGCTGACTGCAGTTCTTGTAGGTTCTAATTATTTTTCTCTTTGGAAGAAAGCCTTGCGTTCGTGGTGAGCGAGTGTTCTATCCTAAGTTCTTCCTTCAATGCAGCTGTTTATCTAGTTGAATTTTTGCCTGTCTGTAGTATTTTTTAGCGAGTTGTTTCTATTTGTTCTCTCTGCGGTCAATTCCGAATGAAGAGATCAGTTTTGTATACCTTCCTCTAGATTTAATTAAACTTTTGAAATTGCTCACGTTCTCAACATTATTTATGTGAAAAAATTTTTGTGTTCAGTTAAGCTTAACAGTTTAACATGGAGTATTTTTAAATTTCCTTTTCATGTTCATTATAGTGAATTATTTTGATAACTGCTTCTATTTCGCTCAAGCTGATAGTGTGACTTCTTTGCTTACTTCGATAATAGTTTCCAGCATAACTGATGTTCATTTATATGCCGGTAACTTAAGACTCGATTCAATTGCTAATAAATCCTGAAAAGAAAAGTTTCATGAAAAGAAAACGAATATTACTCAGTTCCCTATAAAAATGAAAGTAAAGATATTGCTGGTATTTGATTTTACGATTCGTGGATCGATTGCCCGCCATAACCTTTGCTCGTCTAGCAACGAAGAAAACTCGTCGGAGCGATTATCTCCCAAAGCAGTGGGCCCCGACCTGTGGTACGCATTCCTCTCTGGGCGAGAGATCTAAACAAACTACACTAACCCATGCAAATTTCGCGTGTTTATGCGAAACAAAACCTGTAACATGATACGTATTGTGAAAGCATGAAGCTGAAATTTTACTTTTAAAGTGTGTAGAAAAAAAGTTGAGGTACAATTTCGATATTACCCAGTGATGTATCCTCGTCCAGACATGCTCCTTCATTTTGATAACCCCGCCCTCACGACGACAGCGGGGAATGCTAAGCACCGGAAGGCGTGCATTATTCAACTTCCAGGTTATCTTGGCATCATGGCCACTTTTTTATTGCTTTGACTCGTGCTATTCAGTCTGTGCGTCCCCCTTATGTTCTGTATAGCTTCTATATATGTAGAGATTAATGATCGCTGGGGTCATTTTGTCAGAATTAACGGTTGGCGCTGAATTTTTTTCAACTTTCAATGTATCGTTATTTTTCGCACTTATCAAATGTGTCCGGTTTGTTGAATCAATTCTACTTGCTTTAGTGTTGTATTTATTGTCTAAGTGCGTAATAAAACATGTATTATCGGCATATTATAGTTTGGGTAAAATTTGTTACGGTTTTGAAACGAAATATTCCAAGAATCAAGTGGCCTAAGTTTGAACACTTTATAAATGCGATGATGCAACTCTAGCCAATGATATTTCTTATTAACACTACCAAGCTCTCACGAAGTAAGTTTTAATGAAAGATACAATGTCCAACAAGCTTTCCGCATCTCCCTTCCCTGATAGGATCATAGGAAGACCAAATTCGTTTGATTTAAACTTTTAAAAAGAGAAAAAGATTTAGGGATGTTTAGTTGTAACATGGAAAAATAAGGGGATTTTCAAGCCTTTCGCGACGTATTGTTACTTTTATTGAGAAATATTTTCCTGTGAGACGCGTTAACCCAATTTTGTGATGCTTTTTTTTTTCGAGCCCGCACTGATGAGGTTGGAAAGGCCAGAAAGCGGTTGGGATGCTCGACTAGCGTTTTTGCCTACTCACGAGTTGGCAATTTACGAGAACTATTACACTTAGGAGGTGAGATCTTGCATGTTTAAGACGCATGAGCAATTTGCACCCATCCACGCGTGAAGTTTGCCATGCATGACACCCCACTTGAATCAGAAGGAAATCGTAGTTGCGGTTACATCAGCTTAGTTACTGTCATCTTGTAATCCATATAAGAACTTTTAACGGTTTAAAATTATTTCCGTGGTACAATGTACAGTTAATGACTCCATAACGCGCCGTTCAGCGTGGTATCACAGACGGATTGTTTGATGGATAAGTGGTTTAATTCACAGCCGTTATGATGTCGAGACACACTCGCTTCTTCCGGCATTTTATTTAGCATAGAAAAGTGCACTTTATTACAAGATAAGGTCATACGCCCAGACTTCTGGTGGTGCACTACCTTGAAGATATGAAGCTTCGTTCCCCTTCTGTCGGAAAAGCTATCATTAACCAGGTGCCGTCAAAATGAGGGTGGAGTAGGTGCTTACCGTGCGTATACGAGTATATGCGCGCTGAATGATTCTGTGCAATAACATTCGTAATCTTGGCCTCGCAGTCGCCGTGCCGGGTCACTCACATTCGGCGTACAGGTCGCTGCAAACTTGCGTGCCACTGTTTCGAGTTTGGGCGAAATTGTGTCGGCCCCGAGTGGACTACCATCCAGTGACATGAACGAATTATTGATCGCCGCCAGGTGCTGTCCAAGTGGAATATTCTTTGAGAGGTATTGTATTGCTACATGACGACATATATATAGCAGCTCCAATGACATGACTTTCATTTAGCACGCAGTGCTGTTAATGCTCCATTTGCTCGCTCATGTTCTTACTTGCTAGAGTGATTAAATAATACGGAGGTCTCGGAATTGCACTGTTGATTTTTTAATGGTGCGCAAATTCCTGAAAGGGTTTCCACTCCCTTTGATCGTTTTCGTTTAAACAAATACAAATCCGTATACACATCCAAAATCAGACGTTTATTCATTTTCTGTGAAAAAAAAAACAAAATATGGAGACTAAAAAGAAATGATTGATGTGGTGTGCATTGTAATTGATATGAATGAAAGCCAAAAGAATGAAATGTAACAGTTTGTGGCATTGAGTACAAACGTATGTGCAGTGTTCCTGGCTAGTTTTATAGCGCGCAGAGCAGTCTTTCGTGTTGTAAATGTTAACGACCAGGAGGTGCGGGGTGCTTCGAGTCGTCGGCATTAGACAGAGTCATTTTTTTCGCGATTGTTGGGGAACGAAATGACTCAAATTTCCGCCATTTTCCTGCGTGCCAATCTAAGCACCTAGTTGTTACGTCGATTTTCATTAGAGGTATTTTTGTTGTCGAGCCTTACAACATCATTTGGTTGTCAAGCTAGAGAATTCTTTTTAAGGTGAGCATGCCTTGTTGGAATTTGTTTAAGATTGCATGTGGTGGCGCTGACATTGTGTAACTTGACTTCTCGAAAAAAGGTCCAAATTTTTTTTTTTTTCACAGAAACCTGCCCAACACTTAAGAATGAACTAATGCACTGAAACTGAAACCCCAACTTGAAATGTTTTTGTAGGTTTCATCCAGAATATAAATTAGACGGTAAATTTTCTAAGGGATAGAGCGAAAATATTCGAGATCTCACCCGGCAGTAAGGTTCCCAGGGTTTGTGATGGCCGGCCGTTTCATGGGCCCGGGGCGCTGTCGAGTCGTGCGTGCAAGGATGAATCCGGAGCGACTAACCCTTCGCCAGCCTGACCAGCAAGCTGCGTCCGAAGCCGCCTACATACCAGAAATAAAATCGGCAAACAATTGCGTGATCCTCAGTAAAAAGTATGATGCCTAATCCAATAACTTGTCCGCTGAGCGTGAGGTACGCCTCTGAATAGGCTCATCAGCGCCGAGGAGCAAAGTGCGGAGCTTTAACTCGATCGCCAAACTAAGGTCAGAGGAACTCCGCAAGCAAGTGAGATTAAAAGTGCTAAATATTTTATAGACAATTGTTGAAAATCCGTGTTAAAAATGTCTACCTTAAATACATACCGTCAAGCAACGTTATACACTTTAATGTTGATGCATTGTGCGACTTCTATAATATCTGCTTAACGTTAATCTGTCCCACCATTTATCCTTGAAATGAAAACCTTAGCTACCATTCAATAAATATTCACCATTGACAATCAATCTTTTCTATATTTTGCGATTCCACTTTTATCATTGCCTTACTGGCATGTTGTATTTTGTACGTGCGCCAATAGATTTTGATTTCGGTTCCGTTTTCTTGAAATTAAAAAAATGAGTTGGTATGGCCAACCTATCACTTTTTGTTCATGAGCCTCGTTAAATTCTCGCGATATGTGACTCGTGTGTAACCAAGACAGACTCGTTTTCTCGCGTATTTATGAGAATTAAGGTAGACTGTAGGTTAGTGTGTGGATTAGGCCTGAGGTTGGTTTTGAGTTAGGGCGCGCCTTGGGTGGAGCCTGACTGCATGGCTCATTGCAGCTGAGTTGGAAAAACAGACGGCGATAGGAGACAGGGTTGTCTTGCTGGTAAGCGTTGCCTCATCGTCAACGAAATATTTTTTTTCTTCGTCTCCACGTCTCATTCCGTCAAATAATTGACTTATATTTTCGTCTCACATTCATTTATTTGTTTCTATCACGTCAAATGAAATTTAAAACACGTTCTTCAAGTCCAGTACGCACACTGGGAATCTATTATACTCTCGTCTTGAACACACCTCGAAGTATGTAAGTTATGTGCCACCGGTTATGTCTAAATCTAGGAAAGAGACAATTCGTAGAAACAGCAATGTGAACAGCATCGTCTAATTTAAATACGTAGTTGGTTTGGAATACAAACCAATTCTATAAGGGCAGAAAATGGATCCTTCGTTTGATAGCTGTCATGCATGTACGAAACCTTATAAAATTCGGTCTTAATGACTGTCTCGTGGTAGCACTCAGTTGCCGTGCACGCTGTGGTAATTGCAAGATGCGGTTGCGAGGCTCGTCAAGCTGAGACGATTGTTAGAGCGAACTACTGGCTATTAGAGTGAGCATCTAGAGCGGCTGTTGTCCTGCTGTACGCAAGGCATGTCGTCTCACTCTGAGTGTGGGAACAATCAAGCTGTAATTGCTCTGCAGGGATTACCAGGAGAACGCCTGCCTGCCTCTGTTTGACCTTCGAAAACCGACTACCGAAGTCTAATCTTGAACTTTGCGGTCGTAATGCTCTTGAACTAGAAACTGATCTCACAGGAGCCATTGTGGCTGGGCTAAACCTACTTGACTGCCTGTATTGTCAACATTTGGTAGATGCTGAGAAAAGGCTTTTAACTTTAGTTTAAGCTCAATCGAGTGGTAATCTCCTCATTTACTAATCAATCACCAATGACTTAGTGTACGAGATTATTTCTCATTCCACTCCAATTACTAATACTGTTTGTTCTTTATAGTGAAAGATTTATATCCAAGGAAAAAATGATCCCCAGACAAAAAATCCTTGAATACATTAAGAATTGAAATTAATGGTAGTTATTTCCTGCAATTGCCCATCATTGTTCTAGTATCGCTTGTTGTAGCTGTGCTATCATCATTCCCACCTTGAAGGTATGCTATTTGCGGCAAAGTTGAACGTCTTTCTTGTCGCGTTTGAGCGGAAAAGCATCATTAGGAAGTGTTATTGCAATTGTGCACTTGCGGAGGAGTAGCTTCCCTGTGCGTGGGAAGAGGTTGCAATTCTTAACATTATCATGCATGCAATCTTGTCATGTGAACTTACTTTCAATATTATTTTTGTCTCCTCGAGCTTATATATTCTCGGCGCCGTGGTTTGTTTCTAGCGTCCCTGCCAATCCTTGAATTTAAAGCTTTATAGCTTTTATGTGCAGTTTAATTCCGCGATAAATAATCTCTCCTGAATTTTCCTTGGACCTGATTTCTGCGGCATGGTCAAGTTTAGCTTGTCTCATAATTAGCCGAACGAATATTTCAATTTTACGCCGAAATTCTATTCCGAATGGCAAGCATTTTCCTGAGTGACTCAAAACTATCGTCAATTGTCGAAGAATTGGATGTTTTTATAGTTACTTCCATCATGACGTGATTTACTATATACATATGTGCATGTCTGAATTCCGTGCAATAATGTGTATTCACACACTTTCTTCTAAAAAATACGAATAAAACTGTTCCCGTTATCACCGCTGTATATTTGCAGCTTGCTATCAACACAAAATTATCTGTTGTGCTGTATTGTAGCGACTGTGCTCTGTTGCAGCCTGCGGTTCTGTGCTCGTATATTTTGAGTTTGTTTTGATGAATTTATTAGGTCATGGAGTCTCGTTAGGCGCCCACACAGACTCGATCAGATATTAAATTAGTCATGCAAGAGCTGAGACCAAGTAGCGTGCAGCTCGATACTCCTGTTAAGCGTTCATTTCATTCAGCCTTCATCATTTCAGCAACCAACACGCCCGCGTTCACGTCTTGATTTACATTAGGCTTTACAAAGTCCCCTTTCATTCATACCCGTTAAGTCGTACATGTTAATTCACAAAGTTTCCGGAGACTTGTCACATATTTTATTTATTTCCATTAATTATTTATGGAAATTATAAAATATCTACTAGTTTCATTATTCATTGCATCATTGGAGTTTTAAATTTTTTAATTTGTTCCCTTCGTCCTCTAGATTATTCCATTTCATCGTAACAAAATCAGCATAATCGCATTTTAAAAACATCATTACTTGTAAACTAAGTTGGATAAAACCCTTTCATACCAAGATTCTCTATGAACAATCGAGCGATGTAGCGGGTTTCATTGACTAGACGGCGTAGCTGGGGATTCATTTTATCCTACGTGTTGCTACAATTATCCACTATGGTGGTTGCTTCGAACAACCGGTAAGTTCAATGTCCGTTTTTTGACAACATGTGCGCAATTCCTTTTCTTTATTTGTGAGATTTCCTCAAGTTACAGGAATGGCATCTCCAACCATAACAACACTATAAACAATTGGCATCACAATTCCAGCACTGACAATTCTGCAATTCGGCTATTAAATATACTATATATGTCAGCGAGTTAACAATCATAGCTGAAATGCGTTATTCCCTAATTTTTATTGCAACGGATGCGAATTTCTATGAAGTTGCGAACGTAAATTTTTAACGAGTATCAGGATCTTTGATCCCTCCCTCAGCTTTTGATAAAGAAACAAATTGGGAGCAATCAAACATTAAATTAACTGCATAAAACTGTGAAAAAAAACGAAGTTTGACGCTGACGTTATCCGTTGTTTGGCCAGCTCGACAATTACAGGTTAGGATATGTAATGGATTCGAGTAATTCCTGATTCCTCTTTAGATTGTACAAAAATCGCAGCATGCTTTTCCAGAATATCACAAATATCTTTTTATCTTCATAAAAGATGCGTGATTGAGCGACCATTTAAGCCCCTAAAATACTCGCCAAGTAGCGAGGTCGTAGAAGAAGAACCCGAGAAAAATTAGACATTGTTCAACGGATTTGAGTTCGGCTAACAACAATATTAGAAAGCAAATTTTTTTATATTTCTTGACATTACAATACAATAGACAATGACCGGTTTACTTAGAATTTTGGTGTTATAAGAGTTGTTGCTGTATAAGATGACTGAGGATCCTCGCTTGTTTTTGTCAACTTCGAGAGTTTCCAATGCGCTTCTTGGTCGAGATCTTTGAGTTTAGTACGCAGTCTTGTGTCATTTGTTTTGTCTTGAAGCTCGGTAAGAACTTCACGTATTGCGCGGGGAAAAGTTCAACTGCTATCTGGCTTACACGTTTTTCACTCAGTGGTCTATTTTGTCGTCATGTTTTCAGAATCCTCTAGAGAATATACCGTAAAATTGTCGGTTACTGTTTGTAATTAACGTTTTTGACCTTTTTCATTTTCTTTTTTAGGTATCGATGATCTTAGAAAATATTTATATTTTTCGAAATAACGCTTCTAATTGCTGCACCTTTTGTTTTAAAGGCCACAATGGAGGCTTGCATGATTGCTATCAGAAAGCTGCTTATACAAATACTTGGTATATTTCAATACCTTGGTATTTCAGCAATTTATAACTATGAAAATCTCTACCTACTCGTGATATAAACATAGTTGAGCATGATAAATGACATAGTTTGCAGCTTAACTATTATTTAGCTCCTGTTAAAAAGGGAAAATATCGTGAAAATTTGAAATGGAAAAAATCGAACCAACTATTAAATTTACATCAAATAGCCAGGTGTTCATACATACGATATGTACTCGTGCAACCAAGGGCCGTATTTTACCCGCTCCAGCTCTATTACGTCGAGTTTTATTCATACATTGAAAATAATTAACCTGCACTTCGAGTCTCGTTGTACTCATGAGGACATACATCGTATAGAATATTTCATTAAAGTTAACATTAGCGAGTTCTCGTATAGACCCATTCGGAATTTCTACCTGAAAATCGATCACTTTACCTGCGTTGACTCTACTCTATTTTCGAATTTTTCTTTTTTTTTTCTGGCTGCGGTGAAGTGAGATTCACATTGCTACCATTTGTCGGTGTGCGTTCGTCCCACACCAACGAAGAGCGTTCGGCGGTGAGAAATGTCTGCACGGTACTGCCGTGCAATGGCGGGCCTCTTCCCAGGGCAAAAACCCAGGACGGCAGGAAGGATGGACTTAAAGCAGCAAATCAGCACACATCCAGCGTTTGCGTTGATTTGGATGTTAGGTCGCCCTAGCAGATTGCGGGAACCAACCTTTGAACATAGATATAAACCCACGGGAATTTTTGAGACCCTAACAATTTGTTTTTGAAATGTCTTTAGAATTTTCTTCTGGTGCGAGCAAGGTGTCCACGCACATAAGCATGCCTCAAAAGAACTTAATTTGCTTCTTGAAGGAGCTCAAAACTTATAAGGTAATGATCTTCAGTATCGGAAAAAATTTATACTCCTCCAATTGATTAGGTTCATGCATGGTTTTAATTAAGGAATACACATTTAATTGCATGCGTGTCTGAAGAACATCCTTCAGGTAATCAATTGTTATCTTTTTTGAAACATGATTTGATCTTGGTCTCATTTGTCATCATTTGTTAATCTCATTGCAGTTGGCCAATTGCAAGGACCAGGTGCAATAATTCTCAGGTGAAGTTAAAAATTTTGTTTGCGTACATCAAAATTTAATTTGAACTGAAACGGTTTAATCTTCGGCTTTATTAAAATTCAGAAAGAAACCGATTTAAATTTTAATAATTCGGTTTGCTAGCAAGCCCAGTTTTTTTAGTCAACACGCTATAAGTGTTACAAAAATTGTGTACACTGCATATCGCACCTATGCACTGCGATAAAAAGTTCTTTGTAATAAAATAATAAACAACAAATAATAATACAGCAATAAAAACGCATCTACATGTACATGTACTTTGGATGAACTTGCTTTACTTTTGCAGAGGTGATGCACGGCATCACCTTCGTCATGAGATCCTCGCTAAAAATTTCCTTCCTCAAAATGAGTATACATTTCTTGACCAGTCTGGGCCCCGCGACCGAGGTCTGCTTGTCTCACTTTATCTTTTGGACGAAGATGACAGCGTCACCAACTTCTTCCTCGTTCTGTCATCAACAGGTTTAAATCAATGAAGATTGATGACCGTGTCCGTGGATGGAACGGCCTGTTGACATGGTTTCGATTAGGCGTATTGTCGGACGTCGTCTGACTTGCACATTCTTTATACTTCGCCAAGAAAACAGCGAACTTTTAATGACGGATCATCGGGCTTCCGTGATTAGATGTTTATGGGAGACGTGACAAACTTTACTTTCATCGTTTAATAGTATTTACTCGAACGGCTTGGGATTTTCCACAGATTGTTCTGAACTCAACGTCATAGTTGTCACGCCATATGTTGTGCGACGTACTCCTAATGAAAGTATGCGCGAGTAATGATCACATTGACTTCAGCATAAAATATGATGTGCAAATCTCTGGCTTAATTTTTCTATGTTCATGCATCCTGTTTACGATTTTGATTTTATTGGAGCATTTTGAATTTTTGTGCATGTAACCATGTATCAATATGAGCATTTACATACATTTATTTGATTTTACATTTTCTCGTGGGTTTTGTTTATTCTTATCAATGTTCAAGTGGTGTGGAAAATTTTCTGTTCTTAGGAAAATATTATCTAGCGCTGCGATTAGATCCTCTGCGAACACGCTGAGAACTCCGGCGCCAAGTTCTGATATTCAGCACTCGTAGTGAGAATATATGTACAGTTCTTACCACCCTATATTCTTCTTATGATGTATATATACACCTAGTTACGTTTCTTTTGACCATCGTCTTGCTGGATAAACTCGATCGTAGCATGAAAATTATACGGCTATGGCATCAGTATCACCACGCTTTTCCTCCTGTTAGCTTTATAACATTCCACTACGTCACTCTTGGTCTTCAATAAGACGTGATGAAGGCTCCTATGATATTCTTTATATGAACATCTCTGTGCATGCTTCCATCATGAGCCGTCGATGTCCGGCTCGCCACATGAGGCCCTCTTGCTCCGTGCTGGTCCATAGGCCTAACTTGTGAGCACCGAGAAAATGATGCATCACTCTCCTGGCTGTGATCTATTGGCAAGTGTCTCTTGATGGTCTTCAAAGGCCTTTTGAAGTTGTAATGGAGAGGCCGAGAAAGAGTTGAACGATCACTGCTATATTTCAGCTCTCCATGCTCGCTGCCTAAGACTCATCGCCACACTATAAGAATTTCGCAAGAAATTTATTTAAAGGTTTTCATTTTTACTTTCTCTAAAGCCTTGAGCCGGATATTAATTCTGTTCTGAGCGATTAGAAAGAGGCATCATTAATGATTTGGTAAGCTTAACGTGAGCTCGTGCCGACTTAATGAAGGAAAATGATTTTTTTAATCTCTGGTGCCTTTTCACCGTGAGTGCCATAGCGTTCGTTGAACTAAGAACTCTCCCAACTTCTATGTTGGGAGATTGATCTATCAATCTTCTAGCTGTATGATTGATATGTGCACGTTATGATAGCATACGCATAGATTAATAGTGGATGATTAACTTTGATTTGATGTACGGAGACATATTAATGTACCGATGAACACATTTTCATGCAAACAATTTGGCTACCTAATATTAACTCTCGGTAGGCCAAGACACACTGAAATGGAACAAAACTGTTGTAACGAAAGTTCATAGCCAAGTTCTCCTTCATTAGGTCACGTAGAAGTAGATTTTATGCAATCCCACGTCTAAATCACTGTTGCTGGATTCATATTCAGCATCATAACTCGAGAAAGCACCTACACTTTCAGAGCCTCTTAGTATCGACAGGTCAAGGATGTCTTCGACTGTATCAGCCCGATGGTTCATTCCCCAATTTTATTGCATACCGTGAAATGACAGTGTCGACTGACAGGTCTGTGCACAGGTCTTTGTTGCGCAGGGTAATGAGTGTCACGATTATGGTAAAAATGTTCGCGCAGCGACCAACTTGCATCAATGAAATATGGCCATTCTACCACGCGGTTAAGGTTGTTCTTCTGCGTTCATTCACTTTTGACCCACTTGAATAATTCAAATCGATACGAATCTTGTTGAGATTTGTCATAGAATATTGGCGGAAAATGTTTTGGGTATTCTAAATCTTTCGAATCGCGGAGAATTGCTCGGACTAAATTTCGAATAGTGGCTTGCACTCCTTTGAAACGACTTGTGAAGTGTGATAGATGTTACCGATTAGCCATTATGAAAATTCTATCTTCATGACATTATTTCGTTTGATTAAGAAGCGATATGATGAACTGAAGTGAAAGAGTTTCTCTGAAACTCTCAGTCAATATTTATGCCTCTGATCTAAAACTTCATCACACGACGCATTAAATTTGCGTTTATGAAAAGCTAATCGCTATACGAGGTTCCGTGAAATAGACGCAAGTGCTTTCCTCCTACTCGTCCATTCCAATTGTTGCGAAATTCTTCTCGAGAATTTGCGCTCTTCTGCATCGCCGAAGTCACTGCAGGTGGGCTTGAATAAGCCGGAGCTTATGCACGAATTGAAACGACAAAATTTTCTCAGGCTCAACAAAAGAGCTGGAGTGTTAACGCTTGTGACGGCCGTGCTCCTGCCTTGTGACGGGAAAGTCCTCGCATGCATATAGAGAACAATGGCCTGTTTCCTAGCAAAGAATTGCGGGAGGAGTTTAGTTCGCTGTGTTCTCAACTGTTGTTAGCTTGTCCATGATAGTCATTTGATGAGTCAATAACAATGCGGTGGATTTTTGCGGCTGTGAATCATTGTAAGCCCGAATTCTTGTTTTTTGCTAAAGATATGGGTGACATGTTTTTATAGATTTTTTATAAATTTGTTATTTTGGAAAAGCGGCGCCGGGGGTGAGCAGCATTAACATTATTTCCATTAATTGGATTTTAGACGCATTTAACAACGGCGCTTGTGCTCGCACGCTAAGCTACACCGCATGCCTTTGATATTTGGTAACGCTCAAGAACAGATTTATTTTAATTTTCATATCGTTAGTACTCTGTTCCATAACCATCAGATTTTCTCAAATATGATGCGGAGTTTCATGGAACGTTTCTTTCTTTGCATGTCGTGTAAATTACTATATTGTCTGATGTTTTTAACTTTTTACTTTCTTCTTTGCAGAGTAAACAGCAGAGAAAAGTCCAAAACGTACACCTCCGTCTACAACTCCCCTGACGAACTCAGCTCAGATCCCCTTAACAATCCTCGCACTCCAACTCATGGTGCTGCTCTTCCAATCACTGCTGCCTCTAGGACCGATTTCTCTGGAAATCCTAGTGACGGATCCGCTTTTGACGAAACTGAAAGTCAGAGAAATCCTGTGCTTCGACATCCTTCTCTCAGCAGCTTAGCTAATTTCGCTGACTCATTGGTCGCAACCAGTGGGGCTTCTCAGCACAGCATCAATAGATTGTCACCAGAAGAACACCAGCCAGAAAATTCTGACCAAGAGTACACCGTCCTTCCAGAGGCCGCTTCTTGTGGACTTGAGCCAGCTTCCAGTCAGTCGTCGCTTACGCAAGATGAACAAGGTCCTCCGAGGCCACCCTTACCTGCCAAGAAGTCCGCTCTGAGCAGCGGGTCTTCGCTCACCAGGTACGATTCTTTTTAGTTATTGCGTATCAAACTGTGGGTTCTTATTTCAAAGAGCTCTGAAGTCCGAAAATGTATATCATTCCTAATTTCAGTGTAACCTCATTGCTTTGCAGGCAATATTGATCAACTTGGTGTCGGAAGTTTTGAACATATAGTTGTGTAATGAAAAACGATTACCACCCTTCTTTTGCGCTCAAATGCTTTTCGTAGGACGCTGAAAATTTCCCAGTGCATCAAATTCGAACATTTTGGATTAATTAACTACTAATAGTACTACTGCTGAACATTATATTGATTCTCATCTCTCACTGATTCTTTGAGTATATAGTATTATAGGTATTTTGTTTTGTATTTTCAATGTTGTATTGCGTTGAATCTTGTTGTTGGTTCGATGAACTTTGTGGAAATATAATACCGTTGATCGATGGACAGGCGAAGCCATAGTTCATCACTATCTTCCATGCTTTCGAGGATCCTGTTCATGCGATTTTTTTCTTCCTCGAGTTTTCTGTTACATTTTGCCGGATGTTGTCTTGTGTCGGCCGAGAATTTCCTGTCATGAAACTGGTCTCGCTGCCTACCTGCATCGTTATTCGCTCCAAGACAGCCGAGCCCTGCTGCTTTTTTAGGCGAAATTTTGTGCTTTATTAGCAGTAGAATTATCGGGATTCTATCTGTGTATAGGTTTCATGTACCAAGTTGCATAATCTGATGTTTCATCTTTTATGTAACCAGATATCGTTACATGCATGAATTAAAGTTCAAGTTGATTTATTTTTCATCACATTTGAAAATGGGTTCATACATCATTCATAATGGCTTCATACATCAGCAAAGAAGTGCAATTAAGGCACTATTCGAAAAGATGACTCAATCAAAAGATGAATCATCGATGATGATGATGATAAAATGTCAAATTAACTTGCATAGCATTTACCTTAAATATAACTGAAATAGTTCTTATAGTGTTTGATGTGGAGGTCTTCTTGTAAATGAATTTCTATTCAGTCTTAACATGCATTATGACTGCACGGAGCATTCGTGCATTCGAACCAAGTGCATCTAAATTACGCTAAATATTGAGAAAACAATTCAAAAGTCTTGCAAATAATTCAGTGTGTATCGTGTCTAAGCCAACGAGTAATATTGATCGCTTTGTTTTCCCCTTGAAATGTTTCAATGTTTATGCTGAGAAAGTTTTCCTGGGAATGGCGACCCCTGTTGTGAATTCCAGTTAGTTTTTGCGCAGTTAAAACGGTCTCATTTGTTTCTTTATCTTCGGAGTGCAGTTATAATGGAGCGACCGGTCTCGACTGAATCTCATATCGCAGATCAACGTCGCGACGTCGCAGCACGACTGCCGCGGCGTAGGCTGCAAGTTTACCGACCGTCTCACGAACGGTTTCCGTAGTTTCACTTTTCTGCTCACAATTACCGCTTTGTTTTCTAATAAATTTTCTTAGTGACTTTGAGGGTCTCATTATCGAGTTCCCTTGATGTTATAGTTGTCGAGTACTCACGCCCCAACTCTGGAAATTGCAAGGTCCAATCCTCGCACAAAAATCGTGCACCCTAGAAAATGTGACCCGCGACATCGTCGCGTATCGTCATTTTCCGTTGTAGCTCTTATGGCTACATGGCAGAATGCAGTTCCCATGCTCAGCTACGGAATAGCTTCGAGCTCTCGTCAACATGCAGTTGCTGTGAGTTCGTCATTAATGCATTTCATGTAGTGTGATGTCACTCCATAATTACTATACGTGTACTGCGATGTCACTCCGCCTGCGAATCAACGTCTACCACGGTTTTTCACGTGTACTTTTCGAAACAATTTATTTTAGTTGCCGTCTGCACGAGATGTGGTAAGAAATTAAGGCTGAAATTAAAGGTTGGGCTTCGCCAAATTTTGCAAACCGGATGCTTTCAGATTTCAGTGACAGATCTTAGTAGGCTCTGCCATGTTTGTTAGATATCCAAACTTGTGAAGTTTGAGCACAATCTTTGTGATGTTTTCGAATAGCACGCGCATGCTAGTTTTCCCGTTCGAACTATGGTGGTAGATTCCTGCTTAAAAATGAAATTGACAACGTAATGGAATCAACGTTTGTTCCTACAATTTTCTCAAATTTAAAACTATAGGTACGGAACTGTTGCGTATATGTAAATAGTACCTACTATTTTGAAACTTGTTCGTTCATAAGATTTCATTTCTCCTATTTTGTTGAAACGATCCAAAGGACATAGTTTGTGGAGGTACAAACAACTTGAGTTATTGAAACGCTGGTGTATTGCACATTGTCACACGTAATTATGAGTACAGGAAGCCACTTGCTAACTTGATTGCCCCCTCATTGACACTGAGAGCGACTTTCACGAGCTTACTCAATCTTTCCGACTCTTCCTCTCGTTCGTTCGTGAGCTCATAAGTGTGCGAAGGTTACTCATGGAGGACGACCGCATGCAAGAGTAATTTATTTATCGATAATATTTTTCGCACTTCTAATTTTCTGCTACGAAAAAAGATCTCTCGCTGTGTCTATCGCTATAACACCATTGATGTTTTCGCTCCTAAAAATATTTTCAATCACTCAGAAGGGATTTGTCGAATAATTTATTGGTTTATTCTATCATGAGAAAAATTTTTAAATTTTTTGTTTACGTTGTTCTCGACTCCGTACATCAATTCCTGCAGTCATATTTTGTGGACTTCCACCTTGGTATATTTCAATACCTTGATATTTCAACAATTTATAACTATGATAATCTTTACTCATGATATCAACATCGTTGAGCATGATTGATGACATAGTTTACAGCTTTTAACTAGCATTTAGCTCCTGTTAAATAGAAACTGAAAAATCAGTTATGCTGCCGCAACACATTTCTTTTAGTCTTATCCAGTCACTTACTCGCACTAATGATTTTGATTTTTAGAAATTCTAATGAATTAGAGCGGCTAATAATTGAATTTTATTTTTCCCTTCCATTCTCCAACCAGCCATGGAATGCTCGTTTGTTCCTTCTGATTTTCATTATATCATCGATGATGATCTTGATGATGTTAGAAAACTATTCTTTGTACTTTTGATTTCCGTTCCAAATTTGTGGAGAAACTTTTAACAATTGATATCGAAGCTATTTTTATTTTTGGTGCTTTTTTTCTTGTGGAGATCGGAAACTTAGAAGTGGCTCATCATTCAAATAGCGCATTTTTATTGTAATTTACTAACATTATCCGCCGTATTGATGAGGTGAATTTAGCAACTATTTATGATGTGAATTTCCAATTAATGGGCGGTGTGCTGCACAAAGATGTGCGACTCTGTTTCTGAAAGTATATATCGTCATTTATGCGAACGCGGGTCTGTTGTTCTAGGTAGCTGAAAGCTCGGTGAACTTGTAAGTCTTTTCTTTAAACTCAAAGTCTGGACCCCTGTTACGCTCGCTGCGTTATATTGGAAAACCAATGCTTTACTACCTCACTGTTTATGGAATATGAATTCTTAGCATTCTATATTTTTGTTTATGGTCTAAAACTAGATTTGTAAACCAACAGCATTCGGTTTAGAATGCAATCATTGATAATTTATATTATTTCTTGCAGGTCGACACCAAACCTTGATGAAGGGAAACATGGCAGCATGGTGACCAAAACATTGCCGATGTATTCCTACTTGCACAATGGCTCCTCACACACCCCAAGGAACAACTCCAGCTCTTCAAAAATGACGTCTGGCCGCTACTGGGAGGGTGGTGGTCAGCCGGACACTCCAGGCCGAGAAGATTACGCCCATCACTTACGATCTTCATCGTATCAAGTTCTCCATTCACAGCAGCAGCAACAACAGTTCAGTTCTGCTCCATCGTCTTCTACGTATCACACGCGTCAGCATTCTAATCCATCAACTTATCCTGAAGCAGACGACCGTAATTCCAGACTTGACCCGAGACAAATCGCCAGCAATTATTCATCTCAATATTATGGGTGCGATCGATCTCGTTATTTTTCTTACGATAGCATTGGTCCAGAAAACGGTAGTCAAAAGTATCCAAATTCATGGAATGTTTCTGAACCGGATCTATCAGTTTCCAACAGTCATCCATCCCAGAATTATCTTTATCACAGTTCATCTCATAATTCCTATAGTTCGTATTCTTCTCCAGACCATCAAAGTAACCGCAAGAATAGTTCTCCTAGCCTTAATAAATCTGTTAATCGAAGTAGTTCCTCGAGTTTCCATTCAAGCACAGCGAGTGGCTCCTACCACTCGCAAGTCCAACCACCACTTCCTTCCTCAACTGCCAAAAATACTTCTTCACCGCCACCTCCTCCCGTCAGAGATGCATCAAGTTTAAAGTACATAAAGTATGGACCAGGTCACGAGAAATTTCCTTCATGGCCTGTGCCTGCTGGTTCTGCTAGCCAGGTGATGAACTCGTGTTCTGACCACGAAAATTCATCACAAAACATCTCGGAATCCATTACTGGTCCCCAGGGATCCCACAGATCAAAATCGTGGACTGAACAATCTGACTATCCTAAAGATACCAGTGGCGGGTACACTCGCCCTCACCACAAAAAACAGCTGACTGCTGCTTATCAACAGCAGTTGAAAACTGTCATGGAAAAGTGTGAAAGAATTCCTCCTCAAGTGTTTGAATCAAAGCTCGGAGATGATTTGATGTCCAACCCTAACTGCTCTCTAATAGATTCTTTCTATCCGTCGAATTCTTCATATTATCCTCTATACGATAGAGATGGGAACGGAATCGATGACAAGGACTACAATATTCCGTCTCCACCAGAGCGAGATTCAGGCCCTGGTTTAGGCGAACCTAATGTGAGCCAATTGACCGCAGCCCAGCTGGAGGAATATGCTCGGCATTACGACTACTCGTGCACTGAGATGATGGGGGTAACTCCTTTCTTGGATCGACTACGAGAAGAATCAGCAGGATGGGAAGGTGCTTCTGAGCGAGACTCAGGAAGAGGCGAAAGCGAAAGCATGACTGATTCCTTCCGCTACAGTAACGGCCGTGAAAGCGTCACTACAGTTGTTACAAATTCTTCTTCGGCGTCTTCTTCGGAAACTTTGAAATGGCATGGATCATTATCTGACATTTCTCTCATTTCTGGTCATTCTCGGGACATCCGCGCTGAGCAGAATATCGCTCATAGCTCGAGGGTTATGGCGCCGCAGCGACACAACAGTGAATCAGTTCTTTACTATGGATCTGAAAAATCCAAAAAGTCAATGAAAACTAGTGTTGATCACCGAGGAAATAGTAGTAATAAAATTATGAGAGACTCAGAAACTGGTTTCCCGAGAGCGTCCAGAGATAGATGGAATAGAGAAGTAGAAAGGAACAATGAAGTGAACAATCTCAAGAAATTTCCTTCCTATTCTTACTCACAGCCTTTGTCTCAAATCAACGAAGCTCCGGCAGCTGAGTCTCACGAGAACAATTCCTCTCTTCAAGCCAAGAGTCCGACGATAGACGTGAGCAAGCCTCCGTCTGTCGCCGAGAGGATAAATGAACTAGAGCGGCAATCGCGAAATCCGGTGCGTGAGCCGCTGCAGCGATACAGAGACGCAAGTGAACCCAGAGAACGAACCGAGTCGCGCAGTACCCGTGAACTGCGGCGAAGAGACATGAGTGAGCCCAGAAAAGAGTACAGAGATGAAATAGAATCGGAAACTGATAACGATCAGAATAATTATCCTGATCTAGGATACTCGACTCCTGATCCAGACCGTTTGCAAAAAGAAGTTGGCCACGAATCCGTGCCAGATTCGACATTAGAAAATGTTTCAGTTGATCTTCTGAAAGACGTAGTCCCATACAGAACAAATTCGATGTCTGCTAGGGTAGAACGAAGTATGAGTGACCAAGAAAATATACCTGTATCAAACATTTCGACTTTGGAGGTAGACAGGACAGCTCCGTTGAAAAACTTTGCTTACTTGGATCCCAAGAAGCAGTGTAAAGTTCCCGAGCCAACCCTGAAAAACATTCAAAAGCAAGCCTTGATGTCTTTCTACGTGAGAAAAACAAGCTCTTCGTCGCTAAGCGAGCATGGCTCTCCATTTGGCAAGCCGCCTGCACCTCTTGTGTCAAAGAATTCCTTCAGCTCACGTGGTCATGTCAGAGAGGACCGGTCAGGTTTGGCTGGAATAAGTCTGGCTCGTCTTGGCAGGGTACCGGACAGTAGTGACAAAGACTTCCCTTCAAGACCCCCACGCAAGCGATCAGTTAACGGACGGTCTGACTTAGATGAGCATAGCGCTCGTCGGGAGAGTTTGGAGACCGAGCGATCGCGGTCAGGCTCCGAGGCTGGCGGGAACAATTCGTCTGCCCAGAATGTGAGTACCCGGTTAAGGTCGATGCACTTTCATGGTTCTTATGGTACTATGGCGTTTCAACGGCTTATTGAGCAAAAATATTTGTTGTATATACTGATATGCATTCTAATTAATTTCGTAAATATTTTGTGCGTTCGTTTTGCATTGATTGTCAACTATAATATTCGTATACTGTCCCTGTTTCTGCCATCAGAAACATTTGCTACTTTGATTTGCATTGATGTTACTTCTACTAGCTAATCTGTTCTTTTTTGTTGCAAACTTCAAGGTATTAATAACTTTTTTATTAGACCCACTTCCGCTCTCGTTTATTGTTTTCCACCGACAGGCTGTCTTTATCCTTGTCTCTACAGACAACACGTTTTCGCATTCACTAACAATAGCTTCTAGTAAGGATGACCCTAAATGACTTCCACGTCGCCCATCGTTAGCTGCCTCCATATAATTAGTCTGGTCGCCAGCAGGCTCAGATGAAACATTTTATTACTTAGCTCGCTTCAAATAATAAGCTCCCCTTTATGCCTACACTTGTGATAACCCTTGTTGGTTATAAAATTCTTAAGCATTCCGGTATTTGTGGGACCTCTTTTACCTCTCATGTGCGCCTACGAGGCGAAATAAGAAATTATCAATAAAATCATTATTGATTGCGATTTGCAATTTAACAAATCATCTTGTTATGTAGTTCTCTGAACTGGCGAATTTGCCTTTAATAGCTACATAACAATTTTGCATGCGCTCGTTTGTTCAAAAACACGTCGCGTCGCTGAGTCGCGTCTATGTTCCGGTCTGCAACTCGTTGTTTTTACATTGACTGTATTAAGAGACTCGAACTGCATGTGATGATGACAGAAATTGTTTCAAATTTATTTTTTTTTCAAAACTCCCCGTCAATTCTATCTAAATCTTGATGCTCGTCTTCATAAAGACAGTGTATTTTTTGTATTAGATACATTTCCTATTGACTTATTGGGCTTGGTTATGCTGGGTAACGATGTAATTAAAAGCCAGAACCAACAAGAACATTTTTTTGTACCGATCTCTCGCCTGATTGATATTTTTGTCTTAATTAATTATTCTAATATATTTTCGTCAGTGTACTTTGGGTTTAATTAGATTTGCATTTGAAAACTTTTTCTCTACGTCTTCACTCGACTTTTTTAGTTTATATAATTTATTGCGTTCAATTGCCTCTCTTTTGGACTCTTGATCAACCGAATGGTGTTATTCGAGCCTCATGATGAGGCGATAAAATATCTTGAATTCTACAGTGTGATTTAATAACAGACGTACTAATAACGTCCGGCATTCCTGAGATGCCGGAAATTTCGACCGAAGTTGTTGGTGTGGAACATAGCTCCGCAGGATAGGTTTTAATAATGTGGCTTTCAGCAGCCTCAACAGTCTTCTCCTAGTCAGCTGGAATTGTAGCGTGGAGATTGTTAACAGTTGAAAGAACTTTAACATCGTTCGAGTTATTTTCTGTATTTTCTTGTATTTATTTCATTTTAATTACTGTGTTGGTTGCAAAAAATTTCTCTGCTTCAATATTTGTGCGAACATAATCCTCCGTGTGCCGGATAAGTGATTACCTGACATGTTATTGGCTTGAGTGCCAACGAATGCCAGTTGTGTATGAGCGATGTCCTCATATATCTTACAGCGAGAATAAAGAACTCGACTGGTTGTTGGTTTTTATTGCGGTTGCGACGATGTAGCCATGAACAAGATGCCTTCCCAAACAAAGAAACCAATTAGAGTGCGAGACCTGACGCGTCTTGCACTCGCCCATACAAGTCATGCTGAGCGCAGCTGCCTATATGAGGTGGCGTGCGCTTTTTAAAGAATACCCGAACGCGACGATCCGTTAGAGGAATTACGTTTCTCGATAAATAGTACATTACTTTAAATTGAAGAGTGTTCACTGATGTTCATGTATGCCGACTAAATGACAATGTTGAATAAGAGCATGTGAAACGAAAATGGACTTCGACTTAATTTTTAAGTTACTCGCTCATTTACCTGCAAGTTGATCGATTAATGCGATAGTAACTAGTAGATTTGCGTGTTGAAATCTTTAGGGAATAAAACATTAAGTACATGTTTTTTTTTACGTACATGTTTTTTAACGGCAATAAGTTTTTAAATTATTGCCGTTAGAAAAGACAATACTATCCACTGTAGTTCAGTGTCTTGAGAATTCTACAATTATTTCAAGGTTTATTCTACAATCGTTTACCTTGTTATTCACTAATATTATACCTATTCTATTAGCCTAACCCCATGTTGCTCAGAAAATAATCCCTCTGATTTGAAGATCCCTTTATCCCGAGTCTCGTGGCTAACATTCAAACTAATGTCATGATAATAATAGAATGTCTCGTTCAAACCATCCAATAACACAAAATTCCCTTTCAGCTCCCATTTCGAAGTTTTAAGTACACTTGAATTTGTATCATTATACCATAATTAGGTCTCTGAAACTGAAACGAAATGTAAAGTTTTAATTACAAACCATTTCCGTGATGCCTCGCGATTCCCCTGATAAAATTCAGATCCCGCTAATATCTCGACACGACAGGCATCGTTCATTAATACCAGACTACCTCGATCTTGTGCACTCACAGCACCAGTCTTCAGAGATACACGAAGCTTCACAAATGGCTATAGAAATTCTCGTATACATCCTCGCATGAAAATTCTTTATCAGTTAATGTTGGTGTGCTTTCAGTCGGATGCATTCTTGAAACTATCTATACGTTGATCGGCTTTTAAGTGGATGGATTATCTATAGGACGGGTTTCTATTAATTTCGAGACATTCCGTTGTAAAAATTGGAACATTTTTTTATGCCGGAGAAGATTGTATTTTAATAAGATAATCTTTCTGATTGGCTAGGTATCTGAAGCACTACTCGGAAAGTCGAAGTTATTTGTGTAATTAATTAATACAAAAGTAATTTTAACTCAAACACTCGCCGTTCTTCACATTGGAGCAAATAGATTTAAAAAGTTACTGAGTTTTATTACTCGTGCAGAACTTGATAGCGATCTGCTGGTAACTCAATTCTTGATTTGTTTCTCTTTATCTGTTGCTCAATCTGAACGGACTACATTATTATTTGCAGTCTAATTTTTATTCTTGACTGTAAGGCAAGGTCTCAAGTAAGATGAAAATATTTGTAGGCACACTTCCAATTAACTTCCTCTTTGATCAAACTACCCAGCGGAAATATGTCGTTACACATTTTCAGGAGACCATTCCATATGTTGTAGGAAATAGCTCTTTGCTAATACTCCATATTTATTAGAAGTTTTTACCGTATAGTATACAGGATGATCTTTAGAGCAAGCCACGCAAGCTGCCGTGCCGCGATATTCATGTCTGTCTCTACCGTCTTAGACTCTCGTGGGCAGTCGTCCTGAGACCGGTTCAGCGAGCTTAACGTCCTTTTTCTTCTTCTAGTTATTTGCTTGGTGTTTTTTTTAAGCGTTGCCAACGCGTCTCATCGCTGTATAATAGAACTGTTTCGAGCGGCTAGTGAACGGGCGCCATGTGCAGTATTGAGCTGCGGTGCCTCGACCTGTTTCTATAGCGTTATATTTTGGGCTTATAAGTTATTCGGAAACGAATAACCTTATTGAGCTTAATTGCAATGCTTGCTACTGTAGATAATAATCGAAGAGGGTATAATAATGCGTAGTTTGATCTGCGAATTACTCGAAAATTTTAAGAGTTGCTGCGATCAGTTTGAAGTTTTTGCACTGCCTATAGCACGGGATGGGGATCTTGGGCTACGTCTGATTTGAGTCATTTGACTTTGCCTTTTATTATATACAGCTACGATAGGTAGGCATTGTGGTTAGGAATATCTTATTATGGAAGGAGGTTAGGAATATCACTCTGTAATAATTTAGTTTCATTGTAGATTGAGTTGACAAAGCATCTTTAACTTATTAGTATTAACTGAACTCTTGTGCATCTCTTCTTGAGTTACGGTTATGATTTCACTTGCAATTTAAGTCGAATACTTTTAGGCTCAATTTTTACGTGGGATCTTTTTCACTCAAATCGATCTATGATCCGTAAATAGCGCAACGTGGGTAATAATTATGATGTGGATTGCGAATAAAAATAATTTATGCACTCGATTATTTCATTTAGTAAGTTACGTTGCCAGGAAAAAGGTTCTGCATGAGAGTTCAGCTATTTTTTGGCGATGATAATAGTTCGCCTTATATAGACCAGACATGATTTTATGTATAGGCGATACGTGTTCGAATGTCAGGTTCATGATCATGCAAAACTGAATCAAGGTCGACTGGTGATCCAGCACTGCGGCCGCTCCTCTTCAAACTGCGCCTAGAGAACTCATTTTGCCTCGGCGTCTTGGCGTGATTACATTTCCATGAAGCCTTTTGATGCTGTAAAGTGGAGGGCATAACCTTTGTTGTCACTCACTGCATATTTTCTCGAGAACAAAGCTCTATTTTTGCACTCGACGTATGAAATTATTACAGCTGAACTTTCCGGGAATAAGATGGATGTTTCCTAGCCATCGAAATGTCTGAATAATTAGCTGACGCTGGTCGCAGGCTAAATTCACAATCTGAGTTCGAATTCCATTTTCGATCAAAAATGTATTGCTTGATTCCTAGAAAAGTACTTCGAAGCTTTAACTATTTTTCCTTGAAGGCCGAGCCCAGTATCTGTGTATTTCTCTGCAACCTTATTATCACACTTGTTGAAATCGTTTTTGAGGTTTCCTTGAACTTCAAGTTTACTTCAATTTCAACTTGATTGAGTTTCATGTATGCGATGACTGGCATAACTGGTGATGCAGTTTACCTCAGCTTCGACATCTGATTAATTTTTCCGAATGAATTACAGTAGAGACCCGCCTTACGTGCTGGAACTTGGTTTCGTTCTTAAAGCTTACTTAATTTCCAATTAAAATTAATGGAAAAGACGCACATCCGTGTCGAACATCCCCAAAATTCACCTCTCTCGCGCATATGCTGTACCTACGTTAGGGTACAAAAAATAATAATTTTTGTATTGAGGTGCCTAATCAGGCATATTTTCATCCCAAGATAGAAGCGACAGAACTTCTGTTTCGGTCGTACGTACTACTTGGCGAAGTCGACCATCCCCGTCCAGCCACATGTTTATTGATGATGTCGAATATATAGTCAATAGATATAGACACTTTTTATGCCGATCCATTACTTTTTTTGTAGTTCCCGGGGTCATACTGTGAAGCGCGGTCGTATATTGCGGAGCACATTTCTACCGAACTGACAGTTCGTTAGGCATGACGGTCGTTAGTCGGGGTTCCAATGTACTACTACACACACCTTTCTGTATAAATCGTTTCGTACTCACTTTGTCATCGTGCAATTATCCTTTGCAAACGAGTGCGGCCATTTCATGAGTATGAACGGTCACTTTTCTATCATTTAAGAGTTGTTAGATTGTTTGAAGATTGTGATTGCCAGTTACAAACTAGCAACAAAACTTCTTGCTGTTGGCGAGAAGATAATGGACTTGAATAATACATGTAAATATCTATTTCGTTTTTCCGTAGCAGATTCTCCTGACGTTGGAAAACTATTGTGCTGAAACACTTCAAGATTAGTTGCATACTTGTATTGTCGCAAAGCCGGTCAGTTCATGGTCAGTTATTTCCTGGACGTACGGGCATCCTCCGGATGTCTTCGAACGCCAAGGATTCACCCCATCCGCTCTTAAATAAGTCTCGACTCCTCCCTTTAGAGGGCCGAAGGTCCTGCAAAGGTCGTGGCTTTCTTAGAAAGGTTCTCGGTGATGGAAATGCCTGATGCCTGGCTGGCGTCACTGGATATAAAACCCACCGAGGTTGCTTCGGCGCCGAACTACGCTAACTCGAATATCGCTTGAGGGCATTTTTGGCAGAATTGACCTTGCGAACCACGTATCTCACGAGGCAGACAAAGCCCTCAGGGCGGAATTTGCTGCTTCCTGGCCTCTTGCACTCCAGCTTGTCGATGTACCAGGTACATCCTGCGTCTCTGCTCAAGCGAACAGCTTAATATAGCGTAAAATCATTGTCGAAAATGTTATATAAAACCTGAATTTACTCTTTTTCGGAATCGCTTTTTGACGATTTAATTGAAAATTTCAACAATGTCTTGTGCGAGGTGATGTCATCAAGTTAAAGAATGACTTTTATGAAATTTTTATTTTTTGTTTGATGGTTCAGCACTCTAAATAAGTGTCTTAGTTATTCCGACTACAATTTGTAAAGTTTCCATTTCTCAACTCGGGAACAGTTTAGTGAAATGACATTCGACAGTCACATGGAACTTTTTTAATCCCTAGGCAAACGCTCGGCCTTAGCGAATCGCGTTCCTCCCGTAATCATTATCATATTGCATAGGGATTTTGCACGCAACCTCTCGGGGCCTCTGAAAAACTGGCTCCCAGGCGGCCGTTTTACGAAAAAACTCGTTGGTCGTTACAGATTAGTTCTGTGGTAGCTGCCGGTGCTTTACTGCTATTCTCCTCAGCCCAAGAGCATAGTTGCTGTTTTTTTTTGCCATCGGCTCTTGAACTTTCATTTATGATCGGATCATACGAATTTCTTTGCTGTCTTTCCTGATTTCCCATGCTGACCTTATCTGTCTACCGACGAATTACAATTTACCAATCTACTTTTTTGAATGAGTTGTGTAAAATCAAACTCCGAAATGGTAAATCTGGTTCAGTCTTGCTGGATATTATTCCTTAAGAATGAACATTGAACTCACTGTTACATGAATGGAGTTCTATAACTTTTAGTTTCATTTTTATAACCCCTTATTAAAATTGCCTTTCCTGAAGATGAGGTCTACAAGAATTCATTGCTTCAGAAAACTCTTTTTACCATTTTTTGAAACTCTGGAAGAAATAAAAATTAAATTGCTCATAATAATATTGCTCCTTAATTAAGTTGGGAAATTGCCTAGTAGATGGCGATTTTTTAATTCCTGCAAAAAATATATTTCGTTATTACAAACCGAAGGAACTTCGTACCACGTTGGAAGACTGTACATGTGTACAGTATACATGCCGTCTGTAACTGTACAGTACATACCGTCGCATCTTTTCTGAGCTCTGAGTCGTGTTGCAAATTGACCGTGCTGGGCGGGTTTAGTGTGTTGGTTGACAAGCCTGCGTCCCACGTCGTGATCATGCTGAATCGATGCCTAGTTGTTGTCACCCATCTTATGCTGCAAACGGATGAGTTACAAGCCAACTCGTGGCCAACCGGCGCCGGAAGAAGCCTCATTCTTGCACATACTTGACGCGGTTCGCCACATTACGACTAGCTGGAAAAGATGAAATCTGTGAGACCATCTCTTCTTGTTCGTAAATGTCGAGACCGTTTTAATGACTGCAAGAGCGTAAAAGAATACCAAACGAAAAAAATGTCGCGTTTTGTCGACGCTGAAATTTTAGCTAAAGTGCCAAAAATTATTCGTGTCATATTATTGTTTCGAGATTTGATCCCACGATTTTTGTTCTTTTGACATCTCTCATCGTTCTGCTCGACTTGTGCCGTGCCGAAATGCACGGCACAATGCTTCTGAATTTTTAGTTCCCAAAGAAATGTTCTTTTCTAAAGTTTCGTGACGTATTGTTATTTGCTGTTAAAAAATTTGCTTGGTCACTTTATCCGAAGATTTATGTTTCAGTGTTCCGGGTGCCACGATATAAAAGCCTCTGTTACGTTGCATAATTTTCACCGCCACATTTTGATAATGAAATCAAAACATGCATTCTCCAGCCAGCGCAAAGTTGTTGAGTTAAAGTCAAATCAAGCTTAATGACAAATCGTGTGATTATCTTCTGCCCTCTAACTGCAATTTAGTGTTCGGAATTCCATTCGTTGACTCTTTAGATTCCAGTGAAAGCCAAGGCTGCTTTATTGCTTTAAATGCTTCCTCGCGAGGTTCCTTGATTCAGTAATTTGGCCTTGTAGGATGGCAAATGATGGTATCATCATGAGTTAGCTCTACTGTTTTACATTAGTATTCCTAATGCGGATCTTGATCTTTTGTGTTTTTGTTGCTGCTCAAGATTTGAAGCCTCATAATGATTTCCCGATTGGACGTGGTGAGCGAAGAATTCAGTGAAATTTGTCTCAATATAAGGAAGGTATCAATTGATTTAAATATACAGGTTATGTATTTGTTGCTGTTGATAAGGAGTAAAACATCAATTTCAGTGCTCTTCTTTCTTCGGTTCTTGAAGCCACACTTTCGATACCTTATTTTTGTTGCTGGGAGGCTCTCGCGCTGATCCTTGTTGAGAATTAATTCTATGTACGTCCCTCAACTTGAGCTAGGATCCTTATTCGAACGATGAGAACCCGGCTAGACAAGGCTATCTTCCTGCCCACTTTCCTGCCGCATTGCTGTCTTCTTTCCTGACTTGCAATTTAACCAAGGTGCTTGTACATGAATATCGTACACATTTAGAACCACTTTTTTTATGTTGTCTTGCATTCACCAACGCTGGTATTAGGAGATTCTTCGTTTGTTTAATATTAACTTGATGATTCCTGAAATTTATAATGACAACGCTCATTATAAATGAGACAAAATAATGACAACGCTCATAAATGTACGCTCGCATTTGTATGGTTTTGAAACATGTATAATCATTGTTTATAACACGAACTATCTGATATGTACAGATTAATTACTAACCTTGCATTTCTCTAACTGTAAACGTATTTTGAGCAGTTTCTTAGTTTTAATAAGCTTCACCCAAAGCTAGTTGCATGCGACACTTGCGTCTTCTTGAGTCACAGAGCGGTCTAGAGCTCCTGACGCAATCCATGGTCACCAAATGGCATGTCTTCTGGTCACGAACTACCAAAACTTCTGCACGATGTGCTCGACTCTCTGCGCAATGAGCAGTCAGCCTTCCCAGAGTATTGGATCAGCTTTCAATCTTATCGATGCCCTACGTTGCTCTCATTGCTGATTTTCTTGCATGCGGCTTACATTCGTGCCAGTAAAAAATTACTTCGAAATTTCTAAACCTAATAGAACCATTTTAGGATAGGCGGAAATTCTACTAATGTGGTTGGTAATATTCTAGCTTCTTTATTTGGTTTGTATCGTGAGACGATACTTTCGCGTCTTTAACATTTAATGAATTTCTGAATAAATATTGTTGAATAAATTTTATAAAAAGATTTTAGTTGTGCTTTCTATAAAAAAATAGTTAATTCTCTACTTTGAAACGTTTCTGACTTGATTATAAGACGGGCTAGTTATATTAAAAAATTAAGACATTCTTGATGATGGCTTATGATATATTTGCTATAGGCTGGACGAGACATTCCTTACTTCCGCCTTGCGCTGATGTCCTCTGATAAAGTCCATGAGATTTGCTTTATCTTTACGATGCGACGTTCACGAGCAGCTTTCGCAACTCCTGAATATCGTGCGTGACCATCGGGTGGAGACCTCCGCGATTCAACGGAATCTTTCGCGCTTAATTAGATACTCATTTCGATTAACGGTTCAGTAGATCTGCTCAGTGAGTAAAATATTTAGCTCATATTATCATTTTGATTTTCTCAAGGCATCCACGCGTCTGAAAATCATTCTCTAAGATGTAAAATGGTACCCTTTATTTTTGAATTGCACGACACATTAAATGCTTCCAGACCTATTCTGTGCATCATTTTTTTGCCATGTTCTTCGGAGTAAGAACAACATGGGTAACCGTGTTTCGAGCTGGAATCTGATGGCGGACGTTTCTCCTCAATTTAAATTAAGCACCACACGACGCGCGTCCACATTTAGGTTTCTTGCGTCACTGGTTCTCTTGTCTCCAGGAAGAAGACGTTCGTTGCGTCACTGCTTCACGAGGATGACAATCTCCTTCAACCTGACATACCTCGTCGTTCCGGTGTGTTTGCCTTTCTTGCAATCATTTGTAATGTTAAATATAAGAATGGATGTTCAATAATGTATTTAATTAATATCTCGTTAATTTTAATTAGTATCTCGTTCATAGAGATCGTCATTAACTGATACACTATCCCTTGATGAGCATGTGCTCGGAAAAAAGGAAGCGCTATAAAAGACTGACTGCGATACCGCCGACTACCTGACCGTATAGGCAGCAACTGGCAGCCGTGCTGCTGAAGCAACCATGCATCATGATCCTGTCTTGCGGAACCTTTGGTCCGACCTGCTGCTAATATGACAGGCTTCTGTGGAGACACTAAAGAACAAGACGCCATGTTGAGACTTCACCCGCCAGTGGCTAACCAAACTCGCCAGGCCGTCGATTTTGATCATAATTATTTGGAGAATAGAACAGCGTGACTCCATCTGATAGAATGAAAGACTGTGGAGCGATCAATTAGTTTGATGAATTAGTTTGTCTTCTCGACCTCAAGATGCGCATACGAAACTGCTCCTTCGATTCCTATAATAGGTTCAAGGAAGAAATAGGTTTCGTATTAAAAAACGACAACTACGAGTTTGGGTTAGGTGCGCGTTATAATCATCGCCCTTCTAGCTTGCATGGACGTAAGATACGTTCAGCTTTCTTATTAAACTTCTCCTGAGCTGTGTAGTTTCTTGATGGTTAGGTCAATGCGTGCATTGACCTAGCATATTATCGTCCTTTTTTCACAGTCATTTGTCAAGTGGTTAATACGAAACTATTGTGTATAGTGGCGGCGATACTATTATGCGTAGTTAATAGTCGAATTGTAATAATCAATAATTATTAGACTTACAATAGTTTGTTTGTAATTTGCCATTTATAGCAACAGAATATTGCCTCATTGGTCACAAGGGTCCGCGAATTCTTGGTAATGGTTCCAGCCGCGAGGCTCTTGGCTAATGGCTGCTCCATGCTAATTATTGTGGCTCCAATAGGCTGTGAGACGCCAGCCTAGCTTGTCTGGGCCCAGGTGCTTTTTCATGCCCTGAAATTATTCATAGATGATTATTTTTCCTGTTTTCTTTATTTTTCTGTATCTGGCACCATATAAATTTTTGTGAATTAATGTTTGGAAAACTACTAATCAATTTCATAATTTCCGTGGTACCCGGTGATGGCAAAGTTCTCAATGAGATGATGCCATCGGCAGAAAAATTGAGCTCGTTGGAAGAACTTGGTCATACACACTCATCAGACGTGATGAATCCTAAAACTATGAATATCACTTAAACTATTCATTGAATATCATAAATTGGAAACGAATATTGAAGTTCATCTAAGTGAGGATTGTTGCAAGCCACCAATTGATTGTAACAATGATCTCTCTGCATTCCTCGTTCTGCCTTCTTCAGCACGAAGAGCAGGGCTGTTCAAGTGGGCATTGCTCTATTACTCTCATCTTTTATTATTGACGCTGCGCGAGTGGCCGATGATCGCTGGGCTAGCTTTGATTTGAATAAAATGCGGCTTTTTCACATTTCTTCTCTTGTTGTAGTTGCTACAGCTACATTGCAACTCCAGGCTACGCTTGTGAGCCGACTTAATATCATGCCGGTCTCAGCCCGGCTGGCAGGTTTGTCCTCGTCTCAGTGGAACGTAACTGACGCTCATCTGCCCTAATTCGGGCCAACTTATGCACGATTCTGTTGCTTGCTTCTTGACGATGACAGTGGGACAGAGACGGACTATTTGGTATTTTGCTCTGGAGCGCATCAATTGAGTCGTCTTTTGAAGGCCCTTGGGGTAAAATCTCTCTGTTCCATCTTCAAAACGTTAACAACCTCGATCCCGCCAAGGAAAAGGATCCGTCAAACAGAGATTCTACTTTGGCCGCTGCTCTGTTGATTAGTGGGCTACAGGGTCTCACTGTGCAATGCCCCTTGTCGCGTTGTGCTATGCCGCAATCTTGGAATTATTTCAATGGCAGGGGTCCTGTCCGGTTATCACTCAAGTGTACAGGATGACCTACCCCATCCTTCTCTGTTGGTGATCCAGGCCCTTCAGCCATTGCTAGTAGTTCTGCTCGCTCATCCGGCTGGTCCTAGACGTTATGGTTGCTGAGCTGCTTCCAATTGTTGTATTGCACAAACCTCTGCCATCTCAAATTCTGAACTATAACCAACGGAAACTTGTAAAAAATGGTTTGATTGGGGCTTGAATTCTGATGAAAAATTGTTCAATCTGTCGCACTCCGCTTGCATCTTTACTGGACTGTTGCCAACTTAGTTTCCACTGCTGTCAAGCGACCACAAATGAAATTTGTACATGCGCCTGGTGCAATGATTTTTTCCACCCTCCTAATTCTAAATGCATTTCTCTATCTTGAAATCTTCCTTGTAGCGTCTGTCTTCACTCTTCCTTGTCTTCACTTGATATATTTTTTTTTCAATTTGCTGAACACATCTCCACCTGCTCGCTCCACCGGGACCACTACCACCTGCTCCATGTCGATCTTCCTCTCATTTCTAGAAACTCTGCTCAGCTGCTATTTCATTTCTTTCGAGATATTTCTGTGAAATTTGCGTTTGAAAGTCAGCGAGTCAGCGAAAAGACGCCGCATGCACCATCGGCTCCAAAAATAAAATTTACAGCTTAGCCTTGCTTTGAACTTTGAAAATAGTACGTAGGAGCATAATTTTTTTAGAGAGTGATGATTTTCTGTAGCGGTTGTGGAGTTATGTGTTTTTCTATATTGCAATTATAAATATCTGTGTTAAACTCATGATAATGGTGGTGGTACAGCAGCTTGATTGTTTATAGTACACCCTTTACACTCCTCTGCCTTTCCGTGCCTCTTCGTTCTCATTTATACGTACATGTTCTTCACGGTTTTGCGGACGATTCTTTGCCGGTTCTATTTCACGTCTTAATCCTGCCAGAGACTCGTCCGCATTATCACAATGTTGTTGTGACGGAGCTTCGTCACAGGCATTTTGGTGCTGGTAGCCACCGAGTAGCCAAAGCCTCGTGCAGCGTTGGCTACTCATTGCTTGCAGCATCTCAGTGATGTGCTGTAGCTGCAGCAGTGCTGTAGCTATTGTAGTGCTGTAGCTGGTGTAAGCAGGCGCTGCTTGAGCCTGGAGATGGAGCACGCGCTGCTTGAGCGAGGAGATGAAGCAGGCGCTGCTTGAGCGTGGAGATGAAGCAGGCGCTGCTTGAGCGTTGAGATGAGCAGGCGCTGTTTGAGCGAGGAGATGAAGCAGGCGCTGCTTGAGACTGGAGCCAAAGCAGGCGCTGCTTGAGCGTGTGGTGCTGAAGCAGGCGCTACTTGAGCATGGGGATGAAGCAGGCGCTGCTTATGCGTGGGGCTGAAGCAGGCGCTACTTGAGCATGGGGATGAAGCAGGCGCTGCTTGAGCGTGGGGATGAAGCAGGCGCTGCTTGAGCGTGATGCTGAAGCAGGCGCTGCTTGAGCGTGGTGCTGAAGCAGGCGCTGCTTGAGCGTGGTGCTGAAGCAAGCGCTGCTTGAGCATGGAGATGAAGCAGGCGCTGCTTGAGCGTATTGCTGAAGCAGGCGCTACTTGAGCATGGAGATGAAGCAGGCGCTGCTTGAGCGTGGTGCTGAAGCAGGCGCTACTTGAGCATGGAGATGAAGCAGGCGCTGCTTGAGCGTGGAGATGAAGCAGGCACTGCTTGAGTGTGGTGCTGAAGCTGGCACTGCTTGAGCGTGGAGATGAAGCAGGCGCTGCTTGAGCGTGGTGCTGAAGCAGGCGCTACTTGAGCGTGGAGATGACGCAGGCGCTGCTTGAGCGTGAAAATGAAGCAGGCGCTGCTTGAGCGTGGAGATGAAGCAGGCGCTGCTTGAGCGTGGAGATGAAGCAGGCTCTGCTTGAGCGTGGAGATGAAGCAGGCGCTACTTGAGCGCGGAGGTGAAGCAGGCGCTGCTTGAGCGTATAGATGAAGCAGGCGCTACTTGAGCGTGGAGGTGAAGCAGGCGCTGCTTAAACGTGGTGCTGAAGCAGGCGCTGCTTGAGCGTTAAGATGAAGCAGGCGCAGCTCACAAGCGGTGGCGTGACCTTGAGTGCGGCGGTTGCCCCTGACGCGCTGCCCTGCTCGGGGTGATGCCCTGCATTGTGTGCTTGTGAGCGCCAGCGTGCGGCTATCTTCATGATGATGGCCTTTCAATTATCTCATGTTCAGGCTGGTTAATTGTAATGGAACTGATGCTCCTGTGATGACTAATGTGGCGATGAGATATTTGCATGACTATCATGCTGGTGCTGTGGCTTGGCTCTCGTCACTGCATTGCTTGCTAGCGCCACTCAACAAAACTTTTTTACACTTCAGCAAATGCATTCGTTGCGCTTTTCTTAGCTGACCATTGTTGTAGTAAAATTCTCAGAAATGCGTCCCTTTTGAGGGAAACGACACTGAACAGTGAACTCTTGAACACGAATTTGTAGTGCAGCTGTGTTTGTGTTGGCAGTTTGAGTGCTTGTTGACATTCGCTGAGGCGGTCGGCGCTGCTCTTCTGTTTGCTTACACGCTCTTCGCTCCTCCGGCTCCTCCATCCTGAAGCGCCGCTACGAGGCTGGACTGCCGCGACTTATCTGAAGAGCTTGTCAGCAACCGGTCGCGCCTGATTGATGAAGGTTATCGCTTCATCTTCTCGTTTCCTTGAGTTTTTTGTCCTCGATTGTAATTATTTCTTTTTGTCCCCCTTGCTATTAATCAAAGACGAGAACCTATCAAACAGAGCGTGTGTCTGAACCACGTTGATGGTTTTACCTCAACATTTGCCTGATTTGTTTTTGTTGGCATAGTTGCATGGCCTTTCTCAATCGGTTCTCGTTAAACGATTAGTACTCCATATTCAGTGGATTTTTTGCATGGATCTCCTGATATGGCTGTAGATTTCATAATTCTACAAACGTTGCTTTGTTGCGATTTTTTGCGTTTCAGGTGTTTGTAAATTTTAATTATTCGTTTGTATTGATAATCTTCAGAACCCCTCCGCAGCCCGCGTTTTCGTTAGCAAGTGTTCATATCAACGTGCCGGATGCTCGTGGCCTTTACCAAGCCTCGTCCCAAACCCCCAAAAAATCAGATGCTGCCAGGCAGACGCGGAGTGCAATCTCAGCTTGACGCTCGGCTCTCTGCAACAGTTTGTGTTTCTCTGGCCCTGCTGACGGTAAATTTCTGCGTAATTGGCCTCCGTGCGACTATGCAGTCGCTTCCGAGCATAAGCTTGTCTGCTGAACATCTAAGAAGATTATTAAACCATCTAGTGGATGTTAACGAGACGAAGTACCTCGAGCGCCAGAGTCATGCTGTGAAATTTGTCGGCTCGGTCGCAATGGCTTGGCTTCCATTCTCATGCAAATGCAGTGTGTTGCTAATGGGCTTCTTGCAGTACACAAAACAGGCAACTTGAATCCTGTGTGCAAGAACAAACGTCGCCTTTTGGCCTTACTCAAGCAACTTCTCCTTGTGAGAAAGTACACTTTGAATAAATTAATAAAAATGATAAAAATTAATTTACACTTATATGACCCTGTTTCCGAATTTGAGAGCTGAGTAGGTTCGATTTTGATTTAGTTTTTTTTTATATTTGAAACAGCGTAGTAGAGCTATTCGATCAAGTTATCATGCCGCTTTGCCGATCATGTGCACGCAAACTCGTTTTCTAAGTATAAGTTCTTGGCTTGTGAACTGATAAGTAACTACTTGCATTTAAATTATGACAATTATATACTTGGCATATTCTATTCTGTGATGTTTGTATTATGGAGACTCGTTTCCTGAGCCTCCGCATAATTCGTTATGTGTAAAATAAGCTGAAAAAGCCCTCGGCATGAAGTGCTTTGTGGATTACCATGTACTCAGTTTGTGTTGTCTGCTGTGGTTTTAGATTTTTCAAATTTGAGGTTTAACTTGACATTTATTTCTTCACCCTATGTTTTCTCGCAATGGATCAATTCGTTGGTGAGATGCGATTGTAGAGTTAATTTTCAATACGATCAGAGTGAATGTTTCCATAGCAAAACAGTATCGCGGGACGGTCCTGTCTATAGCCCCGCGTGTTCCTGCGTACAGATTATTTGCACACGTTTTCACGCTGCAGGGCTACCGACGCCAGCTGTTTATTTGTCGTCTTGCTTTAGATCTGCCTGCTCTGGGCGGTGTTGGCAGCATCCCAGGTAGCACGACACTCAGAGGAGCTTTGCAGCAGCAGTCTCTCAGGTGCCGCATGCATATGGTCACTCACCCGCTCTTGGATGCTGATAACATTTACGGCTTCGATGATCTATCGGTGTTATAATGTTTTTGGTGTTCTTATTTCTCTTACATGCAGTGCCCCTTAAGTGTTGCTAGCTTAAGCCCGTCATTATTTTATCGTGCTGTAGTTATTCTTGTTTTCACTCTAAGTTCTATTCTAGGAGAATCGAAGCGATCAGCTGTGGATCAACGAGACTTTTGCGACTACATTTAGGAAGAGAATTTAATACATTCGCATTATTAAAATTTTATTTGGAGGGAAATCAAAACATACGTATTTTGTTCCCAATTGTACAGTTGTTAGTTACATCAGGCCTAATTATGAATTTCATCTCAATCATTATTTGTGTCAACTTAAGCCTTGAAGTGCCTTGCGATATTTTCAATTTGGGAGTAAACACAATTGATGTTGATATTTTTTAAGAGTCAAGCTTAAATTGTTCGGAACTGCGTTTTTAATTATAACTTATGGTCCTTTTCTTCTCAGAGTCAGTTGATATCTTTATATTATATTCGAGTTGGAATCGTTTTGAAATTTTCTCGCTCAATTACTTGACGGAAACGAAATGAGTGGCGAATCGAAAAGTTCAGCGGGCGATATCAGCGTGTCAACCGGCCTCATGGTAGCCGTGCTGGTAATATTGTACGTGGTATGCACCTTTTCTGTGATATGTGACGTCGTGTTTTATTTCTTTGCTGGTCCACGCTGATTAAAATTCATCTATCAAGACAACAAATGGGAAACTTTATCAATTCCGGATTCGACAATTGGATTGGCTGACGGAATATTTGAATGTTGATGTTAGAACTAATCTCGATCTGAACGAAGTATCTAGTGCGCCTGTGATGGGTTTAGAAGAGAACGATCTTATAGGATCAAGAAAAAGCTGTTCTGTTATCTATAGAAATAAAGACAGTAGGACATCCGAGGAAAGTGTTGATAGAAGTGGTAGTAGGTGCAGCTTTGGATCGGCGAGCAGCAGTTCGCACGACAGCAAAGCTCTTCATTATTCACGTACCAATTCTGATGAAAAAAGGTTTTCTCTCGCATCTGCAGATCACTCGTATCAAACGAGCCAAACATCATCATCATCTTCGACCACTTCGGAATCTTGTCATAGTGGAAGTAATAACAACAAACAACCCGTATATATTAATCAAGGTGAGAATCGGCAAAAGCGTTCCGAATCTAGTCAGAGTGGTGGTCGAGATCGTCAAGACAGCCTACCGGGGAAGTGGTGGGAGCCTTGGGCGGCGCTGGTTTTGGCTGTTCACGAAACTCTATCGGCGGTGGGACAGTGGGCGTGGGACTCGGCCCCTGTCAGCGTAACTGGGCTTCTTGGGCGAGCCCAACATCAAACTTCCGCCTTGTACGAGTCCGTGAAATATCGGTCCAGCGTGGCGGCTCAAGAGTGTCAGGAGGCGGCCAGAGGCCTTTATGAAGACCTGCATGGCCGCATTCAGAGCAAATACAACGGCGCGGCAGAGGAGGTGGTGCAAAGCTGTGTTCGGTGTAAAGAGAACATGCAGATCGCGGTTTTGCAAGCCAGACTGCGTGTTGGGCTGACCTCTAACAGCCTCCAGCTACGGTCCCAGAGTATGCGGCTTGACGTCAAGCAAAAGTTTGCCGATAAGTACGAGAACTTCGTGGCGCGACCAATCTTGGAAGCGAGGAACAAGTTAAGATCTATGCACAACCGCACGACGCAGCAGATGTTCCGATGCAAAGCGCGGATTACGGGTAACGTTAAAGAGAATCTTGATGCAGTTTCCCTCAAAGCGAAAGAATATGAAGATCATCTTGAAGATAAATTCCCAAATATCGTTGGAAGATCGTCGAAGCCGGTGGAGGTAATAGAATTGTAGTCATTTTATTTCGGGTGATTTCATTTAATAGTAATCAAGGCTTCTTCATATTGAAATGTTATAAAGTCATGGTTATAAAAAAAATAGATTTCTAGTTTATTCGTATCGAAATTGATCTAGAAATGAAAGATCTAAAAGTTGCAAGTGAAATAAATATATTTAATTATTTTTCTATTATTCTGCACACGTCGTTGCGTAGAATTTGTATAGTTTAGCAAAATTCATTTCCTTAATAAAATAAAACAGTTCAATTCTTATTATTTCATGTTTTGATTAACGCTAAAATTCAGTCTATCAGGAAGTATAAGGCGAAATATTTCTTCACTAACAACGGCACGTTGGTTTAATTTTTTGATCGTTGACAATGACTTGCTTGGTTCGGGCAACCCACAGAGCGCTACTGGCCAGCAACCCTCCACGAAGTGCCAGATGGTGAAGGTGGTGGAAAACTGACGTGATGTGAAGGCTAACAGATGGTGGAGCTGAAGCTGTTCGTCGCCTGTTCTTCCTACAATTCTACAACCATGTATAACCTTGAAAAATGAAGACATGCACAACAGCACGTTTGGAAAAGAATCTTGGAACGATTTTACACTCGATCGTAATCGTCGAATGATTTGCTGAGAGAAAAGTCTTCTCATCCTCTTTACAAGGAAATAATTCGCTTTTATGTGATTACCGCTGATCTTGTGCTCACCGAACAGAGCAGTGTTATTTATTTCATTTGGCTATTGCTGAACTAGTCTGTAAGCTGAAGTGTTTTGGTGTCGTCAGAAATCTTTTCTGTTAAGCTTATAGTAATTAAATGGAACTGTTAATTTGATGTGGAAAGAAGCGAGATATTATAACAAGTGAATCGGTGAATAACCGCTGAATACAATTAATTATATATCAATATCAAAATGTTTTGATATTGACATTCACCATCGAATTATCTATTGTAGTTTATAGGATACAGTGGTTGTTCAACAGTCATACGAATGCTAGCATTTCCTTACCTGTCAGAAACGTGTTATATTTTGCGGAGTTTCATTGAACGAAAGTTTGTCTCCCGTTGCCTACATTTCTTCGACTTCGGGATCCGGGAACATGCGATGCAGTATACGAACTGTGTAGCCAATTCGCCTCGCTGGATGGAAAACAATGCCACGTGACTGTTGATTTCCTGGAGACGCTCGCAAATGAGGCGAGTTTAGTGCTGATGGGTGCCGCTGCAGTCGCTAAACAGCTGCTAATGACGAACCTAATTTGCTCGGGCAACACAATGCTGTGGCTAATCTACAACTGCATAAAGTGACCTTTCTTCGTGCCTTTCTACCCTTCCTTATCCGACCTGAGCTGGTGTGTTTCTCCTCAGATTGTTGATCTTTCATCATCAGGTGACGAGTGTGCGTTTCGTTTATTATTTGTTGTGTTGCTTCAAATAGCTTGTCAAGTATTTTATTATGACGTAAATTTGACGTTGTCAGGAGCGATTTGATTCATAACCTCAATAAAATCTCCAACATTTTTGAGAGTCTAGTTTCTCTTCACAGCGTCGCTTGATTATTCGTTTAACTTTATATTTTCAATACAAATTGACCTATTCTTCTACTTTGCATCTATCCATGCCTGACATTAGAATCCTTTAAGATTGACATTTTTCTATTTTAGACTTCAATTTTGAATTATTTTTTCACAGTATAAACCATGATCCCTTTTACGGCTGAGTAACCAAGCTCTTTGCTATTTCTAAGGCTTCGTTGGCTGTGGATCTGAAGGATGTTTTGGCCTAAATTCTTGCCTAGCTGTTTTGTCGTCACGCGTCACCTTGTCGCCCACAATTGTCTTTTTATCGCGGCAATCGTCGACACGCCGGCAATTCATTGCCTCCGTGGCTGTCCTTCCCATGTGTTCGTTAACAGCCTCTCGTTTGCATGTCGTAGCGTTCCTGCGAGTTGTTACTAGATCGCCTGTAAAGTCGAAAGATAATAGAAAAACGAAGTCGGCAGTGTGACCTCCGATTTATTTAATCTCATTTTGTCTTTTTCCGCATCTTCCTCGTAAGTTAATTACTGTGTGTTTATTAATCTGTACAAGATAGCCTATAATAATACTAGTATAAATATAGAATATTATAAATTTATTGAATAACATTGTCAGAGCTTGTAAACAAATGAGGAGTCGTGATGAAGGTGAAGCATACCTCTTCATTGGTAGGATGTTCGATATTCTACAAATTAGCATAGTTGTGAAGGCGCTCGTTTGCCCACTTTTATTAGTTGTGGCAAAATCCGTGTTTCGAAATTGTATGATTCAAGGGAATTTTTATAACTTTTAATTTTTCGTACAAATGTTAGAATTTTTCTGTCGTTTCTTCACCCCGTTTATCAAGTGAAGAATGAGGTGGGCTAACTCAATAAGTACCAGACAGTAAATTTCTACTTATCACATCGATAGCTCAGACGCAGAAGTATAGCCAGTGTTATGTTAAAGAGCGCTTTCGCGTGAAAGTGATGCATTTTTCAATGATAGAAGGACAATTGTTTGTCGATAAAATTATATTTTATTTTAAATAAGTATGTTTATTAGTATTCTAAATGTTGACTTTTAAATGTCTTGACGGTTGATATTTTTAATCGTCGCGAGACTCTGTCGTGAACATGGAAGCAGAAACGAGCAGGAAGTCGCTGCTTAACGAGAGGCCGTTTTGCGCCGCGACAAACCTGCAAAAAATATCCTGCTGTTAAATCGTACCCTCTTTAACTACAGGATATCGTTATACAGAGGAACTTTCTGTCGAGTTTCGTTTCAAAAATTTTTTCTCGCAGTTCATGTCCTTCTATTTGCATATGTTAGATAGCGAGACAAGTGGCACTGATAAAATAAAAATTTGTCACGCATTTCATTGAGATTTGCTCAAAAGAGATTTTTTTCATACATTATTTCACTTCAAACGAATAATTATAAATAAACCCACTGGAAGAGGATATCACATATCAGAATTTAACTCTCAACTAACTAGTATAACTATACTACATAAACTATACATTCTACAAAACCATACATCAAAGAAAAGACGATAATACCTTGTCGTACCACGGCAAGAATTTACTCTATTTCTTTTAAATATTCTGAAATTATAAAAGGCCGATGAAAATGTGACGATCTTTTTGCATTTATTTATTTCTTGAATTTATTTATTTGCACCTTTTGCAGCATTCTCTAAAACCCTCTTTCGTTTGTGCGTCTGAAGTTGTTTTTGGCAAATATTTTGATAACCTTGGAAAAAAAGCTTCAAACTTCTGGATTTTAAACCTTATATTTTATTTTGACATCTTTAACGTTTAGTTTATTTTTCCGCTGCAAAACCTGGATGTGAGTGAGCGCCATTCTTTTGAGCTGATTTTCCATTCAGAACTGGACGTGCGTGGATGAGTTTATCATTTGGGCCTTTATTTTAAATGTGCTGCTTGATTCTTTTGCACGTTTGCGCGTTTGCTTCCTTGTTTTGTCAAGCGAATTGTATTGTGTTTAGGCACTTTGAACATTAGGATCTAAAAATTATCATATTGGTTTCGCACTTTCGCTGCCTTCTTTGTCGCGTGTTTACTATTGTTATTTTTTTGCGATTTTCAGTTCATATATAAAAGCATTACCTATGCTATTTACAAGCAAGTAGCAACCATATATTTTCGACGTCATTAACGAGCTTCACAATTATTTACTGTTATCCACTCCCAGTTCATAATCAAACAAATTGATTTGGTCGATAGCTCCGACCAAGCTGAATTTTGATTTCGATATCAAAGCCATTTATTTCCGAGTTGTTTCACCTGACCAACCCCGAGTCGTGCAGTAATTCACAATTCCTCTGGCACTTCTGTCTAGCATCCCTGTTAAGAATCCCCTCCATGCCTGCTAATAATTTGTTGATGCAAGAGTGGGTGGAAACATTCGACTGCCAAATGATCAGGTCCGTCTTTCTGATCACAGCTTTAGCTGTGCTTGGTCTGCCTGAAGAAATTCTGGGGCGAGAAAATGACGGTGTTTTGCTTGAGTTTACCGCTGCAGGCACGAGTTATTCCTGGGCTTGCAACGTGGGTTTTTAAGAGAACTCGTTCCTAATGGTTATATTATTGCACGAGTATTGTTCTGAATAATCCTGCATTTCTACTCTCTCTCTCTCTCCAGTACTTAATCTATGTCGTGAAGATGTCTCTAGCATGCTAGTAGTGATGGAACTACTAGCGTTCTGATACAAAATGCGTAGTGACTTCCACCGTTCTTTGCGCAATCTAACATTTTGGACTTTTACCGTTTCCTTTGTTATGACCGTTTGAAATTTTTGACATTAGTTTTCTCTGTGTCCCTTCACATTAAAAGCTAGAATTGAATTATTGTATTATTAAAATAAATGAATCAAATGTATTAATAAAAGAATAATATTCATCGATTTCAGTTCCTTTGAATTAACACCAAAATAACTGAATAAGCACATAACATATATAGTGATGTTTTGAATGATACTCATTTAAAATATCCCATTCGACATCTATAACTTAAATATGTACAAGTGTAGTTATGTTGATTTTAAAAGAGTAATCCCTGAAAATGAATCTTCCTTGTGAAGTTTTTCTATTCGTTTTCTTTTTCAGGGGGTGACTGCTCGCTCTTCTTCACCAGACCCAGCACCCGTTGTTCCTCACCTCCCTGCTGACGCTTCACTGCAGGAAGATGCAGCCAACCTCAGGTACGCTGATATAATTGACTGGCATAATTTCTTCTCTGAATTCCAGCATTTGCACTTACAAGTGTTGTCGGGATACAGCATGACGATTTGAATTTCAGTAAATCGTAATTTTTGATTTATATCAATACTTATTACGTTTATTTATATTATAATTAAATTACTCTACTTGAAATTCTAGTGACGCTGTTGCAGCAATGACTGACATAAACACTCCTCTAACATTCACGATATTCGATAGTAATTTTCTTCACAATATCAAGATTTGATAGTCTAAGGCTTACCTGATAACGCGCAGAAAGCCGTTGTCATGTCTAATCTAGGCATTGATTTATTTTGCCAGTGCATTACTACCTCGGCTCGCACACCACTAGTGCATTCGGTGTGAGGTCTGCTGTTTACTCAATGCTGTAAAGTTTCAACTTTTGGATTATACTTTCAGTGAAATTTCGGTATGTGGTTTTCTAACTCGGTTGCAGACACTGCGTATATATAACATAATCGAGGCGTACGTGTAGGAAAATTGTGGTCTTGAAAATTTCAATTTCATTAAAGAATTTCAAGTTTATTTGATATAAGCTTCCTAACCTTTTACTTCGCTGGAGTGAAGGTCGTTTGGTTTCGTTGGCTTTTAAACGCGCCTACTAGATGAATTGGAAGCGTACTGATGAAGAGAGGATGATCTTCGACAGTTTCTGTTCTTCGAATCACTCTGCGTTGCTAAAGTAAGAAGTCTTACAACGAATTGCTCGCTTGTGTAGATTGATTTTACCTTCCGTGGCTGACGAAAGCATTTGGCAAAAGTTTTTTAACACGAGTTTTCACTTTAAAGCGTAACGTCTGGGCTAGAGCGTGCAGCCAATTTGTGCACATGTTTCACAACGTAAAAACCTACTACACACGTTGCTGGACAGAGTATACAATATTACCCATCTGCATGAAATCCCCTGGAAACACAAAATTACATCCTAAAATGACAATTTAGAATTTTTTCCAATAAATCAAATTTTAAATCGGAAAATCAATAATGAAGTAAAGCGTTTAAAATGCTAATCGGATTAAAGGGTATTTGTGTGACTTGCGATATGCGGCCGTCATGCAATCGATAAACTGTTAAACCGTAGCATTTTCCCCAACACAGAGATACTGTAATATATATCATGTGGCTCATTTCTATAGAATAAATATCATAGTATCTTTCGCTTTCGATGAGGATAAGTAAAGAAGCGGCCATGGTTAGTCGAACAACTCTAGTTCAACATACTGGCATTTTATTTGATCAATATGTTTAGCTTTTACGCAACATTATACATTTGAACGTTTAACGACTTGCCAACGAATTTTAAGTTTTTAACTAGTTTATTTTGTGGCATTAATAATCAGTACTGTTCGTGCTAAATTATAATTCTTTATTATAAAAAACACCTCGCAGTTCGACTAATTTTAAACTTGGTCACCACATATTCAGTTCTTCAATTTTATAATTGCTTGCAGTCACACGCCAGCACTCTGACAGTTGGAACTGAAGCGAGGGAACCAAGAAGATTAAGCAATGGGTTCAATGATTTATTTGTTGTAAAAAGCCTGGAGCTCGTCTTAATCATACGTGCATGACAGGCGTTGCGGTGACGCATGTCACGGCGAGCCTTCGAATTCGCCATTTCAGTCTAGACTAAATTTTCGTTCACGCATCTTAATTTTGTCGGTAAATGGTCTACTTCGAAATTTTAATAAGTCGATACTGGTTTTTTTATTTGCCAACGGCATGTTCATTGTTTGAATGATTTATGAAGACTTGCGCAATAAAACGTTAACCGCTGCTAAATTTCTTCCTGTGAGCGACTTTTTTACAGACGTCGACAGGTTCAAGAGTCAGACGAATTCCTTTGTTCAGTGCGAGAAACCCTCTGCTTCTTCTGATTGGTTTGCCACTTCATCCTCGACAAAATTGAAGCCTGTGAAATCGCTACCATTGTCGCTATAGATGAGAGTGCGTTGACACTATATCACGAAAGTTCTAATGATCATATTTCTTCGTTCCATTGCAAAATTTGCATTACGTATAAGAATGAGTTAATCAACCATGATTGAGAGATGTTTATCATGTGAATATAAAGTTTCTTTAATAATATTCTGCATGTTATAGTAACGAATGTATAAACAAGTATTTCAAATTTAGAACTGCTACTATGAGTAGTATTTATTAATACATAAGTATTTCAAATTTAGAATTGCTTAGACGATATTTATACATTTAGACGATATTTATACATACGTTAGTGGGAACACGATTTTCAAAAGATTTTTCTCCTAAGATTGTTTGAATAAATATTTCCATGGGTAAGGGTTTATATCCACATAAGCTGTTTATTTGTTCTATGAATTGAAATTTCTCAACTCCATTACGACTATGAGTGTCTGACTGATTCCATGCCTTAGTTAATTTATAATTCATCTTAGAGTTCATTGCCAACTGTGGTTGAGCTTGAAGAGATTTCATTGAAGAAACACACTCCATCTCATAGTTCAACACACATGAGCATGATTCATCTTGAAGCTGCCTTTCATACTACAGCTGTGTTTTCTTTCCGACCACAATGCAAGCGTGACCAAGCTATCGTGTTTGCTAGTCAATTACGTCATTGAGACTCGATTGGAGAGCAGGAAGTTTCGTATGTATAGCATCGGTGCTTGCGTAATGCAGAAATTCAATTAATCTTGAAAGCATTAAACTTGTTAGTCGATGTATGTCCGTCCATACGAATACATTTTCTGAGTAAGCCATCGCGTAGTCAGACGATTCTCAGAACTGAATCGTAAAGCTTCGCTGTGTTGAATGTTTTCGCTGCATTGCAAAGCAAGCAATGCCTTTTTTCCTTGTTGAACGTCCAATCCACCCTCGCTTTTCACAAAACGCTTGTACACAAGGTAAAAATTTCTTTCAAAAGGCTATTTTCTTTGCGAACGTGTCATACTTCGATATGCTAGGAATCTCCAAACCTGTTATAATAATGTCTTCGTTAGTTATGTGTGCAACGTTACTGACGTGGTAGGCGGTGGCATGCATTGACAAGCAGCGCTTCAGTGTTCGCTCCGATAAAATGATAGCGACAGAATTTGTTGTCCAGTGTCGGCACATAGCACGCACTGCATCAAATCGGGCTTCGCAGAACCTGCGATAACAACTTCACACCGTATCTAATGTGGCTGATTTTTGCTGATAAGAACCAGTCATGTTTGTTGATGTACACGTTTTACCTGAAATAACTTGGACTGCAATGCGTCGGTTGAAAATAATCAATGCTGGTAAAATAATCTTGCTTTTTTGCTTGCTTCTTAGTTAACCATTGAAGTTACAGCATCGCTATAAAGTCTTGTTGAAAAGTCGATTTTTTAGCATTTTGGCTCAGAAAGCAGATAGAACTAATCATATTTTTGTACTGAAAGAGTTAAAAGTTAATGCCGACTTTCACAGTTCTCATTAATATTTCAAAATTAAAGATGTTGAAAATATGAACCTAAATTTTGTATATATCTGACGTGACTCTCTTGACCGAAATTGACGAGTCGCGTGTGCATTCCTATCGCAGTCGACCTTCAGATTCGTATTTGTCCTGTTCCACTGAAAAGTCCTGAGAAAATTTCGAGTTCACAAAGGCAGCCGAGTTGTCTTGTCTCCACGGGACGGTGACTCGACAGTTCGCGGCTTCCGTGGCCACCTCGGCGGTGACTGAGGACGAGCGTTGTGCCTGCCTTGTTCAACCGTGTAAAGGGGGAACTAAAAAATTCTGCTCTCGTAAATGTATAAGGATTCTTTTAAATTTACAGGTAAATTGTGCCTGCACAATCGAACTCTTGTTCAATTTTTAGGACATGAACGTATATTTAACATATGACCAAGATATTGATAGCAATCAATGAAGTTATCTTTTTCTTATTTTCTATCGTAAAATCCGTTACAATTTTAACATTTGTAAGGTTACGTATGAGGTCACGTAACATGAGCGTTTGATGACTAAGCTGCTACTGTTGAATTAAAATTATAACCGATTTTTTCCCCGTGTTATAATGTAACTGTTGGTTGATATAATTTGGTCAGAAAGAAGTTTGGACCTTATCTAATGGAGGTTAGGTGGTTCCGTTGTCTCAAAGTTGTTAATCCTGCTCTTTTATTTGAACTGCTAAGTTGTGCGATTGTCAAACTTTCTTCAGTTTGCGTGCAGCCTTACATCGCTCGAACGTCAAGGGTTTACTAATGAAATGTGCTTAAATGAGAGGACGACAGTTTGGATTGAATTGAATTCGAGCTAAAAAATATTTAATTAAACTTGTATAACTAAAAATGAATAGAAATTAAACTTACCAGTCACTGGCTTGAAATAATCGACATGCGGTAATGATTGGATGTGTGATAATCAATGATTATCGTGGAACCCAAGATCATCCATCGTACATTCTTTTGAGAATGCAGCCCCGACGCGAGCGCTGGCTAATCACCAAGCGATGGCGATAGCAGCAGTCAGTGTTGCGTGAGCAATCACTGCGATGAGGGCGACGTGCGATCAGTCTTCTGTTTCAGTGTTAGCTGCGGGTCTCATTACTTGATGTTGATTGAGAGAGAATAATTTACTGCATCGAATGTAAAACAAGTTACCTAGAAACGTGCTCTATTATGAAAGTTTTTGCTTTGTGGTATTGTGTTGGAATCCAAGAAATTTAAAGATGTAATTTTAATAAGTCGATCCAGACTGTTTGATATCCATTATCTTAGATTTTTATCTTTGCGCTTAATTATCTTGTTTGGATAAAGAATCGTAATCTGGAAAAATTCTACTACATACTTGCTTTTCTCAAAATTTTATTCTGTAGACCGTTTCGTTTTCGGTTGCCCGCTAAAATAGTTCCAAATGAAAAATTCGCTCAAACATCTTAATTACTGCAGCGTCTATCGCGACTACGAACCCGCCTTCTCTGTCAGGTGCGTTTGGAAATATTTTTCCCTCTCCATTTACGGCAGGGTGATATTTATGTCTCACAATAATTTGCACAACTCATCGAGTGAACCACAAATCTGCGTAGTAACGGGGATTCATATTAGTCGCTAAGGTTAATAACAAGGATTAGTGACTTCTCGTAATATAATTATTGAAATTATTCATGGCTTTTCTCTTGCTTCTGCTATTGATTCAAGAGAATTATTTCAACTGATGATATCAGTAAATCGAGATAAGACAATTATTTCGGTGCATGTAATGTTCAGTGTATTTTATTTACAATCGTTTATTAAATTGAATTCCATCATTTTTTCGATTTTAACAAAAAAAGCGTACTGCCTATAGCTCAAGCATGAATTTGTAACCCAGGAATTTGTGAACAGAAATACTTACTATCATTCTAACATTTACAACAGATTGCCTAAGAAATAGAACTCACACGTTTTCTTTGTGACATTTTTCTTTTACGTATAACAAATGTATTCTGCAATTCTCTGGTGACTCAAATTGCTGTATTTGAAATTGAATTAAAAAAACATTTAAACTCAAGTAATGAATCCAAACTAATGTCATTTAAACTCGGGACTTACAACTCATAGATAAAAGAGTACTTAAGATTATTATGTTCGTCGACGTACTACGTTATGTGCTGTTTATACTAGTTTTTAAATATAATATATTTTAAATGCCCACCACAATTGTTTTGACAAAATAGGGCTCTTCTCTTCGTTGCTTTCATAACCTTCATTAGTAATTTACCGGTATCCGCAAATTTTCGATAAAGAGATTTAATTGTTTCTTTTTTTGAAGGACTGATTCTTGTTTTGAAATGGATCCTGTAATCACGTTGAACTTCTGTTATTGACATCGTCCTGATGTAGGTTTGCAGAATTTTGTTCTTTCTTCTTTGCTGTAGCGAATCATGATGAAAATTTAAGGCTTGATTATTAAACACAAATTTAGCGCAAGCTATACAGGATAATGACATAACTATGATACAATATTACCATAAAAATGTTCTTCTTTTAAATGAAACAAGTTTCAACTTAATAACGTTCTTAGTTTTTTATTTATTAACAAATTAAAAGGGTTACTTAATTCTGGTTCACCCTGTATATGTCTCGCAATAATTTGCACAACTCATTGAGTGAAATATGAGAACGGGGGCGTACTAAATATGCGTAGGAACGGGGATTTCATATTAGTCGCTAACGTTGATAACAAGGATTAGTTGCTTCTCGTAATTTAATTAGAGAAGTTATTCATGGTTATTCTCTTGCTTTTGCTTTTGATTCAGGAAAAGTATTTCAACTAATGATGTCAGTAAATCGAGATAGGACAATTATTTCGGTACACGCAATTTGCAGTGTATTGTATTTCAAATTGTTTATTAAATTTAATCTATATCGTGTATTGCTTTTGTGCGAGATGATCCCGAGGTTTAGTTAAGTTTTCAATTGTTAGCTAAAAATTCAATCATTTTTCGATTCTAACAAGTAAACGTAATGCTTATAGCTCAAGCTGTCAAGCATGAATTTGTTACCCAGGAATTTGTTAACAGAAATACTTACTATCATTGGAACATTTACAACAGATTGCCCAAGAAATAGAACTCACACGTTTTCTTTGTGACATTTTTCTTTTATGTATAACAAATGTATTCTGCAATTCTCTGGTGACTCAAATTGCTGTATATGAAATTAAATTAAAGTAAAAAAAAAATTCAAACTCGCGTATTGAATCCAAACTAATGCCATTTTAACTTAGGACTTACAACTCATAGAAGTAATAAGAGTCGTTAAGATTATTATATTCGTCGACGTACTACGTTATGTGCTGTTTATACATGTATGTTAGTCACACGCTCATTTTATTGCCTGCACTGAGCCGGCAACCTGGCAGGATAGCTGCTTCAGGGTCTGGCTGTTCTTCATTTGCTTGTAAAAGTTGATTCAAGTGCCTGTTATCTTAAATTAAATTGATTATTCAGGTTATTTTAATTGAAAATTTTTTTTCTCTGGATGCATCCGCGTATATATCTCTTCTGGTAAGATTAACTTCAGGTGATTCTTTTTTAGCTGAATAGCCTATTTATTGGTTGGCTGTAGAACATGTGAATTATTTAGGCAGCGTTTTGAGAGTAGCATGAGAAATAGATTGAATTGGTTGCTACACAATCTTTACCGTATAGGTTATTTATGTGGACTGCATTGAGGTGATCAAGTAACAATTTAGTTTTTAAACTTGACTCAATTCTTTTTCATGTCGTGGTCCAACAATTTACTTTTTTAAAGTTAATTTTTCATTTTGTTTACTTCCATTTTTCGCTAAAGCGAGCATCAGGATAATTTGTTTGAGATAATTACTGCGTTGTCTGCATGCTACGTCGCGCCCTTGACGGACAGATGCCAACAGCGCTCTCATGCACTCGCACAATCGCCTGGCCATGACGGGACAAAATCTCCTCCATTATGTGTACTAGGGCGGAATTTTTTGTTAATTTGCGTTCTGAAAGATTTTTATCAATCACGCGTTGAGCGAATTCCTCGTACCTTCTTGCGAGAAGCGCATTGTACCTCGCTGGCTCCTATGCAGTGAATGACATTCAACGAATATTCTCGCACCATCTCTTTTGTTTGGACGGTAAAGAAATGGATCAGCAAGATAAACTTAAAAACTTAACTTCCCGATGTTTATGTGTATTAATGAAATACCTCATGGTAGTTGCTTACGTAATCATATGGTCTGATAGATTCAAACACTCAATCTTATCTCTCAGTTAACAGTTATCAAAAGTGATAATAAGTTACCAGTCAGCACGTCATTTTACAATGCAGAGTTCTTACTTTTTAAGTGACACGATTATATTTCACTCCTGATGACTCATTGGAAGCCAGAATCATGTCGCAGTTGTTCGGTTATTTAACTTTTCTTCTCGTTGCGTGTGTCAGCTCCTTGACCGTCTCTATGTGCCGCTTAATTTTGTTATTGGATTTAGCTGCTGCATGAATTTATATGTATGATGGATCAATCGCTGCATGTTACAGCCGCACGGACGTAATAAATCATTCTGCAGCATCGACATAGCTATATATAGTGGCTGTGTAGGGACGGGCTAAGTTGCATTATACCTCTATTTTTTGCCTCTTGATATCTACTGAAACTTTGAATTTTGTAGTCATCTGCAAGCTTTCGATATGTGTTTAAGGTTTATTGAGGTAAAGTTGTGTTGCGTCAATCACCATAATATTGTCATTTGACGTCGGGATAATTTTGAGTATTTAGTTGCCAGTTCCTGCAGTCATCATATAAAGGCCTATTAATTCGGTAGTCGTGATACTCTGAACGGTTGAGGCCTTCTTGACATTATGCGTCACAGTTATTCTGTTGATTGTAAAAATCATGGATGGATAATTTAGCTCGACCTTCGTTAGATGAATCCTTCCCAAGGACCTACAGAAATCTAATAAGATGCACGGCCGGATAATGTTATCTATTCCGTTTATATTCTAGTCACGCACTGCGAACTCTGCTAGCTCGGTCTATTACCATCAGAGCTTCGTCGCATTTGCTATTTAACAGCTAGAATTGCGTGTGTTCAGGTCGATATGAACCTACAATTATTGACTGCGTCTGATGCAAAAAAAATATTCAGTGAACGAATTTATCAGTTTTCTCTGTTCCAGTTTTCAGTGGACACATATTTTTGCTCGTGATTATTTCAATTGCGATTCAAAACCTCCTATTATTTTGTCATTTTTGTCAGCTTCCTCTGTTGATTATTCGTGTATCGAGTTATTTTTGTATCTTTTAGGCCCATTTGCGTGACAAGGCTGTCAATCTATTGGGAAACTTTTATTTTGTTTGACTCGTCACTGCACGCTGTTTTGTTTGTTCTACCATGAGCAAAAACGCCCTTCACCATTTGCTATAACATCAGCATGAAGTCAGTGATTAGTTTTCTGCCTTGATTCAGCTTGCGCGCTCGTTAAGGCGTTTCAAGATAATCATTCCATTCTTTGGCATCACCAGTTCAATTTTATTGCCTTCCTATTGCCATTCGATTTCCATTTGACCTTTTAGCTCATAATTTTGTGAGGCGTTGTGAGATTCTCGCTAAGCGGCGGATACCCAAAGGCCTTAATATAGCTTGCGTATAGTGGCGTGGCAGCGAGGCTAAATTTACTGATCATTGGTCAGTCCACATTAGAAGCCTTTTAACTCGTGTTCATATTTTGTTTTGTGTCATTTGAAAAATTACACGCTAGATACACAAAGAATTGACGGGTATTTTTGTAAGTTAACTTGTTTTTAACTTTCATAATTATTCACATTTCTTTCTCTGAATTCATGCTGCACTGAATCGATCGCTTGTTTTGCTATGTTGACTTGTGTTTTTTCTCATATATATATATATATATTACTTTATTGTGTTTTTAATTTTTTATCGTTTGATTGCTCACTATCGAAATAAAGATTTGTGTGCACCGTTCAAACCAATGTCGTTGCAATTATGGTGTATCAGCCATCATCGTTACTTTCGTTATAGATGACACGTTTGCTGTCTGGTTCGCATATACGTACGATTATTGTAGAAACAATTACTATTGTCCAGGGCGAATCTCGAATACGCGCGCGCAGCTCTAAATGAGGAGCCCCACAGTGCACCAGGTTATGAATATGCGTACCGTATGTCTAATTAATGCACTGCTTGGACCAGACGTTCGTTCAGTATAATCAGTCGCATCTATTAGTATGAACTTTGTGCATGTTAGCGAGCGAATGGCTGGGCTTGTTAATTAATGGAAAAGTAATATCCATCAAGTAAAGAAAACGGAATTAAATTATACAATTCAGAAAAATAGAAATTTGATTTCGTCGCCTTATTTGTTTTATTGTATGGTGAACGTTGCATTGTAAGTTGAACATTGGAAGACTTTCTATACCATAAACTTTTAAATTTCTGCTGTCAAGCAATAAAATCGGTCTATCAAACTGAGTACTTGACACTTTCTCTTGGTTTTGTGGTATATTTGTTTATTTTGATTTGCGTTTTTCAAGTGACAGGAGCAAGAAAACCTTGACACGCACACGCAATTTTTTTAACTATATAAAAAAATAAAATTAAAAATTCATTGCACATGTGCAGCATCGGAGACACTGGATTCTTTAGAAGTGTTGTCATTAAAAAGTAATTTCTTAACGCATGTTATTTTATTTCATGTTACAACTCTCATAACATGAATATCATCATTCCGCATAGAAATTTCTCGGCTCTTTTATTTCCTGTAGCAGGAAACGTAACGTTTAATTTGTATATAAGTATTGATTTGTGTTGCCTCTCTAATTCTAAGAATATGTGCTCAACTTCTAGCAATCGCACAGACTCCGTGCACATTTTTTATATCGTGTTTTGAAATGCCATCTATAGTACCCAAATTTGGAGCTCCCCGTATTCAAACAAATCATTAAATGCTGTCGAGTTAATTCACAAGTCCTTGAAGAAAATTGTTAAAGGGCCGCAAAATTTTAATGCGCCGTTAAATTGTTATCGAATTCTTGCATCATAAAATCTGTATTCATTAATATTGATTAGCTGGTGCATTGTTTTTGATGCTAAGCTGAAGACAGTTTGCTCGGTAGCATCATTTGTGTAGAGTTTGGGTATATATAGTTAGTTCTTTCTGCGTCTGCCTAGTGAACAAATGAAATAGTATAGATTAAATACTGAATTCTGCATTTTTAATTTATTACAGGTTTTAATTCGCTTTTCAGCGAATCATACTTCGTTTTGATTTCAATCAGTAGAAAAAAATGTGCATTCTATTCAGTCTTTATACATGCTGACAATCAGCTTCTCCACGTGTATCGTCATGCTGCTTCAGTTAGTAATTAAAGGCTAAAGCTCGAGGACACTTATTTCTTAGACAGTGTTCTTGCGTGTTGCGTTTCTCGCAAATTTTAAAGAATTTCGTAAACAACCATATTTATATTCGTTCTTGAGTCCGTTTTACTGTTTGAATAAAGTTTATCCGTTTTACTGCTTGAATCAAGCTTTCACATCTCAGTTCATGCACTCGTTCGTTACATGGAAGACTTGATCGTTAAATTTGTCCACGTATTTGTCAACAGTTCGTGTTTTCTACTGCACACCAACTGCTTGATTTCTCGAGTGGTCAGCAGAGATTTTGCTTCCCGCTGTGTTTCTTTAGCTTTATTCTTCTCTTTGCCATTCCTTCAATTGTGAGGTCAATATGGATCTATACATGCGATTTTATCACCGATCGAACTAACGACATGACAGTGATGCACGTGTACGTGTACCATCTTGTATCGTTAATTGAGTTATGCTATGAATCTACTGCAAATCCGTATCTGCCTTATTTCTTGCTTCAACGTTTGTTCACATGACACAAATTTTGCAAACACTTGGACACATGATGCGTTTGCATGTGTTGCCACTGTGTGGGTGGCAGCCCCATGTGTCCTTTCACTCCTTTCAGTAGTTTCAAGTGGCTTCTCTATCGCGAAATGTATGCGTTGGTGCCATTCAAGCTACTCGTATTTATTGACGGCATTCCAAGTGTCAGAAGACCACACCTGCGCAGTGTTCCTAGCCCCGATAAGCGACCCTCCGATCTCTGCCTATACGAGCGTGCTCTCCCCAACACTTTATTTACCAAGGTCCGATTTAGGATGGGCATTGCTAGATGCTTATTATAATGTATATAGATTATATCTTATTTTTGTTTCAGATATTTTATCAAAATAAATTGTCTCGAAAAATTATTATTTTCCTTCCTGTCTGATTCCGTTCAAGTCATTCGCGTGATTTGTATATGTAAGGTTTTGAAAAAAATCAGTAAAAAATTCTTACGATTACTATTGTTTGTGTCATTTAATGGCCATCAACCTAATTATATAACGCTTGATTGGTTTTCTTATTTGCCTCACGGCCCTCATGGGTGGCATAGTCATTTGTTTCGATGGTGGTCTTGAGTGTCGGATAAGAGCTCTCAGAACGGAGAGGCGCGCTCAGTGAATGCCCAAGGTAAGGCATGCCATGGTTGGTGGCACGAAAAAAATCTTTAATCTGCTATGTTGTTCAGTTCAATTGAGATTAGCATGTGGCCGCATTTGGTTATTGCGGATGTTCCTGAATATTGCTGACATTGCGAGAACTCATCATTCCACGTGTCCATTGAAACATTCAGACAGCTTGCTCTTGACTTGTGAAGCATGATTAAAGAGCCAAATATGTTGTGTTGTTCCATGTTGTCTTATTTTCCATTGCTATTTTGATTGTTCCGCTTGATCTCTATTTGTATCTACTGACATCATGATTATTGTATAAAAATCAATTTCATTTATAATCATCAAGTGCGAGTGTTTCTGACTGGTTATCCATGCCTCTTTAATTCTAACAAAAGTTTTTATTCTAATGAAGTAATCTTGAGATTAACCCATAATGCGAAGCTACTCGTATTTGCACAAATAAATTAGTTTATTATCTATATCTATGGTTAATGTCTGCGCTTGCAATACATTCAAGTGGTCTTGCTCTTAGTCACCAATCCGCTACCGGAATCGGATATTCTCGCCAGAAGCAGCAGATGAGCTCGACGTGCGTCATGGTCGTTCACAGACTGCCATGAGAACTTGCTTGAAGTCACGTACGATGAAGCTATCGTGATTGAAACCACGGGCTTTCTCATGCATGATAAGTTTGTTATCGACAGTGTATGAGGTGTTGCAATGCTCCTATAACTGCAAGCATATCCTCCGAACGTCTTAATCATTGATAGCATTCCTGCCTGCTCGTATGTTACCGGATTTGTGACTAGTCGTCATTTCTATTCGTCTTCAATCCATCGTAATTCTTCCCCGTCTTATTTCTATTGCACTTCATTTAATTTGTAAGCTATTATTATATTCTTTAATTTACATCAAGTTTGTGGAACTTAGCAAAATTTTTAGGTTGTGTTGGTGCATGAATTGAAAGTTGCCAAATGACGTATGTGTGAGTTTTCGTTCTTTTCGTCAATGAATGTGCGTCCGTCTCATAACGGTGTTAAAAACTTCGTTATATCTTTCGTTGTCGTAACTGCATATCGATCAGCGTTCAATCATCAATTCAGTTTAAATGTATGCTGAAGTCTTAGTAACTTTATTATTATTATTAACTTTATTATTATTTATTTTTTATTATTAGAAATAATGAATCTGGATTGCTTGTTGGGCTGTGTTAATTTTTTATCCGTAATTTTTGGCCTCCGTTGGGGTGGGTAATTTTTAAATTACCCCATCTAATAACTAACAGATATTTTACTGTTACAAAACTTTGAAATAGAATCTGAGAGCAGTTTGGTAATTTCTTTTTACTGTATTTTTGTGTTGGAGAACATAGTTGAGCTTTCAGCGTTCAGACACGAAGCTTCGTTCACTGCCGGACTATATAAAGCTTTTTTTTCTAATATAGGGTGCTTCTAGAGTGCCAAGTTGTTAAGTACTAGGCGATTGCACTGCTTAACGCTTTCTGATTGAGGAAGAATTCTAGGGATTTAGGGATATTATATTCCGTACCTGACTGACATGCTGTCACGCCATGAAGATCGCAGTGTCATTTCATCGTTCGCTTTGTGATCAACGCCTGTCAAGCTTGGATTATGGAACCTGCCCCTAATTCCTGTAACATCATCGCGCTCCGCCGAATCAACAAATGAGGATCCCGCTGCGTGCAGGATGAGCGCATCTTCAGCCATTCGTAGTGTGCTTAGCTCATCCATCTTCATTTATCTGTCTGGCTTCTTGCTATATCATTACACGCATTTTGTTATCAATTCATCACGCATATTCTGCCATTAACAGTGCCGCTACCTATGAAATAAATTTATGGTCACTTTTACTGCTCGATGCTGCATTTTTTGTCTTGAATTTTTTGTTTGGTCTTAATCGAGGACCTTTCCTATGAGTGTCTGGATTATCCCAACAACTAAAAAATTCTTATAATCTAGGTGGTATTCGGAAGGAATTTTCCAGTTTTTTGTAATAAATGACGATTCTTTCATTATTTCCACCTCCTCATGTTTACATATTAGCATCACGTTTGTTTCACTTGTTCAGCCTGCAGGCGTTATCATTTCAAGCTTTATATCGCAGTTATTTCGATGACAATCTTGCGTTACTTAATTTAAAATTTCGCTTAAATTTTGTTATACTATTTATATATCAGGCTTTCTGAAAAACGCATTTCCCAATTTTCAATATTTTATAGTGTTTTTAACTGTCTAACCAATAGGTATGAGCCTGGCCTTCAGTTCTTCATGATGAAATTTACCTCGTCTCCGGCGCCGCGGCTTCATTATTCATTCTATTGTCGATGCTTGTGGCAAAAACGTTTGCTGATTTTGTCGATACCCTGATCACAATAGAAGTCGATGTTGCTTCGTCTCGCCACGGTCGACGACCGATCACTTCATGATCCTTTCATTCCACGCTCCTTAATCGTAACTCGCTACATTTTCGATGTACACTCTGGATTATCAATGCAAAATAGAGGGCGTTTTTTTCTACAATGCTTTTTTGCAGCTGTTGCATACACCTGTTGCAAGCGTATCATTTTATATGAAATATTATGTTTTATTATGGCGATATTCCACAGCGCACAAGAGATAGTCCTGCTTATTTACTGTGCTTTTTCCATTTCGCACCTTTTTCCCCTTGCGCGTAATAACCTCGAATATTTGCAATTTAACTTCTGATTTCACGCAAAAAATAACTGCAACGTGCAATTACTTTTGATTTCATTGATGAATAGTATTGATTTATTGATTCACTTCGTGAATTTTTATTCCAAATCTTCTTCCTCTTAGGTCCACCGCTGCCAGCAGAAAGCCGGCTCTCCCTCCAACAGCTTTCGAGGATCTTCCTCGACCTCCTGAGCGTCCGCCAAAGAAGCCGACTCTCAGGCCTCATTTTCCTGCCTCACCAAAAGATGCGACATCTCCCTCTAGTTTTGGCAGCGATGACGCGTCCAAGTGCGGTCGTCCATATTACTACCGACGACCTCCAGCACCAGATCCTCCTTCATCCGAAGGGGCTGGACTCGTTACTGAACCGTCGACCTCGCAGTGCGATTCTCTTTCTAACGAAGATGTGCCAAATTCTAAGTACATGCACTCTTTGCATCGTATTCCTGGAAGAAATTTTAGTCACCCTGTCAATCTTAGCCCTTGTCCTTCATCGTTGCCGAACTTTAGTCAACATCAGCAGTGCAACAGTGCAGCACCTCTGTCTCCTACCATCAGGAGCTTTGCCTTGCAAACTTCCCGCTCTTCTACACCTGAGCTTCCTCCACCTCCTCCTCTTCAACAAAGTGAACTTGAAGTCACTGGACTCCCGGATGAAGAACCTTTACCTCCTCCACCCTCTGAAATCTCGCGTTCCAGTTCAAAAATTTGCGGCCCAAAAACTGCCTCAGAAACTGGATCATTCGATTGCCCTATAAACTTTGACGGCAGTTCTGATCCAAGATTGCATGACAATCTTGAATTGAATAATTTGGATTCATCTGAATCCACACTAAATCCGATGCATGCTGACTACGATCACAGCCTACCTAAGACGCCTCCTATTCTCATGTGCAAGCGTGACTCATCCGAAGATTGTGACAACAGTAAACTTGAGTAAGTAATCGCCTTTCTTTGCGTGTGAGTTGTTTTTTTCTTCATATTTATAACTTAGATTTATTGTCAAACTGAAAGTGCATTGTGCTGCTATACCTACAGTAACGTTGTGGATACAGCAGCACGTTCATCAATGCTCTAAATTTGTGAAAAAATGTCAAACGTCAATTTATCACGAATTTATTCGAAAACGCAGCTTGAGATTTGATAAAACGAACGTTAAAAGATTTTTAAAACTTGACGATTGGCTATTTTTCAATTTTAATTGAACTTATCAAGTCGATTGCATTTTTACCTAAGATAAGTACGCAAACGTGAATTTCATGTTTACAATATGGTCATAATGTTTTTAAGCGTTATGAGATATGGCCCTAAATTCTTCTCTTGGAGGTAAGTTTAACGAATTTTTAACGATTACGTAGAATAATTCTCGTTGCATGTTAATACCGAATGTTTTCAACAATGTAAGTTGCTATCTCGATGCTTCTTTGTTGGTGTCGTACGATCGAAGACCTTCTTAGTCTTACATGTCCCGTCATGTTTGACAAAACAACATGCACGAATTTCAGATTATCCGCACTCGTCATGCTTCTCCACAGGACCGTTCTATTTCATAGCGGCATTAGTTGCATCTATGGAGCAGCGCGCTCTATCATGTAAGGGTGGAGAACCCGTCTGCATGCTATCTGGGAGACTCCTAAACTCTCGTCGCACGCGTATCTGCTTGCGCTCGTAAATTATCTCAATCCTGCTCTTCGATCTGTTCTTTTATCATGAGTTAATTATCTGCGCTCTTGAACCATTTAGGTTACGCTTGAACATTCTAGATTGTAGGTTGTTCTGCTTTGAAAAATTATGAACAGAAAATAAATTAGTTAACGTTCAAAACGGTTCACTTGTCAAGTTTCTCGTGAATATACAATAAAATTTTATTCATCTGATTTAATTACTTTCGATTTTCGCTTTCTTAAAAAAACCCGGTCACGTAGTTATTCGTTTGCTTAGCCACGGCGTGTTGATATCGATGCAGATCTTAATGTATTCTTGACACGTAATTCAATGACACGTACTGCACTTCGTCTCACCCCACCTCTGCGACATTATGGTAGTGGGGGCGTGACAACTTTTATGTATTTGGGATGTGCGTTTGTGTTCATTATTCACTTTCTCTGAATTCCAGTTGAGGGGTTATTTATATTATCGTTGTGGGCTTGCGACTCGTCAAGATTCTAATTTGTATTACCATTCGTGACCTATCCAGATTATTTCACTTGTTATGGCAAGTGAAAGTTGTGTACGAGGTTGTTGATTCTACATCATTTTCAAGAAATATTGTAATCCCGCATTCCTTTTTATGGACGCTGGATCCTCATGTGTATGAGTATACTCAGTGCACGCGAACACATGAATATTTCTTAACTCTATTGTTTCTATTCATGCAATTCACAAGGAAATTGTTGAGCATTTATTTTGTATTTTTTGACCGCCTTCATTTTCATACAGTAAGAATTCATTGTTGAGCTATCGTTCGCACCTGGGAGCCATGCCGTTATATATCCATGCCTCTCTGCTATTCACACAGAAATTCACAGAAGAGATGCTTGTTGACGAAGGTGAGCGAGTTTCAGGAGTTGTTAATGCCACTGCATATCAGCAAAAACAATACAACATCAACAACTGCATCTAAAATGACGGATAGGGTAACTTATTACATTGAATAAGCGCTCCAGCATCTTCCACAAGCTAAACTTGATCTCGATTATGTTTAGTATTTCACATCCAAACTTTTTTCAATTAGGCCTCTTAATTAAAAGATAAGAGTTGTTGGTATATTTACCGACCAGATGTTTCCATCAAAATTATTAAGTGTTCAACTCCCTGTAATATAATTTGTGACCATTATGAGCACAAAGAATGTCAAAAATCTAAGTATTGTATTTCTAATCAAAGGGCTCCCTAGAATTTAGTCTATGAGACTTGTAGTTTCAGGTGCTAAATTTTTGTCCTAAACCTCCACTGAAGATTTTTATTTCAAAGGATCACTCCAAGGACTTCATTCTTCGTTCTAATTCCTACGAATATTTTTTCCCTGAAATCTGTTCTATTTTATCACAAAAGTAAGCTTTAGTCTGACCAATCCCCCATGGAGATTTTTTTATCGGTCGGACTGGGCTAAAGTTTGCCCTATATGATGCGGCAGCGCCGGCCAGGAGTCAAGAAGCCAAGGCTAGCGTCCGTAATAAGCGTTTATGCGCCTGTTCTGCCGCCCACTTGGTCTTCTGAACTAATCCTTACAACCTAGTGACATATTATTGCATGCTTGTTAACAACGAATTTTATTTTACTACCTGGGCGACACATAATCGAATGTTATTATTCTGCTAGTCTCCTAAGGCGACGAATCCTCTGCTAACGCCGCTCGCTGAACAGTGTCCGCTCCTGTACCCAAATGACGTGTATCCGCTGTCCTAATCTGAGCATACGTAGTAAATAAGCCGTGTGAATGTGTGATCTATAAATTCTCTGGCTGCAAACTTTGTGCATAGTCAATGTTATTTCTCAGATATAAAGTTGGCGCAAAAGTGATATTTTAGATTGCCATTGTAATGCATTTAGTTCGAATAAACGCAGCAGCGTTGTGAGCGACAATCTTTCGGGATCTTTTCAAAATTTCTAATTCGTGTATGTATCAAAATTTAAGTTTAAAAAGTTCAAAAATATCCATAAAATAATTTGGAGAGATTTTTATACTCATCCAGTATACGAATAATTTTGAAATAACGAACTTAAGTTTTAAAACGACTGTGCTTTGTTGTCTCGCGATGTCCCGTATAAATGATATAATCTGCCCAAGTAGATGCTCTCACTAATTCAAGAGGAATTTTTCTAGTGACATTTATTCTGATTCATCCTGGGCAATAGCGCACATAAAGATTGGTGTTGTGATGTTTATGCCAGCTTAGCTTGAGCGAGGTGCCGTAGGGTGCGCTGAGGTTGCGGTGTGGCCTCGAGCATCCTTGTGTCAGTTAGCGAGTAACCGCCGTGGAGGGAGGGTGTGCGACTCTATCGCTCTGAGTCTTGTTCGTAATAGTGAACCTTTGTCTCGTATTGTGATCCCAAGGATCTTGTGTATTCAGAAAATGAGAATTGATGATACGCTTCTTCGATTCTCTGCGTTTTGCCAATTGCCTTGGACAAATCGAGTATTTTTCATTAACTTTGGGCATAGATTTTAGAATGATTCTTTATTATTGGAATTTTTATTGGCGAGTTTATCAATTACTTTGCGGTTGGCGCAATTGTGCAGACGTTCAATCACGCTGTGTGCACCCTTCTTGTTATTTTTTTATACAGTCCTTTTATTTTAACAAATTAAGCTGTGTCAGCGCAATAGTAAATTTATTACTTCTCTTCACGTCCGTTGTGTTCGTTATTTCGCCGTAGTATGAAATATTTTCATTTTTGCATTCATATAGGGCCGCCCGGCCGAGAGCTAAAGAAATAATCAATGCTCAAGTTAGAATATATAAAGAAAGAATCGAGTTTCTTTTCAATACCGATTACCGAAAGGTTTTCCATCCTGCACTGATTAAGTCTCTTAATGGTCTCGCAATCGACTTCTAAACAATAATATCTAGCTGATCGACATTTAACTATGCACGATGTAAAGCGGGTACATACACAGTTTGATTTATTTCGAAAACGGTTTTCCTCGAAAAAGAGATTAGTTGAGGTGTGTTTCTTTAAATACATCGGTTGTATTCATCGCAGCAGTTTTTCAGTGTACGAGTTCTATGACGTAGCTACGGAGTAGTTCCAACGCTGCTGTAGTCTCGCTCAGCTTTTAGGCACACAGTCTTTTGTTTGCACGACTCGTACAAGGAAGCACGTGCCTATTGAACGTATAAGTGAGCACAATTGCGTACAATTTTGTATATAGTGTGGGTCTGATGCAGTTTTGCCCCGTACTTACTGTATAAGATTAAAGGTTTGTGCTCGGCACGCACTCCGACTATGTGATCTCAGTTTCAAGTGGCTGATCAAGACAGAGCTATGAAATCGAGTTTAGGTTATTTCATATGGGGTTTTCAGATCATTCCTGTGTAAAATTTTCTATGATGTTGTAACTTCTGACGACGAATGTTAAACGACATTTATTAAAGCCGAACTTCGAAGTTCATACTGCAACTTAGCCTACTCTCTTAGTGCTTTTCCTGAGTAAGGCATTTTGATCTGTATTTTTCCATTCCCCAATGTCTATTCTGTTCGTGTATTAGATTCAAGATATCTCCATAATGATTAAATAATAAATCCATACTTATGCATGGTCAATAATGCCTGATATTATCAGAATTTTTGTTATAAGCAGTTTAAACATTTATATTTTGCACCCAAACTATTTCCCATTTTTATGAGAATTCGACGGTTTCCTTTTGGTTGTTTCACTGCCGGCTTCTGTTATATCAAGTGCCGCCTCAGCAGCGGTTCCTAGATTGCCCTTCTACCAACGTACGTGGCTGGAGCCCGCATTCTTGGCAGGGTCAACCCCACGGCAGCGCGGAGTAGCCTTGCTCCCGCCGAGTGCTCTGATCAATGCGCATGGACTTCCATTTTAGAGCCTTGCTTTTTTGCACGTTTCCGCTTTTTGTTCGCGTGTTATTTGGTGAGAGTTTCCGACTGACACTCGCCATTCTGTTTTTATGCTATATAGTTTTGATTTCATTTTGTTATGAATCTCACGATACGACTTGACCTGATTTTTCCTCATTATCCAACAGACAATTTTATTTCAGCAAATTGTCTTCCCAGTTCTTAGTTTTAATCCAAAATTCAATTCGACCTTCCACGATTGATCAAAATTATTCCTCAATCTCTGAGCATCTTACTCTCTAATGAGACATTTTAAGAAATCTTCATATAGAGTTTGTCTATTCATGTTCACGGCCTTCTTTATATTTCTTCAATTCTGCTCATTTACTTTGAAAAAATTTGATATGAACTTTGCTGTCAGGTTGTTAGTTAATTTTTATAGAAAACGAAAAAGAAAAAAAAAGTTGTTTAGCTCGCAATTCGGGCTAATTGATTATAGTTACTCGTATATTTGTGATCTGGTGCCAGGTAGAAGTTGACATTACTCCCTTTCCGTTTTGAGTGATCCATATCTCTTCATCAATATTTTCTTATTTGAGCCCATCTTCTTTAGTCCTAGATAAATTTTTTCTTACTGATGGTTAATGTATGAATTCGAAATTTGTTGAGACATACAGTCCGGCTCGTTAGCACTTTAAGAACAACGCGTCTAGATGTATTGTACATTGCCAACAACTGCATTGAGCGGTCGACCCCATCTATACAATTTTTCTCGCATCAAGTTTCGCTCGTAATATTTATCGGTTGCCGCTGTACTCGATCAAATTAAAGGCAATCATATAATCGTATTCTATTCCCGCCGTTGGATATATCCATTTTTCTGAGCTTCGATCAGTACCAGAATCTGACAACAAATAACTTTGTCTCGTGATTTTTAGGACGCGAGTCCTTGACTTGTTCTGTTGAGAAGATTTGTTGCTTTAAACTTTATTTACTGATCATTTTATTAGTACATTTTTTCTTGTTTGGTGACTTGGTGAATTCATACCATCCTCCGTCATAGTATCTTTTATATTCATCGAAGAAAACTTGAGTGTTATCATTTCTTTCTAGCCATGTAAATGATATGTAGTTTTTTATGCATGATTTTTCATTTCCTGTCTAAAATTTCTCTCGATTTTTCGTCTCAATGCCAGATTCGTTTTTCAAATCAAGTAAAATTTAACGATGCCGTTGGCAACGGACAAATTTCGGCCATTGCAATTCAAATTGTTTTGCTTAGATGCTTACAAAACTTTTGATGTCTGGTCTCCGGTGTCTCTTGACCGCTTCTGAACTCTCTCCGCTTCCGGTCTGTGTTAATCGCCGCTACGCTCAGCCGCCGGAGGTGTCAGAGAGCGTCTCATATTCTTCCAATTTTGAACAATCAGCACGGTTTAAAGTCCTGTACTCGTCTTCCTGTGACGACTCGCATGACGCGCACGGCAATTCCTCAGTCGTAATGCCAGAGCAAGGGCGTTTATTTGTCCAGAAAATCAGGCTTCCCGTTAGACGCCGAAGTGCAACGACACAGCGACTGTAATTGGTTGCTGCAAATCTATTCTGTGATCATCCCATAAGTGTTTCATATTCTGTGCAAATTTTGACTTTATGCCGTTTATGCAATTAGGTTTTCGAAGAATGTAATCGCGTGAATAAAATGTTTACTTCTCTTCAGCTTACCTCGATAAATCGATTGAAATCACCTGAAAATAGAAGATGAAATTTTTAATTGCCTGTTGTTCCCGGCGTAACGGTTTTTCTCCAATCAAATGAACGCTGTTAGCTTGTTTTTATCCGTTAATTCTACTTCATCCGTGAAAATTCGTGTGTTGCGACCGGCAGAGTATCCGTCCTCGATGCGCCTCGCGGAGATCGCAAGCGTGACGTCGATGTCATAAAACTCGTCACATTTTATCGACGATGCTTCCGTTTAGTGGAACAGAGTGTTTCTTCTTCTGAATGGGTCGACCATGCTCATCGTTTGAGTAAACTTGTTACATCCGATAGCTTCGATTTACTTCTAGACTGCCTTCTCTTCATGCCTGACAATCCTTGAAAACTTGCTTTCTTATCCTGACAGTTTATTCAAAGGAAAACGTGTTCGATTTAGTGTTTAGACTATTTTAGAGAAACTTTTGACGTTTGGTTGCTTCTGACTTCAGCGGAGGCAAGTAATGAACTTACAAGGCTTCATTTTCATGGCCAGACTGCATGAGCGAATGACTGCACTTCCGACCGCAAATTTTCTTCCTTTCCTTACCTTCATCAGTTTGTTGCTCTTTGCTACGTAGAAACCACTCGGCAACTTGGCTGGCAATAGCAGACATCATGCGACACGCTGCTTGTATATACAACCGACCGGAAGCCGTGGTTGCAGCTAGGATGCATTTGACTGCATATGAGTTTTGGCAGTTTTTATTTTACTTTTCTGCTTAGAAAACCATATCGAGTTATGTACTCGATATGTTATGAGCGTTTAAAAAAAATTATCGGATTCAGTATTGGATTTATCTCTGAGCGAGGACACAATTTTATCTTTGAACTAGGACTGTGCAATTGATAAATTGACAGCTCGTGTTGAATATAAAAGTAGTGTATTTAAAGAAATCATATAAATTTATATTCAGTTTAGTAGATAGAACTCGCAAGTAACTCGTCGAATGCATGCTTGGAAATTAGCCAAAAACCTGTTGCTTTCTATTAATGCACCTCCTGTTGGCTCCTGCCCATAGTTTGTTTCATTCATTTATTTATCTATTTCCTATTTTTATCTTTTAATTATCTTTGTAGATTATGAGATTTAGACACGTGCCGTGAGGTGTAAATTGTTGAGTATACAAAAGGAATCGTGGCCTTATTTTTGCATGACTGTGTTACATACATGCCTGACCAAGATTATTCCCGAGCTCTGTCATCACATCTGCTGTTATTAATGTTCTCGTCAGTCATTAAGTTGTTTATTAAAATATTCCGAGAAAATGTTGTACCCATAACGTCATGGCTTCGCCGTTATACTTCCTCTGTTCCCATTGAAAATAATACGAAATACACTGCCGTTTACTCACACATAAACGTCCTTTGTATCCTTATCGTCCCTATACATTATTAGACAGTAATTCCCGATCGGTATTACGTGTTTTGGTCTTCGCTCCGATTGGGATGCGAGCACCCTGTCTAAGCGCTCATTCCCCAGCTCTCTATGGTTTCCAATACGATGCCGGCACGAAACTGAAACCTTGCTTCATTTAACCTTCTCCTTTCTCACATTTATAGTCGCTCACTCGAGAGCATTTATTCCTAAATTCTGGGGACTTGAGCATTTCAATTTGTATTATATTCGGATTTCTTTAAATTTGACTTGATCGCGTATATTAACTTGCGACCATTTTCTGTACATGGTAATTTTGAAACCAACAATATGTGTAATTCTACGTTGAAGGTCAGTGCGTAAAAGTTATATATGAATATGCTGCCGTTTGATATTACTTGATATACTGCGACCCCAAAATTTAGCTAAACAATAGCGATGATCATCATCACCGTTTTTGAGGAAGAGGCTCAACTATTGTTACGGTCGTTCGTTATTTTTGCTGTGCAAAATTGCTCGAATTGAGCATAATCCGATATTGGGTCGAAGCTTCCATATTTTTTTATCAGATCAGCCGTCATAACTTGCACAAGAGACGCATCGCCATTCTTCAATATTCCACCCTGCTCTGTGATTTGGGATTTGTGCTCAAGTTTTTTGCTTCTGTCAGTCCAGCTGGCGAGTTTTGTGCAGCAACTTCATAAGATGCGCATGTGGATTTACTCAACTTGGTGATTTACCAGGCGATTGCGATTCAGTAATTCAATCTATATCAAAGATTGGAACAATAAGTTATTATAAGCTTTTTTCGTCAGGGTTGAAACATATAACAAATATCTCATGTCCCAGTAGAGAATTTTTTCCGAATATGCAACTTTTACCTGACCAGGGTCAGCCGAAATGAATTTTTCATTCACGCCTTGAGATTTTAGTTCCGCACTATTTATGTTTTTAAACTCGGTAACTAATAAGTAGTATAACGATGGTACTGCATCTCGTATCCCTATGTTTTTTACAGAACGGAAAGCGTTTATTTTTGATGAATACATTCGCTCTGGCTATCTATTGAGAGCAACGGAACAATGCAAGATAGTGACACTCGGGCGTCACCTCCTGCGCTGCTTCGACACCCTCCGTGCCTCTCCTTCTAACTCCAAACAATAGCAAATGTTACCCGTGACGGAGCATTTTTTCGTGCCAAGGTTTTTATAGTGCTTGTAAAGTTGTTTGGTAACATGACAGCCTGATTTCTCCTGCGCTTACACATCATGTTTTTCTACTGACTTTTTTCGCCTTTTTAAATTTGACGTTAACATAAAAATCGTGGAGAAAAGTTATCAATTTCATTCGTACATCTATACTACCGTTTTAAGTTGTTTATTGTTGTATTGTACAATTATTGTTAGTTGTTACTAATCATGATTGTTTTTTACAGTGGTGTTATAGTTAATGGCTAAGTTTAAACGAACGTTCCATACGTAGGAAAGCGACCTGGAATAATGCAAAGGAATTTAAGAACTGTCAGAGATTCACAAACGGTGATTTCAGTTGTGATTTGCTGGTTGCGACGTCGCAGCGAGGATTGCGGCTGGTAATCCTGGATGAGCTGCGATTTCAAAATTTGCTCCTCCTCTTTACCGTTCAAGTATTGTGCAATTGTGCAACCTGTGCGTTCACGCCAAGTTTTTCTGACACGCACAAGATTTCCGTGAGCTGTGAAATGTGAGGCTCAGCTTCTTAACTTGCTTCAATACGACATCATTTTGAACAGGTTTATCTCCAAGCTTTTCTTTGATCTCGGTTGACAAAATGTGATCTCAGGCTCAGGCAACTTTCGCTTTGAGTGTCAAGGAAGAATTGTGTGCAATATTAATATAACTGGAAACAATTCAGGGATCTTTTTTTCTAAATTCAGACTTAAATGAAAACCTGGATATCCGACAACATGGGGCGCTTCTGGATTTACTGGTAAGTTTTGCATGCAACCTAAATTCCTAGTAGGCCAAATTCACGACTAATTTATTGAATTTTATTTATCGTAGGCCAAATTCACGACTAATTTATTAAATTGATCCATTTATATCATATCTCTTTATTTTAGTTTTTAGATTTTTATCTGAATTTTATTCGCGCATATTTATTTATTTGATTATTTTATTATTCTATCAATTCACCTGTGGATAAATTCAATCATGATTGCATATTTGATGGAAATACCTTTGTTCGGAGACTAGCATCAGCTGGTGAAAGTTGAGAGAGATCTTTTATTTCTAGTTAATAATAATGTCATTTTGTGATTTTTACTTACGTACGCATTACCGCTGTGACGCGTGATGACCGCTTCGTAAATGCCATGATCAGCAGAATTCTGTGTCGCAATCTCTGGCGGACGATCGACCATCTGCATGAGGTCATCTGATGGATCCCTGATGGCTCGCGGTATTTCGTCATGAGTTTGGAATGTCCTGGCGATTTAATGAACTCTTTTCGGGTCACCTTGTTTTTTTACAGCTTTTTCTCTTTTCTCTGGTCGAAACATATTTATTGTTTTTGCGTACGATTGTTGCCTCCTTGCTAACTTTATTGCATGTATTTTCTACTCAGCAGCCTTTGAAGAGTTTTCATATTCGACTGATGCTCTAATTGTTTATGCGAAAAATTGACTTGCAATTAATAAATACTTTATTTGCTTTTAACAAAAAAAAATTGACGTTTGGCAAAAATTCATTTGAGTTATATGTGAATGAATTCTGTGTTAAATTAACTGAGCTGAGAAATTATCCCATACGGACAGTTTAACACCCGCTCCAACGGAAGATGAATTTGCCATTAACGTCGCGGAAATCTTCGTGGGTCGTTGCTCCCTTACTCACTGTCGCCTGTCAGTTGATAATCGTCTTAAAATTCTCCCGCTGGATCATTCTAGGGGCGTCCCGTTCTGATCCTCTTGCGACCGTTTTAAGTGGCGTCATTTAAGCGAATGCGCGCGTACAAAGAACCGCACGATTCCCGTCATCTTTAAGCTTGTGGAATCAAACCCTTTCTTTGTTCCTCGTCAACTGGCTTGGTTGGATCAGAGAGTCGATTCATGTTCATGAACGCAAGATGCTCATCGCTCTGACCATAGGAATTTTACAACGCATACTCGTCTATTCTTAACGAAAATTTAGCGGGGTTCCCGCTCTTCATAGCGGGATTGCCAATTTTAGCCATTGTTCAAATGGATTTTATGTCGTTCAATTTGCAAGTTTTAACTTGAATTTGGGACTCGCAACTATAACTTAGAAGTTCCTAATTTCTTTATAAGCATTGTCATCGCATTTTCCTAGAGTGCACTTGAGTGTTTGTATAACTGGGTGTACGGACCTGAAGTCGTTCTCAAACCGATACCTCCGGCACGTTTCACCAGTTTTTTCAATTGTACTCCAACGACTGATTTATAATTATTTGTTTTCTACTGACTATATCTATTTGACTGAAGGAGCAAACCATAGCACACCCTTGTCAAATCATCAGTCATGGCCTTACTTAGAAGAGAAGTATAGAAGCAAATTAGATCGCAATGTAAGTACCACGGACGAGTTTTAGTAACTGACGTTTAGCCTCTGGCATGGAGGAAAGCACTCGCTGTAGTCGTCGTGTCCGACCTTCACCCCGGCCGATGAACGACCTTCAGGTTGACGCCTTCTTCTCGGCCTCCGGTTCTGGCGGCTCTCGAGAACGGTTTTTTCGACTCCAATTCGCGTCCTCGGTGTTTTTTTTAATGAGCTCGGGTCCATCTTGTCTTCATATCGGTTAATGCTCTATCGTAATTTGTTGTGTGCACTACAGCAGAAGAGAAATTCCACAGCAAGTGCACATCGCCGCTGTTCAGCTAATCTGGAAGCATTTCAGCAACTTGCCTAACCGGCTTCAGGATTTCGTCCCTTGAATACCGATGAATATTTGACTTGAGCGCTGCATTTTAGCTTTCTGTTGATCATGCACACGATTTTGTGTTTATTGTATAGTTTTCCGTCATCTTGACTAGAATTATATATTAATTGCCTGACTTGCAATGAGGTGCTGAATTGCTTGGTCTCAAAAAGTTAGGAAGTTGTTGGGTATTGGGTTGTTTGTTATCTTGATACTTCCCATAAATTCACATAGATAGCCTTTTAAGCTCCTCTGCTGTGGATCACTGATGGGATCGTAAGTCACGATGGGTTAGGCTGTCGTATCTCAGCTGGACTGCCTCACTATTTTACGTTCGGTCGTGACTCTTGGCCAGACTTTTACTGCCGCCTCAACACAGCATTGAAACTAGCGACTTAGAGACCTTTTGTGCGCGGACTCTAAAATGGATTAAGTTTGCTCCGCGGTCGTTAGAACTGTTTACTTTTGTCACGGTGCACCGTATGAGTGGAATGACCTTTACCATTTGCTCATTTCTTTCACTTCTTTTCATGCTGGACTTTCTGTTGTTCACGACGTATTTTTCATTATTCTTGAATTAGGTTGTATATTTTTGCGTGCACTTGACCGATTAGAAACATAGGAAACAGTTAAAACTTATTTTTAGTTACCATCATTATTAAGACAGATTATATCTGAAATGACTACATCAATTTCAAGCTGCCATCTTGAAAAAAAAAAACGAAAATAACATTATTTTAAAAATCCCACGATTTTGAACACCACCCATTTGCACCTTCTGCTATTATTTGGGCATGAATTCCCACTTGATCAAGAGGCTACCTTTGCACCATGTAGCGGAGGCTACGGAAGAAAGCGCCCGCGACCAAAGCCCGGGATGAGACCATTTTTTTTTCGCCGCGACCTTGGGATGCCCTCGAACCTTTTGTCCGTTGAGTGCTGAGCAGCTGCGAACTTTCATCTTCACAGCCTCATGGCTGGGTGTTTTTTTATGATGGTGGACTATCTTGTCATTTTTCTTGGATGTGCGGCCTTTTAGATTTATGACTCGAGCTACGCTGCTGCTGCGCAATCTGATGCTCCCGGTCACCCCTGACGAAGGCTTCGTGTTTGTGTTCTCGTAGGCTTGAGCTGCTAATAGCTCTGCCAGATCACTGTTCTATAGTTCATTAGCTGGTGCCGCCATCTCAATGAATTCTTATGACGATTCATATAAGCACGAATAATGCGAACGCGATTTATTTGCTTAATAAACGAAGAGCAAGTAGCAAATTCTTGCTTTTATTTACATGGATTATTTGTTTATGTATTGAGAAAAATATGTCGATTTTAAAATTCGCAAAATTATATCGTTCCTTTATCTTATAAAGTTAATGAACTAACTTTATTTAGTGAATTAACTAATATATAATTTACTATCGAACCTGTCGGGAATAATAGATATTAACAATTCGAAATAAGGCCTGCAGTGTATTATTTGGCATCATTGAATAATCGCCAGTCCGTCAGAAATGGATGAAACGACCTTTTGTTCTCTTGAAATGGCAGGCAGCTTAATGAAAGTCAGTCATGCGATAGCGAAAACAGTTTCTCCTTTTATACCGCACGCGATGAAACTTGAAGCTTTGTTAGTGCTGTAAACAATGGTCTCTTTATTTACCAGCAAATAACATTTCAGTCAAAACTTTCGATATCCCGTTATTTCTTGCCTATGGTTAAAAGTTGCGTAATTCCATCTACACTGTTCTACGAGAAGCACGTCTGAATGATCCCGATGAAGTATCCACAAATTACAAGAGATTATTGTTATTTTGTAATATTTTTCCCCATTCTCGTAAGGCCTCATCTCGAATCTGGCGGATGAAGATAGTGGTGTCATTTCAGCACGATTAGAAGTTCGAATGTGTAGGCCTCATTACGACTCTAATAATTTTCTTCGTTTTAATTTCCGGTTCGGTATTGGCGTCATTTGATCGATTAATTTCATGAACGTGCACATATATTGTTAGATAATGATTCAACGTGCTGACGTAAACGTGTGATTCATCGATAATAATTATATTGACTCTTTATCAGGGTCATGTCGGGTAAAGGTACCTTGATTTTGTTGACTTATCAGCGACATCAAGCACGATGTTACGTGGTTATTTTGAAGCCGTCGTTGTGAGGCGACGCTTGCAGGTTCCAGTCCGCAGTTTAGACCATGGAAGGTTCAACCGAGCGTAACCAAACTGGGGTTATCGTCCGTGCACGCACCCAGTCATGCCTTTACTAAATGAAGACGAAAAACAAACAATGCAGCTCCAGAAATGTAACGGCATCAGATGAATAAGAAACCAACCTAGTGACGTCGTGCTCGATCAAAATTTATGCCTTTAGAAGGAGCCTAGAAATTTATGGCTGAACACGCGCCATGCATTTATGGAGTTTACCACAGCATTCATAATGCCCCCCTGTAGGGAAAGTAGAATTAAAATTTGGGTCAATAAACTCACGGGTAATATCACATGCTCGTCCTAAAATGGAAATCGACAATGCATGATGCAGGGCTCGCTAAAAAATCCCCGTATAACACCGATCGCAATGGGCTAAATAATTGCAATCGTCGACTGGAGTAAATTTTGCGTAGTCAGGACAAATTTAGCACACAATATACTGTGGTGCGTCGTTAATGGTTGCGGTGTCACAATTCTACTCTCGTATTTCTAAGGACTTTGTAGCATCTGAGTGAAAATCGGAGAGAAATCATGTTGAGCTGAAACTGGATTCCAAAACGTCAACAACGAATAACGGGACCTGACAATTGATTTATCTGCAATCAGAGCGTAACGCTTTTATTTACCTGTCGAAGATTCTACGTTTAGGAAAGCAAGGATGACAGCAAGTTTCTTCTCGGTAAAGAGACGAAAGGTCAAGTGAACTCTGCATGCCATGAAGAACAAGGAAGCGAATGGAAACGCGGCATGTGCTCTATGACGCAACAAGACTTGCGGGCACGTTCTCGCAGCCCCATAACAATAATACTTGCTCAATCGAGCGCCCTCTCACCGTCCACTCCCCTTAAAAGAAATGAATATGATATCGAAGGATCAATCGTGTTTAACACATGAGTGTGGTTTGTTGAAATTTATAATTTATTCAAGTCAAGAGTTCAAAAAATGTCCCAAATTTTTGAGATAATGTAGAATTACGGTGTATTTTATTAGTACAGAACACTCGGTGATGTAGTAAATCTACTATCGAACATAAAGCGCGAAGACTGGTTGAAGATCAGCTAGTACCTTGATGACAAAATGTACATAATAGAAAAAGTATACGAGTATAGTGCATCATTCAGCATGACTCATAAAGAGATAAGCACGTCGTAAAAACGAAAGTCAGGCGCTCAGTACATGTTTACGACTTCATTTCATGACTAACACGGCAATTGATCTGCAAAAAATAACGAACCGACCCACAACTGGCGAGGTATAGCACAGAGAAGCGTACCTGGGGTGTTATAAACTAAATCAGTTGCGTAATTTGAATTTTGAAACAAAATGAAGCTTAATCAAACAGAAATAAAAACACTAAAACTTTTTGCAAAGAGTATTTGAGGCAAGAGCACGCGGTACTTCATTCTTTCGCTGCTGTGATCTCGTTTCATGGACACATCGAAAATATAAGTAGTTGATGTTCTGCCACCGGTCGGTCATTCGCCATTAATTCTAAACGTGATGGAAGAACTTCCAGGCCAGCATGTCACAACGTTTGAGTTTTGAATACCTAAACGTTTGTTGCCTAAATTAAGAAATCGCACAGCCAACATGAACCAACGATAAAATCTTAGATATTATATGAGAAGAATACTTGCGTCACAATTCATGTACTAATTTCAAAACCAGAATGGTAAGTGGACGGCGCGTTGAAATAATGTGAAAACGAGCTGAGCGAATTGCGTTGCAATTGCATTTACGAGACAATTCGCTTGAGGTTAACGTTCCAGGAAGCGGTTGGTCATCGTCGACGCGTGTGTGAGTAAATTGCAGAGTAATAATAAGCACGAGAGCGCAGATCTGACATACCAAATGTGCATATCAACCAGGAATTGTGCTCGCGATAAATTTGACCACAATTCGATAAGCATAGTTTACTCATAAATTTTATATCAAAACTAAGTAGAATATTTATACCCCATCAACGATACATGTGATTTTATTGTTTTTCCGTTGTTATTATTTGTATCGAACACTGGGAGAGCAGGAATTTGATGAGGGAGAAGTGTGATGGGAGGTGAAAGTTAAGGTTAGACGTCAACACAGGTCTAAAAAATATAACTCGGTACTCACTTCAGTGTGTGACAGAGAGCGCATTTTCTCGTCGACGAAAACGTGAATTCACGGACGGACAGACAGACAGACGGACGGACGGACAGATGGACATGGCGAGCACAATAGTGAATTTTTTTCATAAATGAGAAAATGCGCTAAAAAGGGACAGAATTTTTATTATGAAGAGCACTTAGGATACCTTAAATTCAAAAGGTAATTTAATGTTGGACGAGCAATAACAAATTCCTGACGAATTCCTATAGTTCCTCTTAGTGGAAATTCTTTAAAATATTCAATGAAATGAACACTAAAGCTCTTAACTTTAGTAGTATCCTCACTTTTTATAAGTCCTACTTATCGAAAAACAATTATCAGCTACAACTTGTGTTTTGCATTCAGAGGGTAAAACTAATTAATTGCTCAGTTACGTTGTCTCATTTACCCGATGAAAGCTCCACAGCTCAGATTGGCTTTACGCTCCCTGATGGGTATTTTTCTCTGAAATAACCATGGAATTATATAATTAATTTTGAATGACGCCTCAAAAAAAAAACAGAATTCATTGAAATAACAAAATTTCTGGTCAGCAAGCTGAATCATCAGGAGCTGAACTAGTTCATTAACTACATCCTGCATTGTCTTGTTAGGGCTGGTGTAAAGTTAGGGTGATACGACTGACCAGAGCGCGGTGAATGCCCGTCGTCCATGATGTTGCTGCGTCACGAAAATATTCCTGCACGCTGCAACGTTCTCCTCGTAGCTGGTCGAGTTTTTTTGAGATTACCGAGATCATGTGAAAGATGCATACAACATTTAACGACACCGTTCTGTTAGAGGTTTTTCTTTCTCGGTTGGTTAATGTGTTTTCCGATAATTAACGAGTATTGGAACGGGAATTCTCCTTCCATTGTTTTTAAATTGACGTTTTCGTGGCATTGTTTACAAATTTTCTAAGATTCGGTGCTTGTGCACTGAGGTAAGCCATTGCGTAGTGATTACCATTATTTTTGGGGGGCGCACCCGGTGACCAATAATGTCCTACATTGTCTCCATTGCCATTGTTATTTCAATAATAATAATAATAATGGTAATGGTCCTATCTGCACCTCAACCGGAGTATAAAGAGCACATGCCAACCAAGTGCCGTCTCCATCCCCTACCAGATATTAAAAGGCCCTTAATCGATTAATGCATTTTACGGTTGGTTTCATTGCTTCTATCAAAACGCGAACAGTTCTACAAATTTCTAATATTTCCCCTAGTTGATGATGATTGATTGTTATGCATGGGAACAGATGAATTTTAACTTTTTGTTTTCACGTGCAACTTAAACTCGAGATGTTCTTTTCAGACGATTCGGCAATAAATTTTCAGAAATTTTAAACATTTTTTTATAGTTCCATAAAAATATTTTCAGAAAGCTCTAGTGACGAAAAAATAGATTCCGTCAAATTGGTCGTCATTTTAGTGTCCATCATCACCAGCCTTAATTGGTTGGTGATGATGGCTCAGTTTCTGAGGAAAAACTATTTCCCTTGTAATCTATTTGAACAAAAAGGAGTCATCATCTTCCTTTGATACTGCAGAGCCATCCGTTTTAACGTACTTTCGGTCATAATGGACTGCACCGAGACTTGATGAAATTGATGGCAGGTCTTCTCGCGACCGGTTCCTAATTACATGTGGTCTCGTAACACTTGCTGGTCTCGTGCTTTTTTGTCGCCTGAACACTAAATTTCGCTGATAATAATCGTCAAATGAAAGATATTTTACAAGGAATGGTTGTTCGCCATTTTACAAAGATTAAATTTATCCTGTGTTTGGTATTTTTCACTTACGGATTTAAGCGATCGATAACCGAGTTTCGGTCGAGCATGAAACAAAATCGGTCTGTTTTTTTCACGATGGCAACAGTCCATTAATTTTTACGCTTGTACGTTACATTAATGTGAGTATACCTAGATATATTTTGCCATCTTGTTTAATGTTTTAAAAATATAGAATTACCGAGTCGTTCGACAAATTTCATCAATTGTTGATACTTGGCCGCTTATTTTCAGACCTAACTTCAACTCACTCACTCACTCAGTAACTTGTTATGGTATGCTGTTGCGTCTAATTTTTTATTCGTCGGTTTATTATGTTAGTTATGAGTCAGCGAGTTTCATTCTTCGTTCCGAAACAATAAAACTTACTCCATCGATCAATATTTTTCTGTTTGAGCCATTGTTTTTATTGTGCGACTAAATATTGAATGCAATTTCAAAATACATATTGGAAAATTCAATTGTTTCGTGATATTTCTTCACATGTATATTGCTTGAATTTTTTCTCCTGTATTCGGCGGTGAAGGTTTACGGAAGGGAATTTGAAGGCCTAAGCCAGGCAATAGGACACGTTCGGTCACCCACATTCGTCTGTGAGATATTTTTGGTACTCGCGACTATAACCTGGCTTCTGTGAAATTCACGTACTTCGCTGAGGTCAAACATCTGAAATTAACGTGGCCATTTTGTGTGGTTTCTTCGATGTTTTCACATGCAATTCTGGCCTTGGTGCTGGATTCGCACTGGTATCTGTTTTGTTTTACCGCCTTCTCTCCTCGATATATGTCCGTGTCTCCAAGTTTATAGTATAACTCATTATAATTCACAGAACTGAATGCAATATTCTTACTTGGTACATTTGAGGAGTATTTTCATGCCATTAGCCCTTGGTAAAGCAATATCTATCGGAATATTTGCATTAAAATACGTCGCCGCAAATCAACTCCATCAATCACCATAAAATCAATATCAATTTGTTCCTGGGTGATTATTCATTCAATGTGAATTCACATTTTTAATGTAAACTTTATCTCTATATGAATATTTCATGAACAGGTTTATTCTTTACATTTATCTTAAGGCATTTCTCTGGAGTTTTTGACGAAGAAAATATTACTTTACCAAGTTTCATATAGAAATGACCATGCATATGTAGTTGGCTAACCTCCGTGGGAGCACCATTTATTTACCGGTGGAAATTCTTCTGTAAGCTTGGTCAGTCGCTTTTACGATTCGAAAAGGTATTGTACCTTGAAAAGGTAATTATTACACAGGGCCTGCCGAGCCTTTTTGGTCATTGAGCCGTTGTTCCGTTGTTGGTCCGATAGAAAACCGTCGAGTTCATTTTTGTTGTTGCTAATGTTCTGTAATCTCGACCTCACGATCTTGTAACCAATTGCTTTCAGTACCGTTGAGTTAATTGACTGGTTCAGACAAAGATCTTGTGACGATTGGAATGTCGTGGGAAATTTTGGGGTAATCTTCGCTCCGTTGATAAAGGCTAGGATGATTTCTGCACGATTTTACCCCAACCTAGCAACGTGGGACGTGCACCTTGAGCACGCAGTCTCCGTGGGAACTTATTCCTTGATGCCCCTGCACTCTAGCTACAGTTTCGATGTTCCGACATGCAACACGATGATTATAAAAATATCGGCACGTCTATTTGAAACTTGAATGGGTCTACGTAAGATTTTGTGCACTTCTTTTCTCTTGTGAAGAAAATCGCTACAGGTTCAATGGAAATTATTCTTAACCAGCCGAGCAAAATATTACTGTCTGATGGAACGTTGATTGATTGGACATTCATGTGTTTATATTATAGTACCCTTTTTACCGACGAGACTTTTTATATAAAAGTCTGGAATCCAGTTTTTTTATACTAAGCCTGATTTTATTTAGAGGTATAACAAGAAAATGTATCATTTATTTTATGTTCTTTCATCCAATAGATGAATAATAATGCTTTTCTGTTTACTTCGGCTTAATTGCGAGACAAGCTGTCCTTGATTTTACTGAATACTATTTTCCTGGCATGTTGCTTCATTTCTCCTACATTTGCTGAACGTTTCCAGTAGACGCCGGCGCTGCAGCATTTAACGCATCGCTGATTCTGTGCGAGCTATAGCATTATCATCATGGAATAATCTGAAGTACGTAAGATCGCTTGCGTAACTGTAGGGCAGTTTCATGGTTCGGTCGGTCGGTGCAGAGGGCGCTGATTTATCCAGCGCTGATGCACATTTTGCTCTTGCATGATATTTGGATCTTATAATAAAGGTGCTCTGTAGGTGTTCAATATGCGGTGAGTATCAATGAACTATAGGTCTGTCTGTGCTGGAGAAATTACAGCAAACATATCAAGTGCGCGAGCTATTTCTTCTCCGTGCATTTTTTTGAAAGTTTTTTTTTTTAATGAACCCTTAACACAATTTGGCATGTGAAACCTAAAACCTAAGCCAAATGATACATACTCCTGCACACAGTGCACAATTTCTGGGACGAACGTAAATTTTTTGAGTATTATTAATAAATTCGTGTATAATTTTGGTATATTTCTATATGAGCATGGAAATTAAAAAATTCCTTTTGCCACAACGTTACTTCAGACACAGTCAAACGGAGATGAGTTCGCGTGACACCAAACATTAGCTGTTATTTTCAGCCTTGCAGTTGCGAACGGTATCATGTGTTTTTTGGTGTTCCGACCCCCAGTTTCCTGCACTTTTCATGTATTATCGCTGCCATCTATCGTATAATTGTTTTGACCTGTAGTGTGTTCCTTAGAGCTCATACTTGCTGCCATCGTCGCTTCTTAAATTCTAGAAGCTCGAGTAAAATTGGTTCGTTTTTCGTCGAGATGATCAATTTTTGCCATTTAACACCCCGAATAGGAACTCGTATTCTCTTAAAATTGTTTTCATGTCATTTACTAATCCTAGTGATCGAGATTTCTAGCTCCTCAATTTTTCCCCTAAATTATATTTCCTGGAATACTATATTCCCCGAATTATATTATATATCGAGTTTTGAGCAAAATTTTTAGGGAAAATTATATGGCCATGTACGGAAATATGGGGTAAATTTGGCTAATTACTGTTACAACACAATTCTGAAGCACCTATATTGTTCCAGTTACCGTTTTTCACGAATCTTTCCCATCGCTTACGAATGTCCTTCGCCTGATGACCCTTTCGCAAACAATGGAAGTTCTGCTGTAAAGTTGCAATGATTGCCGTCCCGTCTAGCTGAGCAATCGCCCTCCACGACACAATGGAGGCAATCGCCCGCTTGTGCATCAGAACTACTGCAGCGAAGCACGTCCATCGTTACCATATCGAAGTGGACCACCGATACTTATGACCGTTCATCAAAACCAGTTAGCTGAAGTTTGTGTGGTCACTGGTCAGGCGGCCTGCGTGTCGTATTATCGGTAAAGCGAAATTGCGTTTTACAAAAATGTGGCCCGATCTTCTTACACATAATTTTAAATTTGTTTGGTACAATGTTTTCGTTTTCTTTGTTTCCCAAACTCTTGCTTTATTTGCGATTTAAGCAGGCAAATAATATAAGTTTCTATAAATTCTTGGATTGAGCCGTGAATTTTCTCAATGCCAATCATTTTTACTTTTTTTATAAGATTCGTACCTTGGGAGACTCCCAGCATTGGGCTATCTTGGTGTCTTCGCTCCCACACCGTAATTACCTTACGAATTCGCTTGGGTCTTCAATCAATTTTCTCCCTCATTAAATGCGTGTGAATTTCTCTTCAATTGCACGCCTTAATTTGAATCCTTCAAACCATACGACACTTCTTGCGGGCCTTCCTTTCTCTCATCGACAAGAAAAGACTTCGCTTCGGGTCCGGAAGTACGGACGTTACCAATACATTGTTTTCCGACTTGGCTTGCCGTGTAGAAACGTCTACTTTAGCGGAATAATTCTTCTATTGTTGGCTCATAATTGTTACTCGTACGTTTTTTACTCGTGAAAGTCATAATGCTAATTTTTACTTCGGAAAAAGAAAAAGTCCCAGTCAATTTTTTTTATTTTACATGAAAATGTTAGTATCGAAGGTAACATTAATAGCTTGAATGACCTTAGACTTACGAGAAAAATTTCTAATTATCACGAGTTTATATTCTTTCTAGAGACTTGATTCAACAGTAATTACATGGATGAAATATCTTGTTAGCTCTAATCAAATTAGCAATACGTTTTTGGTAACTCTTGAACTCATTCTTTGAATATAAATCTCGTGCTTTCTTATCAGCTCCGATTAAAGTTCAACCCCATGTATAAGCGCAATTTTTTAATGAATGTCGACTGGTTCATGAATTTTAGTTGTCAGAATCCAGCAAATTTTTTTAAATTTTACATGGTGATTCATTTGCACCCCTCGTGCATACGTAAATGAAGTTGAGACGCTTTTTATCACTTTATATAACGGCACAGTGCCGGGGTCTCTCGAACCCTTGGCCTAAGCAAATGCCGGAAATGAGGCTGTGTGAGAAAATACTCGAGCTTTGCAGTCTTTCTCTGTCACAAAACCTGGCAGCTTGCAGGAGCATGATACGAAAATGTTCAACCGGTTCTTGTTTAATTCCGATCTTGCTTTATTTATTGCTGACCTAAGAATTCAGCACTTGTACTATATCACCGATTTCATCTTGCAAAAAGAAAGTCAAGTATGTAAATTTTAACCATTTTTGTGCGTTTTTGGCAAAGAAATGAAAGTTCTGTCTTGAGAATTGATTTTTTAAAAGACATTTCAAGTTAATTTATATCATTTGAAACGCCAAGAAAGGGTAAATGCCAGTGAGGTTGTTCAATTTCTTGATGTCGTTTTCTCATGCGTGTACGATCTTTTGCTACACGAGTGCTATCGACACCGCTAATCCGCATTAAAGACGCAGATCCCAGTATGATTATGTGTCACTAAAACCGGTTGTCGGTGTTGGTGCACCTGCCTCTGATGCGTCTGTATTGTAAATCCAGACTCGTTTTACTGAATAGCACCATATTCTGATTGCAAAAAGACTTACCTTTTAGAAGTCTAGCTCGTTTACAGAGTGACTTAATGTGCTTTGTTTTGGTGCGAACCTCCTTGCACATGCATCGTTTTGCATTGAATTGCGTAGAGAACCTGAAAAAATTTGTAATAAAAGGGTTGCCACTTTAGAGATGGTGATCGCAGTTAAGAGAAGCTTAGGCTACTGTTAACTTGCATTGAAGATTTTCAAACCTGATCCTTTTGGATGAGCTAGTAGAACCTACGTTTGGAGTATCTTCACCATTGCTTTAAGTTCTATCTTGATTAGGGATTATAAACTTGTTAAAAAATTGTTCGCCTAAAACATATATAGTGAATCCTAATTCAACGTTAAATGTTAACCGTGATTGCTTCTTAAATATCGAGATGCTATTCCGCACCCTGAAAATGTGTTCCCATGGATGGGGTTCAGCTCAATCTTTCTTACTGCGACAGTGGCATTGTTCTTTCAATTATTTAAGGAGCTTGTGCTCTAATACCGTGCTCCCGTTGACATCAAGGCTAAAGACGACGGATTACTCTTTTTTTTTCTTCGAAGTTTCATTGTTCGTAAAATTTCTAAGGCTGAATGTTTTACAACCTGCCCAGCAGGTCCAATTGTACCTTCCTCCCTTCATTCAATGTTGTATGATTGGAAATTTCAGCTCCCGATGTTTAAGTTCATTCAAACGCAACTTGTCTTAGCAATTTTTTTTTAATTTTATACGTGCCATAAATTTTAATTATCTTAGAATCATATTGGAGTATATTTTTCAGACATGACCTTCACCGTTTAATTGATTTATAGACCTAACAGACTTCTGAACTTCTTAAGAGACTTCACAATCTCTCCAAAGAATTTTTGCTGTTTATACGTCTCGATCTTTTGATCATTTCATTTTTTTTGAAAAGTATGCACCTTGGTAACTTTCGAGTCTGCCAAACGAGATGTGGCGTGACTCGCGTGTTTCTTGCATCCTTTTCAATGCGTCCTCAAGATCGTTCCCAGCTCCCGTGATCTCGAAAGTAATTTGGTTGCGGTTGCCTTGCGTGCATGTGCGCTGCATGCGTCATTCGTTGAGCTTCACGCCCTACTTTGTGTAGAGATGCTGGATTGTAGTACTCGTGGCTGCCACAACCGCTTGTGGCCCTCATCATGTCTTTTATCGAGAACTTCTTCCTATTGAGGATTTTAAATGTTTTTTTATATGACATGAGGTAGCAACACTTCAAAGTTCTTTTCAAATGTTTACGCGCTGCCCAAATATGTTTTGTCTCAACAAAAATGGCATTGCACTGTAATTTTTCGTATTGCAATGAATTTTTTATGCATGCACTGTTCCAGTTCATAACAATTTCTCGAAGTGACCTTAAATTTTTTGGCTGGGCTTGCGTTTGTTCCATTGTGGGGCGTACATGACTTCGGAAATAAATTTAAAATTATTACTAACTATCTTCGCAGCAAATTTGGCGGCTGCTATGCCTATTGAAAAGCTTTGCGTCCAAGGGAAAACGTTGCCCAGCCAAATTGATCGGGGGCCGTTGCCTCCTAAGATAGCCAGCGTCGGTTGTCTTTGAGATGAGTTTAGACAAAATTGTTACTCTGTCACGCTCTTTGTTAGCTCGCCGAGGCTCGGACGAACGTAGGCATTATAAGCGAGTCGTTTGCTTAAGGGCAGCGGGTCGGAGGGCTAGGCGGCTTATTTGGTAATACCTTCCGGGTCCGGCTTGCTCCGTCATGGCAGACATCTGCGCAGGATAAAAGCTCTGCCCAGCCATCTATGTCTTCTTGTTTGTTTTGTTCTTTCTTCTTCGAAAGCCAACACAGCCGTAGTTCGCTTTTGGGTTCGAATTTATTTTGTATCTGAGATTTAATTATAACGAGAATTGAGGTTTTTTATTTCAAAGTGACAACTTTGCATTTTTTTCTTGCTCTCAAATTTATTGACTGAATATCAGGCATTTTCCATCGAGGCGCCTGCAATACCCGTGAAAATAATCGTATAATCTCACTCCTTACGTAATCTCCTTACGCTTTTTTATTGTTGTAATTTCATCATGATAGAAAAAAAAGGCGTTGGAAAATTCAATTCCTTACCTCCACCTCTTGCATATAATCTGGAGCTAAATAATGAATGATCTGTGCCATGTTGATCGGTAATCTAGGTACGCGAGTGCGGGCGGCTACGCATAGCTTATCGGGACTTTCTACTGTTGTTGCTTGGGTGTCATTAAAAGCTTTCCGGGTACAGTCGGCATCTGGCTGAAGGTCCCCCGCCCTCCGCAAACAACTCGAGTCTGTGAGGAGCCTTACTTCGTGTTAACACCTGCATGTGAGAGTCTGCTGTTATCCTGCGTCAACAAAATTATGCCTCTAATCTCATGCCCAGTCATGGCCTTCACTGTACCTTTCATTGTCAGCGAATGACTACGAGAAATTGTTTTCAGCGGATGTGTTGTTTTTTATACCCATTTATAGTGTGCGATGGATTTTAGATTTTGTTTGACTTCAAAGATCACGATCGTAGATTTCGCATTAATGAGAGGCTATTGTTTTAAAATGATGTTCCCTGTTTCTCCATCAGCATTTAACCTATTTTTATTAGTTAAATCAGTGTAAAAAAATTGATCATTTGGCCTAAAATACGTACCATGCTCCTGAAAATGAATACGCTGTCTTGTATCATCCTTGATATTTACTTGAAATTAAATTTTCATGACTCGAGGCTTTCTTATTTAATGGAAATCAAACATAGTTGATGACTTAGAATTTCTTCTTTCGGCTATCATTGTATTACAAATAGAATTATTAACGTGTTTGGGATGCTACAGTCGTCCAGCTCGGCTTTCTATTTGTTGCAGCTTGTGACTCCACGTTTCTCAGTTTGAATGCATGTAGACATTTTCGTCAGCTTTCTTCCATTCACTTGTAATGGTCTCGTTATGACGAGACTCGGACTGCGTTGCAAGCGCTTAATGTCATAACAACTTTCCGTGCTTCGTTGAACTCTCAGGTACATGTAGAACTAATGACTAATTAAGACCTCTATTGTGTTCATCAAGTTCACATAAACCTCATGGCGCTGTTCTCTACATTTGCACTTTCCTCGCGTTTAACGTAACAATTGATGTGTGAAAGCGCGTGTTTCGTGCATAATATAACGTTTGAGCTTCAAAAATGAATTGTTCTTCGATTTTTTAATTATTTATTTGGTTGTCAAACAGACACATATACTCGATAATCTTCATAATTTCATTGTTGCTTCAACAATGGAAAAATTGATCGCTTGTAAAGTTGATCGGCATCGTTGTTATGTCGGAATTTTATTCTGTTACATGCGTCAGAATTGTCCAGGCTTATTCATCTCAGTTTTAAGAATAGCCTAGTCGGTTCATCACATTTATTCTCAACACGAACTGGAGCCCTCAATATGTCTAGATATCGAGGGCTTATCAATATCTTGCAAGAAAGTCGACCATAGAGAAGCTCTCTCACTTCCTCTCCCAATTTCTGCTGTTTTTGTGTGTACGAATTAACGCTTTTGTATCCTCATTATTGACTAATTGTTATCGATGCCGTTTCTCCGCGGCGCTAGCGTCGACTCGGATAAGATCACGATATAATTGCGTCCCGTTATTGACGTTCTTCTCAGGGATCCGCTTTCAAATTTGCTTGTTTGTCGTACGGGTTTCCCGCAGAAAGTTCTCCGGCTGTCAAGATAAATGTTCTTCTGCAGCTGTACGTGGAGATGCATCTTTCATGATGTGTATAAGTTATCGAGGCTTTCTTTTGTTCTTCTTTGTTTTTTTTTTAATTTCATTTTCAGCCACCGTGTGATGATTTCTTGAAATCTATGAATTATTTTATAATTGAATTTTAGAATTATTATTAAAACGTCAACGTTAATTATTTATTTGTTTATATTTCTGTGTTAGATCGACAGATCACTTACTAAATTCCAGTTCCTAGGTGCCCTGTATTGCTCTTAATTATCAAATTTTATTTTACTTCGACAAGAAAATCTTCAGAATGCTTTGCTAATTGAACAACGTTCCAAATTTGGTGGAAATAAACAGTACATTCAATCATTATTAGATGCTAAACAGTATTCAATCATTATTAGATACTAAAGCTGCAAAGTCAAATTTGTGTTTTGTAAATCACGGCCTTGCTATTCATGATTGGGCAAAAATTATAGCAAACATTACATATGCTGTTCCTTGTAATGGTATACCGACACATGGATGCGAGGCTCATACACGTGAGCGCGATCTCTTTGTTCTTGCGATTCTTATGTTCATGGTGTGGAGTCAAGGCTACGGTGTATTAAAATACCTCCTCACTGGCGTGATGCAGCTCATGAAAAAAGGCTCCAGGAACCTTATCCATGCAAGTGGCAGCCATGCTGCTTGCATATTCAGGTCAGCAGCATACGTCTAGGATGGCACAAAGCTCCGTCAGTTTCCTCTCTTTGTTTCCGAGTGTCGCTGATAGAACGCCCCTCTGCGCTAACATTGCGCAAGCTATACTTGCTCAAATATTTTACTTTGGTTTTCTCTCTATGCCAATTTTTGTCATAAATGTCAGTCCTTCTTGCATGTAACAGGTAGCGGCTCTTCCACCCGTTATGACTAGTAACATGTCAGTCGCTATCGCCGAGACGATAGCTTGACGTCTTGAAAATTCCTGTAGTTCGTGTTCGAAATTGAGTATTTAATTCTTTGGTGACTTCTTTCGTGAATTTTGTAATGGATTTTTGTTTAAATTCACCTTTTAAAGGAACCATTCTCTCTTTTTTATTAGATACCTTCGTAATAGCGCAATGTTTTGTTACTTTCCAACTGCCAATGATGTTTCAGGTCGATCGAAAATGGAAAATTCAGAATATCTTTTGTTTGTGCTAAGTTTGATGATACGTTATGGATTCAATAGATCCACTGGACAAATCCAATGAACCACGATGTGCATATGCTGACTTTCTAATTTTTAAATTTTATATGTGCAAGAGTGTTAAATAGTTTTGCCCTTACAAATTAAAGCTGCTTCCATAATAATTTTTAGCGACTGCAAAGGTTTTCAGAGCATTATGGTTCTTGAAGAATTTTCAGATTAGATTTTCGAATTTATTTATTGGAAAAAGTGGTCAGGAATTGTTTTCTAGTGGAAGGAGAAGACGGTACAAGATGAAAGAAAATAGATTCAGGTATGACGAAGAAAACTTTAGTGATAGTAGAAAAATGTAGTCCTATGTCAAGATTAAAAGTTTTGTGAGCGTTTGATTTCCTTGCTGTTTTATTGCGTTGCGCTAAAGTTATCGCGAATTTCCATCGTAGTAATGCTGTTTATTATAATATATCTAATTCAATAGGTTTAAGAAAAAAAATGATGGCGAACGGCATTTTTTGGCCGAACAGTAAATGAAAGGAAAAACATGTTTAATTATGTAATACAGATAATAAAAAAAATGCTTGTACTAAAGATACTAAAAAGATACTAATGTACTAAAAAGTTGGCCGGCTGGACCAGTTGGTCCCGAGAGTTCCCACACGTGTGGCTGGTATAGGATCCTGCCATTCGTTCTGCTCGGGTGATCGCTCTATGAACAGTTTCGAGGCTGACCTCAAGCGCTGCAGGATTTTCTTCTAAATGTGTTTCGAAAAGCTTCTGACCTTCTTGGCTTGATTTGAAAGCTCGATATTTTTTGACGGATTACTTGCGTAAGTTTGAAAGGATTTTTTTTGTGTAAGGTTTTTTATTTGCGGTAATGTTTACATTTTACGTGGAAATACGCAGAATCCAGTGATTCATGGAAAGCCCTTATTTCTTTTATAGCAATGAATTTGGACGTTTTTCATTGCAAAATTCTCCTGTAAATTTATTGTTTAACGCTCATATTTTGTCCATCACATTTTCCAGCAATTTTGTAAGATATAGCATCTATTGGAATAATTATTGTTACACACACTTTACGATGTAATACTAGTACGGAAGTAACTCGGCCACTATATATTTTTCAGATGTGCCATCTTTCTTGAAAAATTTGTCGTTGCTGCCGCACAATATTTTTCTCGATTTTTTATGGCTAAGAAACTCGTGTTGTCCATGCCAACTCTGGACGTAGCGCGGCCATCTGGAGTCATGCATGACACGAGGTTGTCCTCAATTGTCGCCTGACCTCGGCAGCAAGAGGTCAGTGCGTGCGTCTGGGAGAGGGTATTAACCCATCTTTGGACGAGTGATAATGCTGATGACTTGGTGCAACACTTTATCAGGATAATGCTCGTTTCAAAAAGTTCCGCGCAAACACTGAGCTTGATGCCAAATTTCTTTGTTGGAATTGAAAACCTAGGCTCTACCCTAATTTTAATGTGCACTTGCTGTGATGTTTCTTATTAAATTATCTTGGTAGGGTTTGCGGTAGACAATAATTAGGGTGGTACTGCTATTTGCAGTGTAGCCTGGCTGACTCATTACTCAACCGTTACATGCGACCGCCTTTAGGTACCATAACTCGACCTACACCTTCATGGCTGCTCCCTGCCCGCCATGACGCGGCAACTGCAACGTAAATGTCAACACAAAGTTACCATCATCGCAAATGTGGCGGCTATATTCTGCTTGTTATTCGCGGTAGCAATATCATTAGTCATTGATTATGATCAAATATCGAATTTAAATTAAATTAGATATCGAATATTCAATCGCGACTAATTCGGTGAGCTCTAGAAGAGCATAGTGCATGGTAGCTAAAAACGTAATCCATATTTGAACCTAGATGAACGGTTTTGATTGTATTATTATAATCTATCGGGAAATTGAACTGCCGTGAAGTTTATTATGAAATATGATAAATTTTCTTGGAATTTCTTTATTGTTGAATTCTTTGTCAATTTGAAATCTAAGCAATCAAATGATATAAATACCAATTTTGTCTGACGATTCCTCGGCGATCTCGTCATATAGACTACTAAAATGCAGCCTCGTTTTTTTTTCATAGGTATCAGTTGTATTAATTTTGGCCGTGGTGTTGCCATCCCGCTGTTAACCGTGTTGCATTATAATGTTACGAGAAGTGGCTACAGGTTTATGCAACGCATGGTGTCTCTTTTGTTCTCGACCGAGAGACGTGAAGTTCTCGTTCTCTCTTACTCAACATTGCCTTGAACTGCACAGCTTATGTTTGATTAAAAACACTTAACTTCTTTTCGTTTACAATAGCTCGTCGCTGACTTCCATGCAAAGTTCAAATTTGCTCCATATTGTCAGAACAAACCTATAATGCTCATTATTTTTCATGAGTGAAACTTTCTCACTGCATCAACCCAGATGCGGCGAGAAAGACCTCATCTTAAGTTGGAATTACATTTTTTTCAGCTTAATTTGTAGCGCCCAGTTATTCGAGGTCTCGGAAGATTTTAAGGAAATTTAAACCTCTTTTTGTTATTGCGAGAACTGCTAACAAATACTTGATTCGCACAAACGTGCTCCAAATAAAAGTATACCTCTGCCGACACAGAGCAGAGGCGTCTGATGTCATGGCGCCTGATGTGATTTTCCTTCTTGAACGATTCAACGATTTTTTTTGCCGATTATGATGCTAATTATTTTAAAGTCGTTTCTGCCTTTAAAGGTATTTGTTATCGCAGCCTCCTGAAAATATTCCGGTTTGCTGGAATCTGCTCAGTGGTCAGGTTCCCAGGAGAATTGTTGAGATCGCAGCCTGGCTGACTTTTAATGATCATTAAACGCTCGCATAAACCAAACATTGAGCACTTCTGCATTGGGTTCATTGTTTTGACAATTGTGCTTCTCATTTCAAAAGCTTTTATCGTTGTTTTTTGGGTGAAAAGTTTCCATCAAGACTGCACTTGCAGCACATCAAGGTTGCAAAATAATTATAATTTTGATTTGCTTTCAACTTCCTTATTATTGTCTTGTAAAAATATTATAGTTTTTGATTCGTTATCCTAATTTTATATTTTCTGTATCGGAGTTCATGGAAACTCTTGAAGAAGACGTAGACGAGTATAAGTAATATTAATTGCGTATTTTCAGATTCTAATTAAACCTTTTATCAAAACCTGGTGCATTTCAAAACATTCAGACGCGCTTTGTGGCGTTTTGTTTTTTCCTTAATTTCAATGTATTTGAACAATAGGCAGTAATTACTCAGTCATCCTTACTTAATTTGGAGGGATTATTCTATTTAAAGTTCCAGATTTTATCCTAATAATGGGTCCCTACATCCTATTATATGCATGCAGTCATACTATCGTGTAACACAATTATTCGAAAAGTTTCAAGCAGCCATAGATCCACGCGCTCGTTTCTAATTGTAACCGAATTTTCTCTACCAGGCCATCATTAAATTGAAGGTCCTCGTGAAATTTTCAGTTTTCTTGCGTGCTTCAGCTACCATGAGCGTCCGTGCATGACTTGATGACACAAAGTTTCCATTGTTCTTTGAATCGCGACAAATTTAAGGTTTGGAGACAACCGTCAACTACCATAAAGCTTTCACATGCTGCAGAAACTCCGAGGTTCCTCGATATATGCGATACTCTGGCACATATGTAATTGATATACAATTATGATTGTAATAATTTATCCTCTTGTACGATAAGAGAACTCGCCTCACTAACAATTTCATTATATTCCTGCTATCTTGAAGTAATTATTAATACCGTGCTATACTACCGATAACTGTTCAGCCATTATTTACATACATAATGATGTATGCCGACAAATTAAGCTTCAAATCAACACATTATGTTTGCCTTTAATGTTTAAATCATGTCACATGGTCGACTGCGGATAAAGCAAGACTGTGGAGCAAGTGGGTCAGCTAGATGGACTCGTTAATGCAGGTTAGGGCTTCAAACAACACTATAACTATCATAGAATATTCTCGATTGGTGATTCTGGTCATTCAATCTAATGTAAACATCTCCTAAGTTCTTGGGTCGTGCTTTATCATCTCATTTTTGCCCGTGAATTTCGTTCAGAAAGAATAAGCGAAGTGGTTCATTAATAGCACGCGAAAAATCGCTGCATTGACAAGTCCATGTTACATGTTGTTCTAAATAGGCCGTCGTTTCCTCTTCCCTGGCGTCATTATGACGGGTGTCGCCGTTTGCACCTTCCCGGGCTTGCTTGATTCACGAAATCGCCCTAACAAACAAACGTGTTTGATATAAGAAGGTCTCTACGATGCATGAAAGCTCAAGGTTCCTTTCTCATCTTGCCTGCTCTATTGGTTCATCTGAAGGCCTTTCCTCTGTCCGGCAGAAGTGCGGTTCATTTGGCTCCCAAGGGCATCTCTTTATACGTAGAGGCCGTGTGCTCATTTCTTGCGTTGAGGAAAATGAAGTGCTTGTGCTTTCTGAATATGTTACTTGCGCTATGGTGGAAAAAACAGTTTAGAAGTTGAGCGATATTTGGGTCAGCTAGAGTGAGATTTTGTATGGCTGTTCACTTATCTATTCACTTATTAAATTTGACTAAATTATTATGCTAACACTCTCATGCTCTCTAACGCGTAGAAATAAGGCATTTTATATTAATTATTTGTTATAAAGCATAGAGAACACACGTTAAATTTAATGAGTACTTGTGGTAGTATTGGATGTGCACTCCAGAATAAATTACAGGCTGTCCTGCGATGTAGGGCGCGGTGCTAGAAGCTTGAAGTATGTGCTTCTCCGCGCACAATGCAAGTGCAGGGTGTAAGGTGGACTCCTTTTTTGGCTTAGTTCAGGTGAGATTTGCCTGTTGTGTTACAGTGCACCCTGCTTTGATTATTCTATTGTTGTGTCGTCGCCAAATGCGTTTATTTTTCTTCTCGTGTATATTTGTTTAAATTTCCAAGTGTTGCAGGGTCTTGGAAACGTGGCAATGACCGTTCGTGAACTGCCTGTGTTCGGGCGTTTATTACGTCCATCACCACAAATTCGGACCTTTTAAGTCGCGCACATCTGTAGCTCTCAACGCATTACTTTTTGTTGGATTTGCATCCACTATTTGCGAGTAAAAATTAGTTGTGTTTAATTTTGCCTTCGCAATTTACTGTTGTAGAAACTCATCCAGCAACTTACATCGAACAAGTGTCATTAAATAATATTTTTTTTTCTGTATTGTACAGACTGACATCTTTCTTGGATGTTCATGTGCTCACTTGAAACCAGGTCGTGTATGGTTCGGGATTATCATAGTCTACAGCTCTTGTGCACAGCAGCATTTGCCTGTCTAGCAGCTGCCTTATGTATGCCTGCAGCAGCTGCAGGATTTCTCCGCGTCTTCCGCTCTCGGCAGTCCGACTGCCCGGAAATACGAAGCTGTTCATTGTTTATCTGTGACGTCATTTCCATATCGTTTATTGGAACTGTGAACGCGTGTCCCTGCTGCTTGAACTGCGAACAAAAGTATAGGAAATATTTCTTCCCATTAATGTTTCTCATATAATAGATAGTTTTGTGAATGGATAATCAAATTATTTCAGTATGTAATCAAGATATTACGAGTACATTTTGACAAGGAATTTAAATCAATCGAACATGGAGTAGCTTCTTGTAGCGTCTCAAAACTTCAGGTTTGAAGTTCTTATTTTGAAGGATTTTCTTAATTTTCTAGATCCATCACTTGTGACGTTACTAGCCTAATAGCTGATACGTATTTCCCGTAGCTTCATATCACCTATTATTTTTTATTGTACCAAGAACCGAATAGCTTGAGATAAGTCGGCGGAAGTCGCCATGAATTTTGAAAGGTTCTTTTATACTAACCGACACCTTGCTTAGCTGTTTTGCCTAATGGCTACTGGCGCCTTGAATGCATAATGGTTTCAGATATGGGACCAGTTTAACATCGTATTGAAAGGGCTCTCATTTACTAGCTTGTGACCCGTACTGATCTCTGCCCTTGTCTGCTCTCGGTGCTCTGTCGCACTGTCAGGGTCGCGTTCTTAAAGAGATTCATGGTCGCTCTCTGGTATATTAGCCTTATCGGTCAGACGTGGCTGGCCATGTGCTCGACATTTGAATTTTCAGCTTATCGGTCGGGCGTTTTTTTTTTGGAATGCAAGCGGTGGCCTCTCTGCAGCGATAGTAAGTTCATAATGTTTTCTTTATTATTTACTTGAACTTTCCATTTGTCTATAAATTGGTGCGTAGTATTGAAAATTCGATGGAATACTTAGACTCGTTTATTGTTAGTCAAATCGATGTTAATTTGTCGATCGTTATACATGTTACACTCATTGCACTTACTTTACACTTATTGAGGAACGCTTATCTAGAGAAATGCTGGTTTTGAAAATCGATTTCGTTCACATGAAATTTTTCAATGAAATCACTTTCTCGGAAATAACGTTCAAAGTTATTAATTCTTTCAGCCCCTAAACGGTGCTTGGTAACCTGTTAACCTTGTTAGTCTTTAATTAAACGTACTATAGCGTGCAAGTTGCCTGAATTTTTGTGAATTAGCATCAGATTATGCAAATTAACACTTAAAATTTGTATTTTGCGCCTCTGCAATGTCATTATTAAACACTTGAATTTTCCATCTCTACAGTATTATATTTGTTACCTGTAGGGTATGCTTCTGTCTTGATAATGTGAACCACAGATCTAAAGCAAGCTTAGTGAACGGCTCATCCTTAATAACTAACCAGCTATCTGGGTCATTATAGTGGCAATCTAGCGTCCTCCGGACTAACGGTTCAGCAGCGGCAGCAGCGCATCCTGTAGCTGTAACCTACACCTGATCTCTTGCCCAATTACAAAGCTGCACTCCATGTAATTCAATTACGCGGCTATAAAACCACTCGTCCAATTGCGCTGCATTTTTCCACCAATTCATTTTCGTTCGTAACCGAAGTCTGCCAGCGTATTGTGCGCCGCATGTCGTCCACAGTTTTTAAGTCGCGGCGTCCTTTGTGAACGTGTCGATTAGATGCGACAAACGAGCGGATTTGTGGTTCAGCGGCCTGACCTGCATAGCAGTGGGCCTTGAAAATTACTGGAATTGTTTTCTTGTGTGAACCACGTACGACAATTTTTCTTCCTTACCATTAACAATCGGCGTCGTCATACCTTTTAAAACTGATCAACGTAGATCTCTTTAATCTTAGAAACTATGACACGGTAACTGATTTATTATTTTACTCGGATGGTTGTATCCTAATTATGATCCTTACCTCGTAATCCTTCATATTTACCTAAGCGAAACTTTATTGTGCCCTCATATTCAGAAAAGAATGAAAAACAAAGGTGATAGCATAGTATATAAAGAGTGCCGGAGGAAACGTAGCTCGGGAGTAGCACCGCTGAGAACATGGAGAACCTGCAGGCGGTTTTAAATAGTCCAGCGACCTCCAGAGCAGGAAGCGAGGAAGCCTCCGCTCTCCCGGATTTGGCCTCTACTCATGCGATCGTTGCTTAATTATAAGATGTAGAGGTTTTTTCTCCTCGAAAAGGTGGGATGAGCGTAAAAATTCCGGCCTTATTTTTTCTTCCTTAAAATGGCCAGAGTTGTGCATATGTTTTTTTTATGGGTGGGGGAAACATTTATACGTAAATGAAAAGTTTATATACGTGTGTGGCTCAGTGTGTGCCAATTTCCAGTGCCCGATGGGAATTTTACCTTAATTTTTTAAGCGTCTTCTCGTATCAACTTCGAATTTTTCTTATTATTATTCTAGACTTACGTGCAATTGTATGTCCAGGTACAAATGAGAAGTGTCATGTTTATCATGCATGTACAATTATAGGACCTTCTACAACTCCTATTATAATTGAAGTCCAATCATTTAAATTTATTTAGCTTCGTAGCCATGTTATCGTCAGAACCTACTTCTCATGCTGGGCCTGTGCCAGTCCGTCTTGCCGCACCTTCCTGCTGTAGTTTGAATTTCTTGCGTCAACGGTCGGCCACGCCGTCTTATTTGGGCGGTTTGGTGACGTTGGAGGCTCCAGCTTTGGTCGATGACCGCCTCCAACGGAAGTTTGGATTAAGTCATTTTGCGTCGCTTGATGTTTCGTCATCGAAACGTGTGGTCCCCATACAATTATATTTTGTGTGTTCGATTTTATGTATCGTTTATATACATGAAGTTGAAATTATTTTTATTTTTTAATAATTTGTTCATGAGAATTACACTTGATTGAGATTGACGAAAATCTGGATATGTTACGTATGATTAAAAATGAAATAATGGAGATTGTCTTTGGGAGTCGGGATTTTCCTAACACGAATCGGCTTGTGGCCTTTGCTTTTAACCTTCAGGTGTCTCTCGTCCAAATTATTGCAGTTCTAATTGCAGCAGGCTTGAAATCAGCCGCAAATTCACCGTGCACTAAAAAATATGCCTATACAACTAGGCATAGTTCACAGGTCAATTAAAATACTTTAATCTTTTGCGTTTGCACAATCCTGTATGCGTGCCCTGCCCTGGCCTTTAAAAGGTTCCTGACTTGGGTCGCTCACTCATCTCCGGCTCGTTAATTTCTACCGACACTTGAATCATCCCAAGGCTGACCTCGCCTAGCAATAGCATTATTCACAAATTAACCTTTCATTCTTGCCTGGTGCGGCAATAAGTTGTTTTTGCAGTCAAGAAATATTTAGGATCAGAGAATAGGTGGTACTGTGGCGACTGTAATGTTGGCCCCAGTAGTTTATGGCCATGATGACATAGTTAGCCACCTATGCTCCTTCCATTTACTCAACAGCTTCTTAATTGTGAAAAATTATTTCTTCTTTGCAGCAAACTATCTGGCATAAGTTTACTGGTATTTACTTAGTTCAACGCGTAGAAAACGTCTATTAGGGTCCACGAAAACGTTTCTGATATTTTTATGCCGTTTCAAGAGAAGAAAATCGGTTTGCGGATTATATTGTTTTTATTGACTATGCAGAAGATGCAAACCTATGGATTTAAGCAGCTTCAGCGGCGTACTTGCATTACCATCTGTTGAATACTTGCATTAACCTGCTGAATTTAGTCGTAGATGCTCTTCTCCTGACCTTGACAATTGCATTCCTATGACCTGCATGGACTGGACAAGCGTAGCTGTAGGCAGTTTGTGCAGATCGCGGCGCGTTCTATTAATTGCGGCGAGCTCGTTGGTGCGATGTAACCCCTAACATCTGAAGCGAGGCAACTCCCCTATACCCTTTGAGCTTGAAGGCCACGTGGCATCACTATTATATCCTACCATCTTCGGCCAATGGTTATTGATAAACATCAGCGTGTGTAAATAATAATGCACTTTATTTGAATACATTTGTATACGATCGGTGAAAGATGATTTATAGGTTAATAATGATTGATCAATTCATAGATAAATAATCATTTTAATTGAGCGATCGTTAAAAAGGAGCAAAGATGGTTGGGTTTAAATTTAATCAAAGCGTTTTTTTAACACTAATGATGTTCAATAGTACAGTATAGTGAAAAAATCCTAGCTTTTTTGGTGAAAATCCTTGGTATTATTCGTACCTGTTGAAATAGGAATGCTGTGGTGAAAGTTGACTTGAATATCATGATTCATTGTAATTACCTCTTTTAACCATCCCTTCGTTAGAACATTCGTTACAGCGATGACTTGAAAATTTTTAAATAACTTTTACATGAGGCACCGTGTATTGCATGCTGGTCTTGTATAACAGGATGAAGCATTTTAAATTTGCGGTCTTGACTAGCTGGAAGAGTTTTACTTATTATTATGAAAAGACTTTTAGGCAACTCAAGCGTTCTTTCAATGTTTTTAATTTTCATGTCGTTGGAATTTTGTAGGGTCTGAACGCAGGTCAAGTTCCTACTAGAGAAAAATCGAAGTGATTTTACATTTCTGAGTACAAGTGAAACACAAGTTTCGAAGTTAGACTCAAATCTTCTTGTAGTATTTATTAGTCGAAGACTACCATGATCACCAAAAAATGATTGCTCATAAAACGACCAAATTTTAATCCGTAGTTTCTTGTATTACAATTCACTCACATTTCACACTAGCCGGTCCTTGAATCCCCATGCCAGAGCATCAAAGCTTGCAAGTTTATTTCGGTATTATTTACATGTAACAAGCTCAAGATTTTTTAATCAACAGTATCTTGTGTCGTGTTTTCAATTGTGCCAAACCATCTGTTTCTGTAAGCACCGCACAGATTCTCTATTATTCATCGGCTGATCATTGCCAGCGATATACCTGCCACGATATGGAACAGCATCTGCTTGTGAGTTTCATGATCCTATAAAAGGATGCGTTTAACTCCGCGTATGCGCATTGAACTTTTGACCATTGCACCTTTACCCTTCACATGCATACCACTACCGGGCATGCCTACACCCACCTTTTATAATGCCACCCATGTCATCCCGTGACTGTCGTTCCCAACGTTCATTAGCCAATAATTAGCTCTTATTCTATTGCAACGACCTCATTCGTTACAAGCTACAACAATGGCGGCTCAGCAGTTCAGTTGTTTTTGAATTGCAATTCGGCAAGCGTTGACTACTTTGTGTGATACCTTGATGTATTTTGGTCCCACACACCTCGAGTTTGTCAATTGAGAATATGTCCGCATTTTTTTATTGCTTGCCACTTCTAATTAGTTTTAGTTGAAGTTTCAATCGAACAATCTAAACTCATAACAACGAACGGATTAAATCGTTAATGACGTAATCCACCAATAATTGAAAAATGGCCAACTAATGTAACCAAGTCTGTTTGTAAGCGTTGAATATTTTCTCTCGTTTTTTTTAATTTTGATAGATTAGAATACTTTTGATATGGAATATTTTTTCCGGTTAATGACCATCCCCATCTAATGAATACTATTTAAACCATAAGTTTTTGGGCTTACGTCATTTTTGTATTTTTTACGCAAGTCAAGTTTAATTTATCAACTTTCAAATGAAAAACTTATAGACCGTTTGAAAATGCTCATTTTGATAATTATGGTGTACTTTTATTTTATATGAATACGTACAAAATATAATTTCACATTCTGCAGAAACTTGCGTTGCCTCGATGGAAGCCGTTGCCTCGTATATATGGAGGACCTTAATGCTTCCCTGTTCGTCCTGCATGCCTTTAGCTCCTGTACTTGAATGCTCGCTCTCAATTAAGCAGTTCGTTTTTAATTCATTAATTGGTATTCACTAAGCAGTTTTTAATCTTAATTCTACTTGCGTTTTTATAATCAAATGAAAATGTTGTGATTAGCCCGGCTATTTATCTAATGACCTTGGTTACTGATGTTCACTATATGGAGGACACCATTGTACTCCTTAGAAAGTCTGGATCTCTAAACATGAAGAATTCAAAGGTTGCCATTGCTTGTTTATTGGGTCGTTACTGCTACACACCGTGCATGACAAAGCATCATTAGAGCTTTCACTGATGCAACGTGGCTTGGCTAAGACCTGGCTTGCTTGGATACGTCATCCTTCACTTAATATCCAACGCGCTCAAGTCATTGTGTGTCGCACAGATCCAAGCATGGGTCTGAACAGGCTGCCTCATTCCAAGTCCACTGCCGTCCAATAACAAACGCGACTGACAAGGAGAATTTATTCCTGATTTGGCTTGACATCGGCCAGGCAGGGAACTGATCTGTAATATTCTTTACGGTACTCGTTTTAGTAGCGCCGTTTGCCAGTTTTTCAACTGGTGGATCATGTTTCGATAATTTGTTGTCACTCTTTTGTAGAGAACGATAGTACGTTGGCTTTCCAATATATCATTGCAAATGAGGCTGAGTATTGTTGGTCATTCATGATGTAGTTCTGACATTTATTATAAAGGCGTGTTCAGCCGTTAGGACAGTCGGTCGAATTCGCGTTTTCTTTCTTGCAAAAAATATCGAGAATGCAATTAACTGCCTCATTAATTCCGTTTTATGCTCATTATCCTAAGTGTTATCTGAAGCCTTTTCGTAATATTTTTTTTATTTTTTCATTCGTAAGTAAGTTTTCAGAACACTGAAGTTTTTGAAACAATAATTTTCACGCAGGCGCCAAAGTTTATCGTCCGATGACGACGACCAATTAATGTATTTCGAATGTGTTGGTGTGTTCTCGTTTTACAGGGAATGCTACTATTGCTACTTGCTTTCCTCCACTTAAAGCCAATATTTTAGAACAAGAGATTCGGTGACTCCATCATTGAATTGTTATTCCATTATAATCGTAAAGTTTTAATTTTCTCAATTTGTTGCGTTCCTGCATTTAAAACATTGTATTGACTCAAAAATAGATTATTATAGTAGTAACTATCACATTATGACGTTAGTTCTAATTCAAGTTGGATTTCAGTCTATTGATTTTTATTATATTTTTTAGTGGTTACAGTTAGTGGTTATTTTTTAGTGGTTAGTCTCGTGTGTATTTTTCTCAATTCTACAAAATTGATTCGCTAAAAGAAGCGACGCCATGCAAAACTCAGTGAAAGTTTTGCTCCGGTGGCAGGCAGCAGATTTTCGTCACTGTCACCGTTCCGTGACCGCCTCTTTGGCCCTTTCATTAGCGAGGATTGAGCTTCTTAGTGAAGCTTTGGAGAGCGAAAGTTCCTTTGCTCGATCCTGTTTCTTGGCTTGACGACCTTCTTTGTTCTGCAACCAGCATAAAGAACGCTCCTATACCGCCATCTATTGGCGGATTAAAAAACTCATTACCATCGTGCAGCTGCATTCGTTACGAAAAAATTACTTTATTCTTAGTTCCAATTGAATACCCATAGCTTTGTTTGTAGAATTGATCATGGTTGTCGCATAATGTGCATCGAACTTATTTCCGATCATTAAATAATTGAGTGGTTGATTTGTATTTTAAAATTTAATTGATAAAATTGTTATCTAAGCAAGTATATGTTAAATGACGTCAATGTCCATACGCGACCATTTGAAATAAATTCTGCAGTTTTAGTGATGAATTTATACAGAAATCAGACTAATTACAATATTGCAATGATCGTAAAGCCCTCGTGTGGTTCTTATGATACTTACGTCTCGGTTCTTCGCTTTAATTGCTGCTTATGCTTTATGAAATTCGTTCAATATAAGACGTTCAATACTAATCGAAAGTTAGGTGCGTTGTCGTAGGATTTCGCTCAAAAATTTGAGTGCAACTTTCGATATAGGCTAAGTGGTTTGAAACGAAAAGTCAAAGAGAAATTGTTGCCACGAATATGCTTCAAGTTCGATCTTGAAGCGAATCACGTTCGTGCACTCATTGAAGGTTGGAATTCTAATTATTCAATGATGGTTTCATTTTTGGGGGTCATACCCGTATGAAGTTTTCATTCCCATAAACCATTTTGGCTCACATCTCGCCCAAGAAGTCTGATATTTAGTATTTTTTGTTATATTTCAAGAGCAAATGTCGAAGTTTTTTTTCTTATGCGAGGGCAGAGGTCTAGTGATTACCTTTCGATAAGGACATCTATATAATCTTGTTTCTTTCCGAAATTTTCTGCCTCCTACGTGCGATTTAATAAATTTTACATTTCGGTCGTTTATTTGTGATTCAATCTTAATCAAGTATATCAATCAATTTTTAATTTTTGTATCAGCTTGAAACCTTGCAAAGAGATCTCTCATCTGAATCGGATTTGTATCTTATTAATTGTAATTTTTTAATTAATGTTATTTTTATTTTATTTTCAGGACTTATCACAAGGATTCATACATGGCTCAGAAGAAGGATTGGTCAAGCGGCTTCGAGGGACGATATCGGCGCACATCGTCTCCATCTGCCTCGCCCAGCCGGAACATTCAGACCGGCAACTCCATAACTCCTAATGCACTGGAACACTCCTTGACTCACCACTCATCCACAAAGTGCCTCAGCACTTACAACAATAATTACGCTGCTTTGTCTTCATCGCCAATGCTTTCGTCGTCAACTATGGCATTATCTTATCCTTCTAACGCATCTTCTGGTTCGTCTTCGCTCTCGTCTTCCTTATCTTCCTCGTCGTCGAAATCAAAATCTGGATCGTATCTGAAGCATTCTGCATCGTCCACGTCGTCATCGTCAAATTCATCGGCTGGGTCGTCTTCTGCTGGTCCCAGAAAACCTATTTTTAAGTCCCACATAAAACCCACTACGCTTGATAATGAAAATCAAGTCAACAACAACGATTCAGGCTGGGCTGGCCATGCTCGCCAGACGTCCACGATAGTCGATTTTACTAGCGAAGCACTTCGAGCTCTTCGACCCAATAAAAAATCAGAAGCTGCATATTACCAACCGACTCCTATTAGAACTCTGCCTTCTGCAGTGTCAACTCCTGCTTTGCTGCAACAGGCGACCTACAGGTCGCAATCAGCTTCTTCTAACCAGGGGTCATCATCTTCTTTAGCGAGCGCACACTTAGATCCGCCACCCAAGACGAGCCCCGACTCATCATTACGGGCTTCTTTGGATTCTTTACATTGCGCTCGACTGCCGATTGGATCCCGAAGTCGCGGAGCCCTCGATGGGCTTCCCCGAACGGTAAGCGTCAACGAAACTCTCTCAAACGAGTCTTCCAATCGCTGCGCCAGTGTTGTCGAAAGTTTGAGCAGGTCTACGAGTGTTGCGGATTCTTTGTGCCGAAGAAGTTCTAGTGCGGCTGACACTCCTTCGAGTTTATCACGTGCAAGTAGCATTAGTGAATCCTCGGCTCCTAGTCCTACCTGCGTAGGCCTAGCGTCTACTGCTGTTGAAGGGGCTGTCATCGCTCGACCTGCCACAGTTACTGAAGAGTCGAGTGTTCTTCAGCCCTCCACTGTTGAGCAAAAAATATGTCATGAGAGAATCGAAGACGCTTCTCGAGAATATAACGGAAGCGGTAATCTAATCGATTCTCCGACTACTTCCTTATCCAATTATTATTCGACTGGAAATTCTCCTGTGCCATCAAGTAATTCTGTCTTGTCATCACCTCCTCGCACTCCGCCGGCCGTTACAGAGTTGCCAAACGATTCATTAGTCGCAGGGAGTACACACTCTTTGCCTTCGATCTCAGACGACAATGACTCGTCATCACAACCTTCATCGCCTCTGCTTGCACCCTCTGAACTTCTGCTTCCCGAGGCCGCTCCAAGCGTCTGCTCCGAACCTGGTAGTACTGATGTTACTGACGTACAGGTGGACATGGTCACCATTGGTTACGGTCGAGGACGACGGCGAGAAGAAGTCGAGTGTGAACTCCTTTCTATGGAGTACGTCTCGAGACTTGGACTCGATCCGCGGCTGCAGGCTCTATTGGGTGAGTGCTGCTATGATATCTTACGTGAAATTCATTCACTGCCTGCATTTTAATTTTCCGCTGATAAATTTCTCCCTTTTTCTGTTCATTGCACTAAGTAAATTTTGGTGCATCACTGCAGCTACTAACTGTGCTGCTATGTTAAGACAAGTAAGTAAGTGTGAATTGTGATAACCGATTGCGGTTCCTATTGCTTATTAAAGTCGCGTTGGAATTTTTATGTCGGTTTGTCTTATTTTGTTTATTCAGGTTACGTATGAATGTGCTTCGAGGGTCAGTAAGCGAATTCTATTAATTGCTTTATTCTTTAAATTTAGTTGCAAAAGTTATAAGTAAGACTGTGTGAGAGAGAGTAGACGGCTCTTCAGTTCAATTAACACAGTCTCTGCTCTTATCGTAGGTAGAAAACGAATAATATGCTTGAAGAAAACTATCAATTCTATCGTACACTATCGTGATATTCTTGAACTTCTGAAATCTATAGTCGTGTTATCATTGTCTTAATCGCATGCAATCCCACTTCAACACGTAGGACACCTGCACTTTTTATCATATAAAATATTCAAATTATCAATTCTTTTTGGTGGTTAGATGATAGCAATATGCTGTCGTTTTTTTCTGATTCACCGCAGGCTCTAAATTTCGAAGCGGCTATAAGCCTATAATGAATGTGTGCAAAAGTGTTTATCGGTTGTCCGTGTAAGGGTCGTAATCCACGTAATCTTCAATCACTAATATTGTATATTGATAATAGTGATTTTTTATTCACTTCAGTAAAGGAACATTTATAATTTTCTTCTAGTAGTATTTTTTATGTTGGGTCTTGAGACTCGATATTTTATTTTTTTACGATAATACTTTTTGATTAGAAATGTTTATCAACGACGACGTTCCCATCAGTAAATTGAACACCTTATGATGGACTTTCTCGTTGGAAATGTCATTAGTGTCGTTGCCAGAGGCGTCGTGACTTGTTTGGTCGATTGCAGTGACCACAACTAAAAGACGTTCACGGTCATGGCCTCCACTTGAACGATTTGTTTTGTGGCTCACCTGCCGTTAGATGCAAATAATTTTGTCTGCATCGTTTGTTATAACTTACATTGATGATCAAAATATCATATTTGACCTTAATATAATCAAGAAATCTGTTGCGATCAATAATGTACCTAGAGGATATCATTCGTGCGTGAGAATATAGGCCTAATTGCTTCATTGCACTACGGTCGTATAGGTATGTTTTTTTTCTACCTGTCTTACTTAATTTCACCTGTCTTACTTAATACCTTAATTTCATCATTTCAACTAATTACTGAGATTTTATTTTCATCTTTTGGAAGCTGGCTTCTCCTAAAGATTGCAATTGATACATCTTCTGTGGAGCCTATTTAGAAGATATGAAGGTGCATACTGAGTTCAGTCTCACTGCTATATGCCACACAAATACTTAAACCTACTAAATTGTTTCCTATTTATTGCCATTATTCATGATGTGCTATTAAAATCTTTGATGACATGCTGTTAAAATTTGTAATTTGTTCGCCGAAATTTAGACACTTTGAATAAGAATTTCGTTACGCTGTTTTATAGTTACGGCTATAAATCTGCAGAAAATTGCAATAGCCGATTTGCTGAATTATTTGAGATTTACTGTTGCATGGGCTACTCTTTCATTGCAGGTTATTTTATCTTTTATTTCATTATTTATCTCTTATTTCCTTCTGATTTCATTCTCGAATTTAAGCATTTCGTTCTTGCAGATTTTTTTGTCATTGGACTTTGATTTGATTCACTTAAAATATGAAAACTTCCTCTATTTATCTCGCGATATCTCATGGTTTCAGTCTCCTTCAATCGTTAGGTTACATAAAACACTAAATTTGCAATCTTCAGTTAAGATTGGAACTTCACTTTCACGGATGTTGAAATTGGTTCATTGCAAGACGTCGACTTGATTTCCTCGTTGCCTTTGAACTCAAGGACTCTGCTCTCCGCTAATTGGATCCGCGCGCACGACCGTCGTGAGCTGTTCGATCGTCGCCAGACAACTGCCAGTCGTGACTGAAACTTCTTGTCGTTAACTACGATCGTTTTATTGCTGCTTTTCTCTTTGTAAAAAATATAATTATGAAATATACGATTGAATTAAATACAATATATAAATAAGAGCATTCACAGGGATATTCGGTTGTGAGATTATCGAAAATCAAAACATTCTGGTCCTATAGGCAATGGCACATTCCCGGCTCTCTTTTGCGATGTGTTTCATATGGAATTATGGATACAGGCATTATACTGTTCTGGTAGCGGCACCAGCGGTGCACCCCAAAAAACTCATTGAAAATTTGAATGTCGATTTCATTTAAAAATTGGCAGACTGTGCCAATTTGTTATTTTACTCGTATATTTATATCATTTTTATGCGTTTTAATATATTGTGTTGATTTTCCGTTTATTACACAGTCTCGTGATTAGTTTACATTGAACACGTCTAACAAATCAAATTTTGAATAATAAAATATTTTCACAACTGGCAATGGGTGTACATCTTGTTTGCTGGGCTGTGTTAAAATGATTATTTTAAATGATTTATGCGTATTTTCTAGTATTTGAAGTAAAGGATGGGTTTCCTTTCCACTTGGATGGGTTTCCTCGTGGTGAGGTTTATCGTGTGTGAAGTTCGTCTTGGATAAGGTGCTTCCTTCTTGTTTATAATTTTTTTTTATTCCTGTAGCACCAAAGCCAACTAGAACGCGACAATCTTTCCCCACGTTTCTAATCCAATTGTTATTTGTATAATGCAAATTCTTCGGAATTTTTTACAGTTCTTGGATTTGGTGCGATGCGAAAACAGGACTTGCTTATAAAAACGTTGCTTGCATCTCGACATACTTTTTGCTCAGTCACGCTGCTCAAAAGAAGCCGTTATTTCTCTTAGAAATTGTATTGTTAATTCCCAGTTCATTTATTTAATTGCTCGAGATTTTTACTTGTCGTGCTATAAATACTCTGCGACTTTCGACTGTTATAGTTTTTGCATTCGAGTCGATTCGGCTAAGAGTTGTTACCTTTGATTATATAAATTATTATGGTGTTCCGTTTGAGCTATTTGTGAATTAATTCCTAAAGGAAATTGTCATTTACTCGATACTATTGGTTTCTTTCAGGAAAGAAGCACGAGTTTGCTTTACTTCACTAGTCTCGATTTGTAGTCTTTGCTTGTCATAAAACATAATACGATTCACGATAATATCGACATTTGTTTTAGCTGAAGCCTACGTTGTTTTGCGCATGTTTTGCTTTGTTTAAAAGCAATGTGATTTGCATCCTTTTCATTCTTAGCTGTTAAGTATTTTGTTATGTCGCTTCTACTGTTACTGCCGATAACGGTGGTGGACGGCGGTTGGGTCGACGGTGGACGATGGACATTCGAGTCCTCTTCATGACCGACCGTGGCAGTATCGAGTTGGACAGTGCGACGGGAGGTTATTAGCACGTGGTCACTGCGCTCAGTCTGCTCACTGCCTAACTAGTTTCCCTGTTATGCTTAACAAATATCTGCTTAACTGCAACTACAATATACAAAGAATGACCCATCCATTCCTCTCTCATTCTTGACATGCCTTCGATATTTGAGCTTACCGTTTTCTGGGTTATTCATTAGAAATAAGCTGCTTTGTAAATTACATTCCCAGCAGTTGCCAGCTGTTGTGCTAAACTAGGAACATTTGTGGACCAGTTTAAAAAATTTGAACGTGTTGGGATCTAGCACGGATTTAGATGTGCGTTACTTGAGATTTTAGGCAACATTTTAATTTTTTTAAGGCTTTCCTAGTTACCCTGTGTCTGAACTGCAGCGCTTGTATTTTACAGAATTAATTTTCCGTATTTTGTAAAATAACCCTGACCTTGTTATCAATGCTCCATCCGAATCGTAGTTCTGATCGTAATTAGCGACATGACGGTATGTATGATCAATTAATCGTTCGTACAGTAGAGCATGAATCGACGCCCTGCCGACCGAGTATAGTGTTCCCTGCGCTGTATACCGGCCATGCGCTCTCAGTCATCACCCACAACAAGCAGCAAAGATTTGAAGCACTGAAATTTTTGTGCTTGTGCCTAATTCATTTGTTTTTACTTTCAAACGTCACATTTTTAATATTTTGTATGACGAAATCTCTAACGAATTCTACAAATTTTCTAAGAATAATTCTAACGAAAACGTCGTATATTTCTGAATTTATCTGGGGTAAACCAACACCTGACTCACTTGATCTTAATTTTTTATGCAAATAAAGGAAAAGTGAGGCTTGAATTATTAATACATTTACTTTTTACAGTATTTGAACGCTTGTCCTGCAAGAGCTTTAGGGGCTTGATTTGCGTCTGCTTTCATTACGTCTGAAATCGTTACGTTTCATTACGTCTGAAATCGTTACGTTTCATTACGTCTGAAATATGTAGAATTTACCCTGACTACTGAAATTTTCTACTGAAGGCTTTATTATTTTGACAAAACAAACTTTTGGCTCCCATGGCTCCAGTGCAACGCATGGGGCAGCGAGTGAAAGGTGAAGAAATTAAGAAACTTCTTGAAAAAATTTCTTTGATTCGCAACAATCCAGCGTGTGTAAGAACGGCATTTTTTGTTTCCAGAGATTGAAGCAGTTACTTTACGATTACTCTCTTCAACTCTTTGTAATTATGGTTTCGTCAGTGGCTACCTAAGCTGCGCAGAAACGTTGCTCGTCTCCTATCTTGTGTGCTTCTATGTTTTACGTTGGAACACTCGTATATGTAAAGGCCTGCATGCTTCCAGCAGGCGGCTCATGCAGAGTAGAATGACTTGCAAAGCATAAACCCTACCCTGCATCTGGAAGTTCTTGTCACTACTAGTGCTCATTCTTCGAGCCTTTACACAAATGACTCGTCTCCTCTTATCATGATTAATTAGTTTTGCATGGGCAAATTCAACGTCATCGTCATGTCTGCACACTTTTTTCTACTGGTGTTAAAATTGCACATTTTAACGTTATCAGACGTGCGTTTTTTCTATTTTTGAATTCATCATCGGTGCGTTACAAATATACTTTTAAGAAAACTTAGTTTCAAGATTTGTCTTACCAAAACCGGAATCGAGTCAATCTGATAACGTTGCGCGCCTGCGCATTTTTCATGAGTGTTATAACCTATTAAAAACTCAATTTTCGCTGCATTTATTGATGATAAAATTGATAGTATTTCTACCTTCCCCAATTAAATTTTCTTCTGCGCGCGTGTGCAATGATTCGAATGCCTTTCTGAAAGTGCTTTTGCATTTGAGGTGTGCCACAAGGTGGACGATTGCCTCTTGAGTTCTGACTCTGCATTCGATCTTGTTTGTTTTCATCCGAGTCCTCCCTGTGACTTTGAACTGATCGAAGTGGCATCAACCTCTGTACCGGTTTGCCGAACCTGTCTGGCTCTTATAGCTTCGATAAAAAGAGTACATTAAAGAATAAATCTAGCGGAATTCTAACCGGACACTGCAAGGCTTATGAAAGTCGAATAAGATGATTGTGCGAGAATCTTGTTAGCATGATTATGTGTCTATAGTTTTATCATCTACGTTTAGCCTGCATTCTGCTAGTAATGACATAATCAGAATGCGCGCATCTGAGCATCATTCCTACTATTGTTGCAATATTCCCGAACTTCCTATTCCTGCAAATCATTATTGAACGATCCCTCTTTGTTACCTTCATCGCAATACATGATGCAAAAGCCCGGTTATTGTGCGCTAGCGGAACATTGTACCGAAGAGACATGTGCTGCCTGGTCTCTGGTAGTGATGCATCATGTGAGTCATACCATCCGCGACCCGCTCGATTATCAATGTCTATTGTCGTGCATTACCTTCTATGGCAACATTTTTCTGGCTGGCCGCTTCACCTCTCTGGTCGAGCAAACTTTCTTGCGCTTTCCATACGACCCAGAAGGCTTCTTTTGTTCCTTCTAACTCTCTTAATCTCTTTCATTTAATTTTAAAGAGCGTCTTGCAGACAGCGAGTTTTGGAGGCATAAGGGCTGGGCTATGTTCATATTTGTCCTAATGTATACACTCAATTACCGAACAGCCAGTGTTCAGTAACGCTTCTGAATGGCTTAGTTTTCCATTATGCTTGAGCTACTCTTCGTCGTCATACTATTAGCGATCTTATTGACAATACGACCAAGAAGAGTTCTTTGGTCCAGGCAAAATTTTGATGACAGTGATGGCTAGCAGTTGATGACAAATCTCCTGAGCGGTACCGAACCAACCAAACTCCTTCGAAGTCCTTCAAACAACGATGTGTTAAACATTAATTTTTGTTAAAAGCCTCAAATTGTCTAACTAAAATTTATTTCATTTCTTAGCTAAACTAATCTACGAAAGAAAGCGTTTTCTTCGTATTTATAGCCAAGGTTTTCAGCATATGCAAGAGCACGTAGGAGGCAAAGTGCCCGTCGTTTGTTGGCTGTTGCGTCTGCATGACCAGCGTGGCACTTTCTCTAGCTGAGCCGCTTGCAGCTGTGCCTGCTTGCGTCTTGTGCTGACGCTTTTCGGCATCTTTTTGTTGCTATGTTTGCTACTTGTTGTGCAAGTTGAGACTCCAGGTGTTGTATTAGGTCTTATTTTCTTGTTTGTTTTTTACTATAAATGTTTGTACCTTATTTCTATTAGCATGATCCAATGTTGCGACTGATTGTTAATTGTGCGATAGTATTTCATTTTTGTTTCGATCTATCCGTTGAATGATAGTAGTTTGAACTGTTATTGACTGGTCCTCCATCGAATTTATTTTGACTAATTGGTCCTCGCATTTTTTCTGTGAAATCTCACAAATATCGTGAAGTTTTCCAGACAAATCTTTTGGCGTGACTGAATGCGGCTGGGACAAACTTATGAACCGTTATAACTTTTGAGTATGATGTTTTTTAAGTTATTTATCTGCATCTGTCTTTTTTTGCGCATGCTATCGATTTGTTTATACGTTTCATGTAGAGTATCTTTGTTATTGTTAATTTTTTCTCTATCACCTCTTATTTAGACCTCCAAAAATTTTTGATACCTCCTATGAATTTGCTGAAAGAAACTCCTTTGGAAAATCAGAATATTTTATCATATCCGCAACCGCGCCATGTTTCTTGAAGTAATATTTTTAAATTAAAAATTAAAGCTCAGTCATGATTTAAAGTTTAGCATCAAGAATGTTTCGTAATCGTCTCTCGTTTTCCATTCTTAGCTCCTGGACCCGAGTTGAAGACCACGGCTGACTACATGGCAGGAGTCTTCAAGTACGAAGTGCGGCGAGACATCCTTGCCTCTCGGTCACAACACTTAGTTCCTCTGTACGAAAATCAGGATGGTCAAAAGCATCCGCAAAATTTCGCTTCAGGACGGCTAAGTTCAAACAATTACCCTCTGCTGAATGGAGACTCGACTCGAGATTCAAGAGTAAAAGAGTATGAAGTGTCCCCGCCAAAATTAAATTCAGCCTCATCGCAATCTTACACTAATCTCTCATCCACATCCAATCGATTCTCTAAGAATTATTTTTCGCCTCCTAGTGAAGAATCAGTCTCTAGTCTTACAAATAGTAATAGTTACTCCAACTTAAATTCTCCCACAAGAAACTCGTCATTTTCCGCCAACAATAGCTCTGCCAATCTTAGCTCTGCGAATCAAGTTGCCAACTTTACGTCACTCAGCTCTCCTGTTCGATCATCGGACTCCAAATTTATCTATTCGAGTGGGCGCACTCAGTCAAGTCCTGAACACACCACCAACCTCTCGCTCTCTATCAACGACGCCACCGGCTACCAGAGTCCCGGTGCCTGCTCTACAGATGAACCTAAAGTACCAATGTAAGTCCTTTATGTTAAAAGTATACATTATCTGCCTGGGAAGATTGATATTCCGGTTTGGTGTGTACTTTTTTTCTATTCGACTATCTGCAATTGTGTGCTAATTTCCAAGTAGCAATCAGTGCCGCCAAGTTACGGATACTATAAATGGATCCGCTGATAGTTAAAGAGTTGAAAATATTCTCAGTAACTGGGTCTTTATGTAAAATTTATGTCTCAAAAAATGAGATATATTTTTAGTTATGAAATATTCGTCACGTTCGTTGATAATTTCTAATTGGGTCCTCTTATTTCTACCCTCGCAAAATTGAGCTATTAGAAAGTTTTGCTTATCAAAAACCTACTGTAACGCAAGTTTGCCATCGTTCTGAGAACTGACATCGATCACCGTTGAGCCCTGACTCTTGACTTCCTCTCAGTTGTGGCAGAATGAAGAGCCTCTGAAATGATGGCATCCGCTCGCACTCTTTTCCTCTTACTAATCTCATTGAGATTGCAAAGAATGAGGGTAGTTTCAGGAAATGCTAATGACAGCCTTGTTTGAAAACGGTTCAGTAGCTAACTTCCATTCAATTAGAACTGGTTATGTAACAAAATAGACTTATTATGTAAATCAAATCCTAAAGCATGACGATCTACAGCATTATTCGAAAACGGCTATCTTTTTTGTAGTGCGTCTGCAATGCTTGTTTGATTTGGTGTATGGTTTTTAAATTGCAACAGAAAATAAAATGTAAACTTTCCCAAGCTCAATGAGCTTCGATTTTTTTTTATGTGTGGTCTTATTCACAGTTAACAGTATTCAACATTTATCGTTCATGTGAACCGAATTGAGCGTGATTTGTACGGTACAAGCGTTTTTTTGATATTTCTTACTGAAAATATCAGTAATTGCACTTTATACTAGTTCATAAAACGTGTCGAGCCTGCTATGCGTTTTTAAGTTTTACACTTGTTAACACGCGAACACCTGTTGCGCGCTGTGACCCATGCACACCTGTGGCTTCCTGAAGTGCTGTGTGCATCACCATGACTCACTTTATCTAAGCTGGTTTGGTCGTGACTCGTGATCGTCAAATTTTCTGAAACATGGGGAAATATAATTGGTCATTATGCTATGCATGAAGATTCGTGTTCTATATACGAATGGTCATCATGACATTTGAATGTAATGAGAGATCGTCGAGTGGAAGAACTCGACTTTTTGTTCGCGGTTTAACTAAGATGTCTACAATACTGAATGAAAAGTATAGATTCATTAAATTAGGATAAGAACTGCTTCTCGGAGTTTTAGCCTTCTGAAACACTGAACTTTTCTCGATTCTTGATTTCTTTCCGAAGAGACAATAATATCTATATATTTAGTTCGCAATATCTAAATATTTTTTTTCGTATTTTCAATGCAAAATATAAGTAATGTTTTTCTCTCAATAGAAATGCAAGGTCGCCTCTACCTTCGGACTCGGCATACTTCACTTCGGAGAGCAAAGCGCGACTGCTCACTAGGATGAGGTCTTCTCCGGACGAGCGTGAGAAGGACGCTCGAAACTCACCGACGTCTCCTACAACGGCTGACTCCCAAGCTCTTATGCAGAAAAAAGTAGGCTGCTTTTAAATTGCCTGATTTTACCTGCAAAGAATCGAGTCTAATTCCTTTAAATATTATTTATTAACGCTCATAAATGATGTATTTTAAAGGGACAGGAGTCATTGATTGTTATTGCATTGACATTAGTCGGGTTGCTGGCTTTGGTGAACCTGGAAGTAACTGAGTCAGCAACTTGGAAGTTGCTGACTTTGGTGAGCCTTTAAGCAAGTACACATTTTGCAGAGTTGTATGGAGATATTTTCTTATACTGATAAATGCAATTCGAACAATGTTACCCATCAGGAGGAGCTGATGCAGAGCATTGGAAGGAAGCTGGAGATCTTGCGAGCTGAGGAGGAGGCCATCAAGGAAGAGATGAGACTCAATAACGAGCTTGGCCTGGAAGTCTCACAACGGGTCGAGATTCAAGCCAAGCCACAGGTGAATATTTTTCAAAATGTTAATGTACACATTTTGAGCTGTAGCTCTAACGTGCCGGGGTCAGGATTACCCACACAAGAACCAAATTTGGTTCTTGTGTGGTTGGTTCAGCATTACTATTTGGACAGCTCGAGTCTCGCTAATTTTTCTGAGGGTAAAGCGGTTCGTGAGATTTTCTTTAATAGTGCAATTTCTTTTGATCTATCACTTCCATTTTTACCCTCGTAGCCTTTCGTCAGTTGGTACCTAATTCATTATCCGAACACAATGATTTTGGGTCGCTTATTTAATGCTCTGTTGTCACTTCAATGTTTATCGTTCAATGTTCTTTACAAAAACACTAATATTTTTTTATTTTGTTGCAATTTTCAAAGTTACCAACTTTTATGGTTTTACCAGTTGGTAAAACCATAACCTTTTATAGTTTACAAGTTGGTTAAAGGTTACCAACTTTTTATGGCTTTAGATTTTTTAACTTGTTTTTTTTTTTGTTTTACTATTTCCTCACTGAAAGTTAGCCTGCACGAAGATCAAGCTCATCTGATTTTATTGAGGTGTTGTTTAATTGCATTCCATTGCTTTTTTTAATAGGAGATAACGTTCGATATTATTATGCTAGACCGTTTAATAAATATTTCAATTTCAAACAACTGTGAAAAATTTTGCTGAATTGTTTAGTTTTTTATTTTTGAAACTGAACTTAACGTTTCTTCCTCAACAGGAGGTAGAGAAATTCAAACTACACGTCAATGAGATCGACAAGATCACGTCGCTGCTGCTGGGGCTGTCTGGCCGCTTAGCGCGGGCAGAGAACGCCTTGCTTCTTCTGTCCCCGCAAGACGGCCCCGAGCTTCGGGTGAGACATTGTGTATTGCATAATTTAATTAGTTTTGCTTATTAGCTTCTGAAATCTCAGGGATGAGTTGCTTACTGTTCCCCAGGTTTTCTTAACCTGATTAATAATGTCCCCTTGTATATAAGTTCTCATCACGTATGACTTAGTGCAGCAAATTTTCGACCAATTGGTGATAGTATGAAGGCTTTTTAGCTCATTTATGGAAAAAATGCACTATTGTGCTCGCCATGTCCGTCTGTCTGTCTGTCCGTCTGTTCGTCCGTCTGTCCGTGACCTCAAGTTTTCGTCGACGAGAAAATGCGCTCTCTGTCACTCACTGCAGTGAGTATTGAGTAATATTTATTTTATTCAACGATGTTATTGTTCGGGTATGCAACAATCCTAATTTATTTGTCGTTCATAGCGTGTCTTGGAGCTGAAGAGAGATCGACTACACGAGCAACTTCAGGAAGCCCTGGTGCTCAAGGAGAACATCGACAGGAGAGCTGCTCAGGTACAGTAATTACATATGGGATTATTTGCACAAACCCATTATTGCGAACCATAAATGCAGTTTCTATCTATACGAAAAAGACAAAAAATTCTCGTTTATGCTGGCCTTGAAACATTTCCGTATAGTAATCCATTGGATAGAATAATTTGAAATCTTTCTGTGACCCAAAATAACAGTCTGATAGACATCTTGCTAATTTATTGTTCCATGATGATGACGACCATAAGAGCTATTATTAATGATGGGGATTATTGCTAATGACTGCTCTAACGTTGGTTGTGCAGGTTGATAAATGTTTGATGCAGTACCTAAACGAAGCTGAGTTTGCTGACTACGATCACTTCAGCAAGATGAAAGCCAAGCTTGTAATGGATGCACGGGAAATAGGCGACAAAATCACGCTCGGAGAAGAACAGATGACTGCATTGAGAGGAACTTTCAAAAGTTCTGAAGAAGCGCCCTTCAGCAATGGTTGCTGAGCGAGCCTTACTGCAATCCGCAATTGGTAAAGGTCTACCTCAGAATTGCACCCTCTAATTCGGTGCAGTATCTCGAGGGTAGATTCTTCCACCAGTCAATGGCGTTTGGTTTGTCTCACTTTAATAAATATCTACAAAGACTTGAGTGCGTCTCTATAGGAAAATATTTCTCTGTATGGATTCGTGGTCAAAAAGGCATAATTCTTCAAGTGATCTTCGTCAGCGTGCCGAGCAAACTGAATGTCACAAATTATTCGAAATGAGAGAAGAATTAATGAAGTCTGACGACAATTATCAAGTCAATTTTAATCACGTAGTGTGTAATCAAGTGTTATATATGAATGAAAGGATGATTTTACCAACCAGACAATTTCTTAAAAGAATGTGATCCTGTAGTTCTGACGCGTGTCTGTGTTATTATTTCGTTAATATCCTGTATCTTTAAGTTGCTCATTCTTTTTATTCTCGATGCGAAACATATCACATGCTCTGCTTTGTCTGATTATTGACACTCCAACAGAACATCAAAACCGTGAATTGTTGCGATTTCGCCTAACGTGCTTTTTTCTCCGCTAACCACGAAATGAAGTTCATATTTCATTAAGCGATCTTTCAAATATATCTCTGGCTGCTTTATGTTTCGCTTTGCAGGTGCCAGGGAAACAATGGTTTGGTTCGCTATTGCTTCCCAATATTTTATGATTTTCTTCAATTATTACTTGAGATATTTCGTATTTAAGAAGGGTGAGGAAAACTCGTATGACAACCTCCCTGTAGGAATTGTGAAAATAGGTATGTATATTTTTTCATAATTTCAATTGTTGTAAACGGTGCTCGTTATTTTTCTGTGCTAAGTTACCTTGCTTGTTATTTCTTTTTAACTTTGATAGTTTCTGTCTTGTATCAACGATGATGAAATTTCTCTTCATTAGGTTTCATTGCACGTAAAATCGGTAGTCGTGGAAATTTGCGTCTGTCCGAGAGACGCCGCAGTGGTTAACAAGATCGATTTTGAATAATCTTATTATTTTTCTCGCTGCAGTTCTCCCAGTCTTTCAGTATATTCTTTAGTATGTATAGAGATGCGATCTTCCGCAAATTGGGCATAAACATCCGATGTGAACTACACGAGTTATTGTGAGGCATGAGAAGTGTGTTGTCTAGATGCCTCCAATCAATTATGCTATTTATGCTGATAATGTATGTAATTTTTTAATTTAGACTTTGTCATGACGTGAGTTACGCCAAGTTTTACTTTTAAGGCTGATTTCCATTTTTCATGGAACGAGAGGCTTATATTAATGCTTTTCAAAACAGTCGGATCTGTAAAGAATTAATTTAAATTATTGTATTTTACAAGTTCTTATTGGTTTCTTTTGCTCTAATTTTTCTTTTAGTCGAGCAGTCTCACTACCGTAACCATTTCAATAAAATATTAGAAGTCGTTTTGTAAACATGTCAGGAAATTAAAGCTACAGGGTGCGGCGCGGGAACTTACTTATTTGAATTGCGCGCCACGTGGCGGCCATTAGTCCTAGGAAGGTGGCGCCATGCGCAATATGGTTGTAATATTCAAGAATTAAACTTGTAAGTAAACCCAACGAAACTTTAAATGTAGCTCTTTGTAAAAAAGAAAGAATTAAAACGCTATCTTTAATACTTTTTACTTTGTGATTTTTTTAAAAGAGTAAGTTCCCACGCCGCACCCTGTATAATAATTGTTCATGTTGTTTATGAAATATCTATAGATTAAGGTACTAAATCTTTGAAACAGTATTGAATTTTACCACATACCGGGTATCGAACTTTGAACTCTTTATGCAGATGAACTTGCCGATGGAAATAGATTCGAGTACAATTTTGATTTCAATTTCACCGTGTTGAAATTTTCACAATCCACGATTTTCTGGAATGTTCATGAACATTCTAGACGCATTGCCTGTCAAAGTATTTTTCCTGCTGAAAATTATCTCAATTTTGAAGAAGTGTAAATTTCTTCGTCGTCATCGAGGAACGTACGGGTGAAAATACATAAGGACGTTCGCCCATGAATTTAACAATTTTGATTCTGGGATCCGTTATTTGTTTCTGAACTTTCATGAGCATCCATGAAATACGTTGGAGATAAACATTGAGGTGAAAATAATTAATCAAATGTGAACTCAGAAGTGTGAATTAAGATACTTTCAATCTGTTCTGCTAACAAATAAAGTATCGATTACAAAGACACAAAAAATTCCAGTTGTTTTTTAAGCACATAAATGTAGACCAAAATTACTAGACGCCATTCGCTGTGCTGTGGCACCAGCAAAGTGACACGCCAGTTAGTGAATGTATATATTGTGTGTAGCTGATGGTGTGAGTACTACCATCTGCGCTTATATTATTTACGCCAAAATTATATGCTACCGAGAAATTAAATTGATGATATTCTCGCCTATATATTGATTTCCTACCTCAAATAGAACGCACGCGGTATGACAATACAATTCAAGTCAAGTTCTACTCGATAAATTTATATTCCAACAACGATGAATTGGATAATAATAATGCGATTCCACAGGATTCATCAACAACTTACGTAGTTTAGGCTTGTCCACTTTCATCCCTAGAAGTCCGAATACTCTAGATATATCACATTTTGAAACCATTACTGATGATTGAGTTGAAAGTGAGATATTGAATATTTTAACATTTTTAGTACGCTTGTCTGGTTTTCAGATGTCAAATTAAGAATATTCTATATCAATCAGTTTTACAAAGTTGCACAAAATTACGTTTTTAGCGCTCCCACCTACATGCAAACGAATCCCAATGATGCGACCGAGCCTTTAAGAAAGTTTCCATCGAGAATTGAACAGCATTACAAAACTTCTAGGCAGCTCTGTAGTTGAAAGTTTCTCCGACGCCGGCAGGGAAGCCGGCCTCTTCCAGCCACCGCTTTATTTGAGCGTAGCTACGCTGGTGCCAGTTGACGCTGTTCTCGACTGCCTGGATAACGCCTGCCAGCGAGTGTCGGATGTCCACTGAGGTCAACTTCAACAGTTCACTTAACTGAAAAAATCAGTGTATGCAGTTAGTCGAGTTCGAAACCTTAAATTTTAGTAATTCTATCCATCCTCGTAATTCAGCGGAAAAACGTTGAACAACAGCCAAGCAAGTTAAATGCATGACTTTATAATTTTTGAAAATGAGTACACCATCTTGTAATTTCGGGCTTTTTGAGTCAACTAATAGAGCTGTAAACAAATCATTGAAGTTGCAGAAAACAGAGTTTCATTCACACCTATTAAAGTGACGTCGAAAAGAAATAAACAATATTTCATTATTTAGGCCAAACCCGGAGCCTGAAAGGGTTTTGTAAACCCCAGGTCCAAATAATGACATAATTTTATGAATTCTTACTTGGTTAATCAATGTTTCTTGTTCCTGCTGCGAATGTAAACATTTTATCAGGAGGAAAGTTTAGTCTTAGCGTATCTACTATTTCAGTCATACTAACCATGAACTGGTGGTGCTCGGTATGGAAGTCTTGGGCCAATGTTTTGATGATGCTTGGAAAGACTTCAGGTCTGTAAATAGATTCATTGTAGGACAAAAAATGGTTGGAAAATCGTGCACAATCAAATGCGTTCAACTCCACGTCAAAATAGGCAAGTCATTCCGAAAAAAAACTACCTCAAAAATCCTTCTGAACAAGCAGCAATGATAACATTTAAAAATATGGAGCATTTAAACACTTGATTTTTTTCTGATATTGCAGGAATGCTATTCATAGCTGTTTTGTAACGTTGCCAATACATCAGAGGCAGCAACAAATGACCTGAACGAGACCCAAACAAATATTAAGTACGGGAAAATGCGACGGAATTTAAACAAGGCATAACATACACAAGAGCTGCAAGCCTGCAAGTGAAACGGCAGGAACAAACTAAACTTGGGCAAGTAAGCTGATGCAAGTGAAACGGTCAAAAACTAAATTTTCTCACTTTGAGAAAATTTTGAAACAATATCAGAGTGTAAAATTCGATTAAGAGGTTAAACAAATTGGACTGCCAGAAAATAAACAGCGATAATAATCAGAAGCAATAAAAAATTTGAAAAAATTATCGTTGAGAAGCAGTATGAGTGAGCGAAACAAGTGGGTGAGACTTTTGCAAACAACTAAATATATTAAAACAGTTGAGGATAAAGAAATGAACTAAAATCGTTGCGTATAGCTGAAATACTGATGCAAACTGAAAAACAGTGTCTCCATGTGCCTAGTATATTATTGCAAACAAAAAAGTATAGCAGAAAAAACTAAAATAAATAAGTGTATATCATAAAAAAACTTATTAAACAAATATACGAGCCAATAAAAACAGTCGAGTATGAAAGAGAAGAAACGAACGACATAGATAAGAAATAGGGCAGCAAATAAGGGGGGAAAGTAAGAAAAGCAAAAGTAGAGAAAAATAACATATGACGCAAGTAATTCAAACAAGTGGGTTTCGGCAAACACGCGTTTCCAACGACATAACTCACGTTCGTATGAGGACCTTGCGTTGGTTCCACACGTACTGCCAGGCGACCTCAAGACCGACGTCTGTTTGACGCGTCCAGCGGAGAGCATCCACGAGCTCTGCGCCTCGTAGTCCGGACTGCAGGTACCTGGATAATCAGAGTGAAAAATTATAATTAAATATTAAGTCATTGATAGTAAAATAATTTATTCAAATATAAAAATTGACAGTTTTTAACTCATCAATTCTAAGCGAAAAAAGCTCAGACGCTACCCAGCTTGAAATTCAATTAATGTGTATAGTTTCAGAGGACTTCAAAGTTTAAATTATAAAGAAAATGAAGTGGTTTACATAAATATGATGCTTATCGCAGAAACTAGTGCAATTTACATAATGACGAAAACATTCATCTATCAATCAACTAGGACAGGAGTAAGTCATTAACCTAGCATGAAACAATGTTGCTTTCTACTATACTCGGTCATTTATACTGTTAAATACTCAAAGCGGTTATTTCAGGTAATTAAAAAGTAAATTGTGTGTTAAATAGGAGATACTCATCCATTTTACTCACCTATTGATTAGCCAAGCTTCCCTGGTGCAGCCCAAAGCTTGGCCGAGGGCCTCCCTCCGTGCAGGGTTGGGCGTGTGACTGAAGAGTCGCCACACGGCCGTCCAAACGAGCTCTCCACCGCGCCGCACTGCCGCACAGAACGCTCCTCCTCCTCGATCAAAACTGGTATCACTGCGACCAGGAATGAAATTAGCATTGCAGAAACCAGTTGAAAGAAAATAAAACTTTATAATTGCCAAGAAATTGGATCTATAATTGCCAAGAAATGCAGCTTCACTTGTGTTAGAAAAATGAGCAATGCTGAGGTCGGGCAGTGACCGATGGGATGTAGGACGTGTGTGTGTAGGACCTTGAACCGCGAGATGTTGTTCGACAATTTATGAACTTCAAATTAATTCTACTATGTCACTTTAATGGTTGTTCTTAGTTTTCTACCTAATTTCGTGATGATGGATAAATTTAGACTTAATGCTAGCAAGCCACTTAGTTATAGTCACCATAATTGAATTCGAGATGCAGTTTGAGCTTTCGTAAAAATAAATGGTACATTATGGTAAGCAAGCTTTTTTTTTAATGTACCCGAAACTCACGACGACAGTTTAAATAAATGGATAAATGTACGATCTAATAATAATTGTACTTAGGAAAATGAACAGCGGCGTAAAAATATTAACAGCTCCGTCCCTGTTAACTACTGGCAACTTGGCTTCAAATCGATATTGGTTATCATTCTATCGTCCACTGCATCAGTGCGGGCTGCGAATCCCGGTTTGAAGTTGAGAGATTTCATTTTATGTCATTAGTAAAATAATAGTTTATAAATATAGTTGTGCACGATGTGCATCTGCGTACGCCGGGATGACGTCTCGCAATCTTTATTCTAGGGTCGCAGAACATAGGGGCAGGAATTGTAGGACTGGGCCTATACTTTCAAAAAAAAGTTAAGAGATCGTAAGTTCATCAGCCAATCATTGACGGCCTTTCAAGCAAAATCCACCAATCATAGACAAGAAAATAGAGCGTAAGTACTTACGTTCACTTAGCGAATTTTGAAAGTATGGCCCCTGGTAACTTACTATCGCGCCCTCCTCATTCGGCTGTGCGCACACGCCGAGTAGTGCGATGTTCCAATTTCTGATAGTGACTAAGGTTTTAGCTTCCACCTCGGGTGGGTGTTTCTGATTTGCGCATTTTAGAATCATTGTACATTTTTTAAAAGAGGCCTTGTATAAATTTAGCTTTTAGCTCTTATATACCCGCTTGAAATTGTAAATAGATAGGTTTTACCGCTTAGGTTTTTTTTTTGCAATCTTGACTGTACTAATTACTGATTTATCTGTGTTCTAGAATTTTCAAACTGACGATGGAGCTGGACTCGGAAACGTTTTCTTTAAAGATAGTATGAATTTTTGTGGAGTTTTCTTTGCTTCTAAGTTTTTAGTGAATTTGCGATTCAAGCAAACTAGTGACATTATTACGTAAAATAATAGTATCTGCATATGCATAGGTAATTATGCCATGCCTGACATGTCGTTAATTCAGGACATCACAGAATTTTTCATGTGAAGCTGAAGCTGATACCCGCATATCACTGCTCCAATCCTGGTGCTCTTAAACAGGCAAATGCATACGGTTATCCAAAATACAGTCGTTGACAATATCCAAAAACATTGGTTCTATTATTCCGGGCAACTTCCACACTCACTTTGAAAGCTCCATAGAGTGGGCTACTCCTGAGCATCGAGTTCAGGTATTTGAAGTTGTTGAAGGCTGCAAGCCACGGCACCAGTGACACTTCTTCACGTAAATACCTCGTGATGTTCAGAGGTACATGATAAGGCACGAGCCCTGCACGTTGTGATAAACATTATGTAGAGATTTGAGAAACGTATCAAAGAAAGAAATTGATTTATAAACAATAACTAATCATTGAATCCATTCCCGAATCAATGATAAGACTGCAGACAGAACTGTGGTTAATAATCGTGCAATGAATAGATCGATCAAAATAAAAATTTCAGAACACAGGAAATACAGAAAAATAATAAATAAAAAAATTAAGGGAATCATTAAGGTAAGTTTTGACCTGATTTTACAGTAAGAAGGTTTTATGCAAGTATAACTGCATAAAATGCAAGAATATGCAGGTTTTTGCAGTTTTATGCAGGAATAACAGCATAAAATGCAGAAATATGCAGTTTTTGCAGTTTTATGCAGGAATAACAGCATAAAATGCAGAAAT